>NC_069501.1:406145318-406745318 GCF_027579735.1 Bombina bombina
ATAAGTTTCACAGAAAAGCCTGCTGATTTACACTTCAAATATGGGCCTCCTACAGCTCCCAAACCACGGAAACTGCCACCAAATATTATATTGAAGGCAAGCACTGGAGGTGGCGTGTCATCAAATCTAGAGACTCAGCAGAGGCCTCGGGCATTTTCTGCACATGAAAAGAACCCTGAATCAATTGCCAAGCTTCATCAGTCCAAGGAACAGGAAAGTGCTCGACGGGAGGCTCTGCAGAAATTGGGTTTAATTCAGGAGAAATGTGATGGCCCAAAGAGAGTTGCTGTTAAATCGTCTGTCTTTCACAGAAGTGTGGAGATGCCTGTTCCACAGGGTGTGATGGAACATGGAAGAAAAGATGCTTATGGGAAAAGTATCCACATAAGTCAGCAAGAAAAGACAGACATTTTGAGCACTAGTCCTAATAAAGTTGCTGTTCAAGATCCTGAGAAGGGATCTCACCATGTTGGTATAGATGTCCCTGACAAAAAGTTTTCTACTAAAAATAGACTAAGCATGAAATCAAATTCAGTAGAAAAAGGTGATGAACTGAAAGACAGTGTAGCAGAGCAGTCATTAAGAGAAACTCTGGTTGTGGATGATCATTCAACTAGGAGTGCAAAAATTGAAGTAATCAGCAAAGACAATGATAGCTTAAAGATTAGCACAAAAGAGAAGACAGATGAAAAGAGAGATAAGCCTTCCCAGCCTTTACCAGATGCATATAATGTCACTGATGGCTCCCCAAAGCATTTGAAGCATCTCATTGAGAACCCACCCACTATAAAAACAGAATCACAAGAAATGAAAGGAGTAGAAGTAGTAATGCGTAAACCTGCCCGCTCTCCTAAAGAGTCTGTGATTATTGAAGATTCTGTTAAGAATGCCAAGTTAGATATCAGTAAAAATATAACTAATGCAAAAATGCATACCCAGGAAAATGAAAAAGCTTTAAACCAGGCAATACCTCCTGTTTCCACTGTTCTTCTCAATCACCCCCCCAAGAGTGATAAACTTCAAGATAACAAGCCCAAGGTTGGATCACTGGAGAATATTAGCATTCTCAGCACAAGTCCAGGCAAAAGGTTTAGTTTCCCAAGGCCAACAGAAATTACAGTCACCCACCCCGAAGTTACCCTCAGAGATGCAAAAGGCAGAGCTGCTGCTGACAAAAGCCACAGGCACAGCAGCCATATGGATACTTCTAATGAGGCATACCTGCACCTCACTAAGGGCCCTGTTCCTGGCTTGAGACAAATGAACATTAAGTCATCCACTTTGGAACGTTCTGGTATTGGCTTGAGCAGTTCCCTTTCAAGTGGTGAAAAAGAGAGCCAGAAACAGACGAGCTCTTTCTTTAAAAATCCATTTTCTGCAAATTTCCTAAGAAACTCAAGGCCACGTCCAGCTTCCTTGGGCACAGGCAAAGACTTTGTAGTTACAGAAGAACCTCCCAAGGACGCCGAGAAGACTGAAGGTCGCCGCTCCTTTTTCTCCAGAGCCCCTCGCTCATCTGCTCCTGTCACTAGTGTTAAGATCACCCCAAAGGGATCAACTGATGAGCATAGGAGAGAGGCACTCTTAAAGCTAGGTATTCTTAAAGAATAAGTTTTGAGATATTTCTATAAAAAATGCCATTCAGTACCTTCAATGATGGAGGAAAACTATTGTTTGGTGTCTTTCAAACTTTTTATGAAGATGTGAATAGTAGCCCATTTTGATGATTGAAACCCTTGACAGTTAGGGGCTAACTCAATTTTTGTAATTTAATAAAGACACAGATCTTACTGCAACCTGTAGAACATTTGAGACCTATGGTTACCTATTATTCCTGTTGAAGAAGACACTTTTAAAATGTTGCTGAAGCAAAGGAAATAAGTGTGGTCACTTCCTGTTCCTGTATCAGTCTACAAAATATATTTATCATTATTAAGATTCACTTTTTGCTAAGTTCTGTATATTAACATTAGTCACTGGTAGCTTCAGGTTCTTTAAAAAAACTGATAAATATACACCTTAGCAGTTTGTAACATAACCTTAAATATGTCACAAATGGAATTCTTTCACAATTGAACTGTTTTCTATACGCAAATCACACAACTGAATACTAGAAAAATATATTTGCCTATTTATTTCTCCCATATATCCTCAGACACTCACTGCCAGTGAAGTAGCCTAAATATATGTAACTAGGGCCATACATCTATGAAATGATATAGGTTGTCATTTTTGCATAGCTTTACTTTTTTTGTTTAAACCCAAGTCGTCATTTCTTTAAAAATTGTTTTGAGGTATGGATTTGAGGTTCTCACTGTATAAGCATATTCAATCTAAGGTATATACTGTAAATACAAAAGTAAATTCATAGATCTTGCTGTTCCTTCAAATTAAAAGGAGCAATATTTCAACATGAGATTATTTTTGCCTGAAGAAATAGGAAGTGAAAGCTGATATGCCAGTATCTGCTGTGCTTTTCCTTCTAATGCTCATTGGCTTATAATTTCTACTAAAAATGCCTACCAGCCAATGAACATTAGCGGAATGTGTAGAACAGTCAACAGTACATAACTGATACATCTGTATGAGTTGCAGACCCAGTATAAAATAATGTTTTTAATTTTTCATATGGATAGCAAAAACGTTTGGAGTACAGTGTCTCTTTAATTTTTGCTATCATCTTTCTACAATAGCAAACAAGCAATTTTCCCTTCATCAATACTTTTCTACCAAAAATGTGAATATATGAACACCTGACTCTGCTATAAAATAATCTAAAGGAATGCTGTATCATATGTATATATTCATGTAAATGCTAAAATATTTGTCACAAGGACATTACACTCACTACAATTGTAATGGTTCATGAGTATCTTTAAATGCTACGATAGTCGATGCTTCATTAAAGTGATGGTAATCCTAGCATTTTTGAAATGCTAGAATTTACCAGTGCTACAAATAAAGGGGACTTTCAGCCATGAAGTATAAAAAAACTTTATGCTGAAAGATCCTTTATTAGCAGTGAGTTAATGCCAAGTTAAGCGCTTCCGGACTCCCAAAACACTATTTCTTTCATATAGGTAGCGAGAGTCAACTAGCTGTTACGTATGGGTTATACATTTTTACCAGGAGGAGGCAAAATTTCCCTAACCTCAAAAGCCTATAAATACCGCTACCACCGTTTTAAAACTTTGCATCCTTAGGAGGTCGTTGAAGCACGATGTGCTTAAATTCTTCAGTTAAAGGCGCTTCAGAGCATATTGAAGCCCGGTTCCCCTCAGAGTACAGTGCTTGTCAGAGGGAAGTAAAGGAAGTACTGCCTCATGACACCGTATTTTCACCTCACAGGAAATATTCTCAATGAAGTGACATTTCCACCTCTTAGCCAATAGCTGTGTGGGACAATCAAATTATACTCGATGGCTAGCACGCTATTGGCTAAGAGGTGAAAACATAATCTCTTTGAGGAAAATAACATTTTGCTGTGGGTGGCTGGAAGCGCTCAGCTTGGCATAAACTTGCTGCAAATAAAGAAACTTTCAGCATGAAGCTTTTAATACTGAAAGTCCCCTTTATTTATAGCACTGGTAAAAAATAACATTTTTATAAACTGCTAGGATTCACCATCACTGTAAGTGTGAAGTTTCTCCTCAGTGAGGAAACCTATTTAATCAATGGGTTATCCTATGGCAGGGGTGGCAAAATAATTATAATCTTCTAAAAAAACTTTTTTTTTTCATTTAAATCCATAGAATATATCAATCAATTACTAATATATAGTATGGATTTATATGAAAAATATTGTATTATGCACTTTAATTGCAAGAATGAAATCACCACATTAGGAACGTGCATCGTAGGGTCGCCATCCTTGTCCCATGGAGATGGGGAATTAACAGGTTTTCTATACCATAGCAATTGGCTTTTGTTTTTAGAGAATCAAGGCTAGTTCCTTTTTTTCTTTTAACTCTGGTTAACGGTTTGTATTACCTTAATTAATAGCCCAAACGGAGTTTAATTTCTGTATTTTTATTAAAATTAGGTTTGGAAATGTTTAAAAATAACAGGAATGTATATATATATATATATATATATATATATATATATATATATATATATATATATATATATATATATATATATATATATATATATATATATATATATATATATATATATATATATATATATATATATATATATATATAATATAATATAATATATAAAAAAAAAAAATTTGTTGATGCCTCATCCCTGAAAACAAAATGCATCTTTATTGCCTTTATATTTTTTTGACATTATTTTAATTATGTTACCAAATTGTTCCTATACTATTTTATTTTATGATGTTAATAAAAAATCATGTTAATAAAAATATTTTAATTATGAATTATCTGTTTCTGCTTGCTAATTAAACTGAACACTATTTAAGACAAGATATAGGTAGTGCAAGTTCTCTAGGAAGGCAAACGTTGTTAACTTGAAAAACTTTATTTATTTTAAAAGAAAAAGATAATTGAATGAACCTAATCCAGTCTTAAAGGGACATAATACTCATATGATAAATTACTTGAAAGTGATGCAGCATAACTGTAAAAAGTTGACAGGAAAATATCACCTGAGCATCTCCTATGTAAAAAAGGAAGATATTTTACCTCACAATTTCATCAGCTCAGTAGAGTAAGCCCTGTGTAAAAAGTTATTCTTCAGCTGCTATCCAGCTGCAGGTAAAAAAAAATGAAGAAATTAACTGCACCCAATCAGCATCAACAGTGCTGAGGTCATGAACTTTTTTACTGTGATCTCGTGAGATTTGACTTAAAGGAGCAGTAAACACAGTAGATTTGCATAATCAACAAATGCAAGATAACAAGACAATAAAATAGCATTTACTCTGAATTTCAAATAAGTAGTAGATTTTTTTCTAACAAATTTCAAACTTATGTATATTTCCACTCCCCATGTACCATGTGATAGCAATCAGCCAATCACAAATGCATATACGTATAGTCTGTGAATTCTTGCACATGCTCAGTAGGAGCTAGTGACTCAAAAAGTGTAAATATAAAAGAATGTGCACATTTTTTTTAATGGAAGTAAATTGGAAAGTTGTTTAAAATTACAGGCTGTATCTGAATCATGAAAATGTTATTTTACCTGAGTGTCCCTTTTAACTCTCATTAGATTTCATAGTAAACTTCCTTAAACTGAATAGGGAAATAACATGAGTGTGCATAAGGCTCACTTCCCTTGCCGGTCCCGGGACAGGCATACTGATTTGCTGCTGAAAGTCCTTTACAATGGGGTGTCAATACTTAGGACATTTTGAAGTAAAATATCTTTTTTTTTTTTTTTTTACATAGAGATGTCCAGGTGATCTTTTATTGTCAGCTTTTTACAGCAATGCTGCATCACTTTCAAGTGTTTCAACATTTGGGTATCATGGCCCTTAGTGGTAATGACGGCTCTGAGCCATCACAGAGTTTCTCACTCTGGTGCTAATGACGGCTCAGAGCCGTCATGAGCACTCTCCCACCTTGAGGGAGATCTGGAGGCTCCTAACTGCTTCTACCCCGGCGATCGTGCCTGTAGAGTGACAAGCATCACCGTGGGATTCACGTGATGCGCGATGACGTCACGCGCAATTACGTGATGATGTCACTGTGCAACTTTATTTATACTTAACAATGCTAATATTGGGGGGAGGGGGCATGCTGCTTAGAAGCCTGTATCCCAGGCATCTAAGCAGCTACAGACCCCCAAGACCCACTGTTAGAAAGGTAATCGCCTAAACTTTCCAACATTGTAAGTCTTGGGTCTGTAAAAAAAAAAAAAAAAAAAGTTTTACATTTTTTTTTCCCAAAAATTAAAAAAAACCTTAGAAAATATTAGCACTCAAAGTGTTAAGCTATACATATTCTTCCGTGAGTAGGCTAGTATGTTAAAGAACATTGTAGTGCACAAATGACATGCTCTAATTTGTAAAAAAAACTTCACTACTTGAAGAACTCCTAGTTCCAAGTGGCAATTACATGACCCAGCCAAACAGAAGCTGTGTTTGCCTCAGAAGCTGCAATACTGCGGTTCACGAGTGAGACTTTATCTATGTGTTAAACAACTCGCCCTGGAACTCAAATTAGAGCATCTCATTCTCTCAATACAATAAAATGATCTTTCTTTCATGTAATTAGCAAGAGTCCATGAGCTAGTGACGTATGGGATATACATTCCTACCAGGAGGGGCAAAGTTTCCCAAACCTCAAAATGCCTATAAATACACCCCTCACCACACCCACAAATCAGTTTTACAAACTTTGCCTCCTATGGAGGTGGTGAAGTAAGTTTGTGCTAGATTCTACATTGATATGTGCTCCGCAGCAGGTTGGAGCCCGGTTTTCCTCTCAGCGTGCAGTGAATGTCAGAGGGATGTGAGGAGAGTATTGCCTATTTGAATGCAGTGATCTCCTTCTACGGGGTCTATTTCATAGGTTCTCTGTTATCGGTCGTAGAGATTCATCTCTTACCTCCCTTTTCAGATCGACGATATACTCTTATATATACCATTTCCTCTACTGATTCTCTTTTCAGTACTGGTTTGGCTTTCTACAAACATGTAGATGAGTGTCCTGGGGTAAGTAAATCTTATTTTCTGTGACACTCTAAGCTATGGTTGGGCACTTTGTTTATAAAGTTCTAAATATATGTATTCAAACATTTATTTGCCTTGACTCAGAATGTTCAACGTTCCTTATTTCAGACAGTCAGTTTCATATTTGGGATAATGCATATGAATAAATAATTTTTTTCTTACCTTAAAAACTTTTTTCTCTGTGGGCTGTTAGGCTCGCGGGGGCTGAAAATGCTTCATTTTATTGTGTCATTCTTGGCGCTGACTTTTTTGCCGCAAATTTTTTTTATTCTGTTTCCGGCGTCATACGTGTCGCCGGAAGTTGCGTCATTTTTTACGTTCTTTTGCGCCAAAAGTGTTGGCGTTCCGGATGTGGCGTCATTTTTGGCGCCAAATAATGTGGGCGTCTTTTTTGGCGCTAAAAAATATGGGCGTCACTATTGTCTCCACATTATTTAAGTCTCATTATTTTGTGCTTCTGGTTGCTAGAAGCTTATTCACTGGCATTTTTTTCCCATTCCTGAAACTGTTATTTAAGGAATTTGATCAATTTTGCTTTATATGTTGTTTTTTCTATTACATATTGCAAGATGTCCCACGTTGAAGCTGAGTCAGAAGATACTTCTGGAAAATCGCTGCCTGGTGCTGGAGCTACCAAAGCTAAGTGTATCTGCTGTAAACTTTTGGTATCTGTTCCTCCAGCTGTTGTTTGTACTGTTTGTCATGACAAACTTGCTAATGCAGATAATATTTCCTTTAGTACTGTTACATTACCTGTTGCTGTTCCGTCAACATCTAATATTCAGAGTGTTCCTGATAACATAAGAGATTTTGTTTCTAAATCCATTAAGAAGGCTATGTCTGTTATTCCTCCTTCTAGTAAACGTAAAAAGTCTTTTAAAACTTCTCATTTTTCAGATGAATTTTTAAATGAACATCATCATTCTGATACTGATATTGGTTCTTCTGATTCAGAGGATTCTGTCTCAGAGGTTGATGCTGATAAATCTTCATATTTATTTAAAATGGAATTTATTCGTTCTTTACTTAAAGAAGTCCTAATTGCATTAGAAATTGAGGATTCTAGTCCTCTTGATACTAAATCTAAACGTTTAGATAAGGTTTTTAAATCTCCTGTAGTTATTCCAGAAGTATTTCCTGTCCCTGGTGCTATTTCTGAAGTAATTTGCAGGGAATGGAATAATTTGGGTAATTCTTTTACTCCTAAACGTTTTAAGCAATTATATCCTGTGCCAACTGACAGATTAGAATTTTGGGACAAAATCCCTAAGGTTGATGGGGCTGTCTCTACTCTTGCTAAGCGTACTACTATTCCTACGGCAGATGGTACTTCCTTTAAGGATCCTTTAGATAGGAAAATTGAATCCTTTCTAAGAAAAGCTTACTTGTGTTCAGGTAATCTTCTTAGACCTGCTATATCTTTAGCGGATGTTGCTGCAGCTTCAACTTTTTGGTTAGAAGCTTTAGCGCAACAAGTAACAGATCATAATTCTCATAGCATTATTATTCTTCTACAACATGCTAATAATTTTATTTGTGATGCCATCTTTGATATCATTAGAGTTGATGTCAGGTATATGTCTCTAGCTATCTTAGCTAGAAGAGCTTTATGGCTTAAAACTTGGAATGCTGATATGTCTTCTAAGTCTACTCTGCTTTCCCTTTCTTTCCAGGGTAATAAATTATTTGGTTCTCAGTTGGATTCTATTATCTCAACTGTTACTGGAGGGAAAGGAACTTTTTTTACCACAGGATAAAAAATCTAAAGGTAAATTTAGGTCTAATAATAGTTTTCGTTCCTTTCGTCACAACAAGGAACAAAAGCCTGATCCTTCATCCTCAGGAGTGGTATCGGTTTGGAAACCATCTCCAGTCCGGAATAAATCCAAGCCTTTTAGAAAACCAAAGCCAGCTCTAAAGTCCACATGAAGGTGCGGCCCTCATTCCAGCTCAGCTGGTAGGGGGCAGATTACGTTTTTTCAAAGAAATTTGGTTCAATTCCGTTCACAATCTCTGGATTCAGAACATTGTTTCAGAAGGGTACAGAATTGGCTTCAAGATAAGGCCTCCTGCAAAGAGATTTTTTCTTTCCTGTGTCCGAGTAAACCTAGCGAAGGCTCAAGCATTTCTGAAATGTGTTTCAGATCTAGAATTGGCTGGAGTAATTATGCCAGTTCCAGTTCTGGAACAGGGGCTGGGGTTTTATTCAAATCTCTTCATTGTACCAAAGAAGGAGAATTCCTTCAGACCAGTTCTGGATCTAAAAATATTGAATCGTTATGTAAGGATACCAACATTCAAGATGGTAACTGTCAGGACTATCCTGCCTTTTGTTCAGCAAGAGCATTATATGTCCACAATAGATTTACAGGATGCATATCTGCATATTCCGATTCATCCAGATCGCTTTCAGTTTCTGAGATTCTCTTTCCTAGACAAGCATTACCAGTTTGTGGCTCTACCGTTTGGCCTAGCTACAGCTCCAAGAATTTTTACAAAGGTACTCGGTGCCCTTCTGTCTGTAATCAGAGAACAGGGTATTGTGGTATTTCCTTATTTGGACGATATCTTGGTACTTGCTCAGTCTTCACATTTAGCAGAATCTCATACGAATCGACTTGTGTTGTTTCTTCAAGATCATGGTTGGAGGATCAATTTACCAAAAAGTTCATTGATTCCTCAGACAAGGGTAACCTTTTTAGGTTTCCAGATAGATTCAGTGTCCATGACTCTGTCACTAACGGACAAGAGATGTCTAAAATTGATATCAGCTTGTCGAAACCTTCAGTCACAATCATTCCCTTCGGTAGCTTTATGCATGGAAATTCTAGGTCTTATGACTGCAGCATCGGACGCGATCCCCTTTGCTCGTTTTCACATGCGACCTCTTCAGCTCTGTATGCTGAACCAGTGGTGCAGGGATTACACAAAGATATCTCAATTAATATCTTTAACACAGATTGTACGACACTCTCTGATGTGGTGGACAGATCACCATCGTTTAGTTCAGGGGGCTTCTTTTGTTCTTCCGACCTGGACTGTAATTTCAACAGATGCAAGTCTGACAGGTTGGGGAGCTGTTTGGGGGTCTCTGACAGCACAAGGGGTTTGGGAATCTCAGGAGGTGAGATTACCGATCAATATTTTGGAACTCCGTGCAATTTTCAGAGCTCTTCAGTCATGGCCTCTTCTAAAGAGAGAATCGTTCATTTGTTTTCAGACAGACAATGTCACAATTGTGGCATACATCAATCATCAAGGAGGGACTCACAGTCCTCTGGCTATGAAGGAAGTATCTCGAATTCTGGTATGGGCGGAATCCAGCTCCTTTCTAGTTTCTGCGGTTCATATCCCAGGTATAGACAATTGGGAAGCGGATTATCTCAGCCGCCAAACGTTACATCCGGGCGAATGGTCTCTTCACCCAGAGGTATTTCTTCAGATTGTTCAAATGTGGGAACTTCCAGAAATAGATCTGATGGCCTCTCATCTAAACAAGAAACTTCCCAGGTATCTGTCCAGATCCAGGGATCCTCAAGCGGAAGCAGTGGATGCATTGTCACTTCCTTGGAAGTATCATCCTGCCTATATCTTTCCGCCTCTAGTTCTTCTTCCAAGAGTAATCTCCAAGATTCTGAAGGAATGCTCGTTCTGCTGGTAGCTCCAGCATGGCCTCACAGGTTTTGGTATGCGGATCTTGTCCGGATGGCCTCTTGCCAACCGTGGACTCTTCCGTTAAGACCAGACCTTCTGTCACAAGGTCCTTTTTTCCATCAGGATCTCAAATCCTTAAATTTAAAGGTATGGAGATTGAACGCTTGATTCTTAGTCAAAGAGGTTTCTCTGACTCTGTGATTAATACTATGTTACAGGCTCGTAAATCTGTATCTAGGGAGATATATTATAGAGTCTGGAAGACTTATATTTCTTGGTGTCTTTCTCATCTTTTTTTCCTGGCATTCTTTTAGAATTCCGAGAATTTTACAGTTTCTTCAGGATGGTTTGGATAAAGGTTTGTCTGCAAGTTCCTTGAAAGGACAAATCTCTGCTCTTTCTGTTCTTTTTCACAGAAAGATTGCTAATCTTCCTGATATTCATTGTTTTGTACAAGCTTTGGTTCATATAAAACCTGTCATTAAGTCAATTTCTCCTCCTTGGAGTTTGAATTTGGTTCTGGGGGCTCTTCAAGCTCCTCCGTTTGAACCTATGCATTCATTGGACATCAAATTACTTTCTTGGAAAGTTTTGTTCCTTTTGGCCATCTCTTCTGCCAGACGAGTTTCTGAATTATCTGCTCTTTCTTGTGAGTCTCCTTTTCTGATTTTTCATCAGGATAAGGCGGTGTTGCGAACTTCTTTTAAATTTTTTCCTAAGGTTGTGAATTCTAACAACATTAGTAGAGAAATTGTGGTTCCTTCATTGTGTCCTAATCCTAAGAATTCTAAGGAGAGATCATTGCATTCTTTGGATGTAGTTAGAGCTTTGAAATATTATGTTGAAGCTACTAAGAATTTCCGAAAGACTTCTAGTCTATTTGTTATCTTTTCCGGTTCTAGGAAAGGTCAGAAGGCCTCTGCCATTTCTTTGGCATCTTGGTTGAAATCTTTAATTCATCATGCTTATGTCGAGTCGGGTAAAACTCCGCCTCAAAGGATTAAAGCTCATTCTACTAGGTCAGTTTCTACTTCCTGGGCGTTTAGGAATGATGCTTCGGTTGATCAGATTTGCAAAGCAGCAACTTGGTCTTCTTTGCATACTTTTACTAAATTCTACCATTTTGATGTGTTTTCTTCTTCGGAAGCTGTTTTTGGTAGAAAAGTACTTCAGGCAGCTGTTTCAGTTTGAATCTTCTGCTTACAATTTCAGTTTTTTTCATTTAATCTTTATTTTGGGTGTGGATTATTTTTCAGCGGAATTGGCTGTCTTTATTTTATCCCTCCCTCTCTAGTGACTCTTGCGTGGAAAGATCCACATCTTGGGTAGTCATTATCCCATACGTCACTAGCTCATGGACTCTTGCTAATTACATGAAAGAAAACATAATTTATGTAAGAACTTACCTGATAAATTCATTTCTTTCATATTAGCAAGAGTCCATGAGGCCCACCCTTTTTTGTGGTGGTTATGATTTTTTTTGTATAAAGCACAATTATTCCAATTCCTTATTTTTTATGCTTTCGCACTTTTTTCTTATCACCCCACTTCTTGGCTATTCGTTAAACTGATTTGTGGGTGTGGTGAGGGGTGTATTTATAGGCATTTTGAGGTTTGGGAAACTTTGCCCCTCCTGGTAGGAATGTATATCCCATACGTCACTAGCTCATGGACTCTTGCTAATATGAAAGAAATGAATTTATCAGGTAAGTTCTTACATAAATTATGTTGTTTCTTTTATAGCATTTACTTTTATTTAATAAATGTATTTATTTTCTTTTGTTAATTCCCTGCAAATGTTTTGAATAGCTAGCCAAAGCTGTAGTCTTGTAGAGCTGGGACAAATCATAAGCAGACGTACAGTACTTGCGCATACACCAATCATATTCTTATCTGGAGTAAAATGTGGGTGTTTCAGGAGCGCAACTTTGGCTGTGTGTCTAGATCTTTTGAAGAAGTTAAACATTTGTTTAAAAAAAATGCTCTAATAAGAACATATATATAATTGTTACACTAAAATGTTCCTTTGATTAGTGGCTAGTGAAGGTGCTGCAGTTGCTCGTTACCCTAAAATAAGCGAAATATTCTAGTAGGAAACTCGACAAGGGCCCTATTATGTGCAGACGGAAATGGCTGCACCTCAATTGCAAGGACACACAAGGGTGAAACCTATTATTATTTTTTAACATTTCATTTTCACATTTTTAATATCTAATAAAAGTTTTATGTTTTATAAGCATTTACAATTTTCTACCTTTTAGTCTGGGCACAGAGTGCTGAAATTGTATTCTTTAGTGGAATCTCTCCACACTTATATTATCAAATCTTTAGTACAAAGCCCTACTCCCAACCACAGATAATTATTAAGTAACAAAACCACAGTTACTAAGATTAATAAACAATTGCACTATAAAAGGCAATCCCCCAATCTAAATATTTCTAGCCTACTGTGTAAGTCTGAAACCTACATCTGATGTTGCCATCGTGTGTCTTATTCAGAGGGAGATTTTCTGATATCTCCTTTTTGTAAAAAGCACAAGCTGGGCAAAATGAGGCTGTTTTTGTGGTGGTAACTCGCCATAGAACAAGTTTTTACACTATTGGTCATTCCCTGGTTTGATCACTTCTCTCTTTCTGTCTATGTAAACATTAGGCTAAGGGACTGATTTAACATGCTGCCACATAAGTTAAGAAGCAGTGGTGGCGGACAGCAATCCTCCCAATCAGATACGATCAGGATGATTGACACCCCCTGCTAGCGGCCAATTGGCCACAAATGTGCAGGGGGCGGCATTGCACAAGCATTTCACTATCTGTCGGCATTTAGTGATGTCCGACATGATCCGCTACATTTGTTAAATCGGCCCCTAATTCTCAACAGAAAAGGGTCTTTACCTCGGAGTTAGATCTGTTCACTAGCTATTTATAAACTAAATTTCAGAGCTACAGATGTTTCATACAATATATTGGAAAAAGATAATTTGTATACAATATACTTGCGTATATCCAAACAGACCAATTGCTGTATTTGCTTACTGTTAAGCGGTATTTAAACAGTGCTAAACCTCTTCAGCACTATTAAGAGATTCCAAAAAACAAGGGATCCCTATGCATCAGAAACGCAAGTGAAAAATGCCGCTATATGGCCTAAAACAGAAAACTTGCTTGAAGTATCAAATCTTCATATAATATAAGCAGGTAATTGTGTTAGCAAAGTATTAAAGCGAGTACTGATTTATATATAGTCCATAGTCATTGGTAGTGTAAGTAAAAAGTAGCAGTTATTCCATGTAACTGTAAAAATAGAATCCAATGCAGTGAAAACATATTCTGCATATACAGTATATCTAAGATGACGTAAAGGCTTTTAGCCATTGTATACCCTCAATCAGAGCTGTACTGCACATACTGCTAAATATATATGAGGAGTGCTACCAGAACGCTATTATACATACCATACGGCATCAAATTTGCCAGCTTGACTCTTGTGCATATAAATCGCGGCCATGGAAGTTCACTTCAACTGTACTGTATAGTAAGTGTGGTACAGCTTCTGATTAAAAATAGGTTAAAAACAGTTGTTTAGTACTTCTGCTCAAACAACTATGTGGCATATGCTTTCACTACAGAGATTATACTCTAGATCAGCAGTAACTCTATGTATGCTATCACTTTAAAATCAGCTGAGTTTGTTTACATGCCCCTAAAAAACAAACTGTAATCATTGGGGAGTGCCTAAGTGGAATATATAAATGTGTGTGTGTGTGTGTATGTATATATATATATATATATATATATATATATATATATATATATATATATTTCTAATAAAGAATGGATTTGGTGTGCGTTTTAAAGTCGAAAACCTGATACTTTTACAAGTATCTGATGTAAATGGAAGCTTTAAATTAACTTTAGTAGGGGGGGGGGTTAATCATAAAGGAAGATACATTGCATTTGTTAACACATTTCACTTGGTAATAAAATCTATTTGGACTCGCACAGAAACAGGAAAAAGGAAATAACGCCTAAATAATTTATTTAGTGTGTGCCTATGGTGCACTACCATTACACTATCCTTGGTTTTAATCTTAATGAAAACATATATTCTAGTGTACTGAGCATCACAAAAAATACACAGCTTAGATAGCATAAACAAATGTGTCCCAAAGAAAGTTAAGGTTATCTTCCATTTATCATGATCTTATTTTGCATAGATTATAAATTGTTTGTAACTCTAAAAATATATAGTTGGTGATCATTCAGTGGAAAAACAACTTTTTTTTTTTTTTTTTTTTTTTTTTTTTAAATCAGTCTGACTCAAATGCAATAAAGACTTGAAATGGCAGGGTTCAAGGACTCACTTTATGAGAACTCTCTGGGCCATCGTGTGAGCATAAAATATGACATTTTCATTGTTGAGGTCAAACTGACACTTATCAGAAGATAAGAATACACATCCCTTCAGAACACTTTCTTTTAGCAACACCACGTTCATTAAACTGTTTTTATCTATCTCTCAATATCTCTCTCTCTCACTATTTATAACTGCCTATTTCTATCTATATCTCCTATTTCTATCAAAATATCTGTTTATTTCTATCTATAAATATCAATCTATAGCTATTTATTTATATATATATATATATATATTTTTTTATATATATATATTGATCTATAGCTGTCTCTCTCTCTCTCTCTCTCTCTCTCTCTCTCTCTCTCTCTCTCTCTCTACATTGATCTATAGCTGTCTATTTCTATCTCTGGCATTTAGGGAATATTAATTCTGTGCTGACATTCATGTTCGGTTTGTCTGGGGTTTCTTTTAATGATTTTTAGGAAGAGTGCGTGCATAGAATACACAAATGTTTATACAATTTTTGCAATATGAATAATGTAATTAATACAATAATATATTTTTCTAAATAAAACAATGCAGTATTCCCTTACTTTAATCTGTATGTTTTGTTTGGATCAGATTTTTATTTTCTTGCTTTATATATTGGGTCTGCACCAATTGATCTGATGTGTATTTATAGTAATACACTTATAATTCAGGTTACTGGGCGAGTTAAACGTTTAATTCATTTATTAAATTGCCACATGCATGTCCCTTTAAAGACTGGGATGAAATTAAAAGTACATCTATTTATCACCTTCTGTCATACATCAATGTAATCTCGGTTGAAATATCAACCTGAGACCTGCTTGGGCTGTTAAACAAGTGTTTCAGGCCCAGGGGCACGTCTGTAAAATTCCATGTCCAAGTGAATATTTAATGAAGGCGTTTCCTGCTCTCAAACACACATGCACTAAGTGTGTATGCAGAGGTGGGTGGAGTAAGTCGCTAGCCTTGACCTTAACCCATTGTCATCTGAATTGTATTTGCAATAAAATGATTACTCTAAAGGAACATAGAAGTTCAAATTAAATGTTTAGCTGTCAGATTGCACATACAATAAGAATAATATAAACAAAAAACACTTAAAGGAACAGTCAAGTCCAAAAAAACCTTTCATGTTTCAAATAGGGCATGTAATTTTAAACAACTTTCCAATTTACTTTTATCACCAATTTTGCTTTGTTCTTTTAGTATTATTAGTTGAAAGTTAGACCTAGGAAGGCTTATATGATAATTTCTAAGCCCTTGAAGGCCGCCTCTAATCACGTGTTTTTGTATTTGCTTTTCACAGCAGGGGGGAGCTATTTCAGTTAAAGGGACAGTCTACACCAGAATTTTTATTGTTTTAAAAGATAGATAATCCCTTTATTACCCATTTCCCAGTTTTGCATAACTAACACATTTATAATAATATACTTTTAACCTCTGTGATTATATTGTAGCTAAGCCTCTGCAAACTGCCCCTTTTTTCAGTTCTTTTGACAGACTTGTAGTCTAGCCAATCAGTGCCTGCTCCCAGATAACTTCTCGTGCACAAGCACAGTGTTATCTATATGAAATACGTGAACTAACACCCTATAGTGGTGAAAAACTGTTAAAATGCAATCTGAAAGAGGTGGGCTTCAAGGTCTAAGAAATTAGCATATGAACCTCCTAGGTTAAGCTTTCAACTAAGAATACCAAGAGAACAAAGCAAAATTGGTGATAAAAGTAAATTGGAAAATTGTTTAAAATTACATGCTCTATCTGAATCATGAAAGTTTATTTTGGCCTAGACTGTTCCTTTAAACCCTATAGATAAAATTGTGAGCACGCCCGTGGATTGTGGCAGACACTGCACTAATTGGCTAATATGAAAGTCAATAGATAATAAATAAAATGTCATGTGATCAGGGGGCTGTCAGAAGATGCTTAGATACAAGTTAATCACAGAGCTAAAAAGTATATTTATATAACCGTGTTGGCTGTGCAAAACTGGGGAATGGGTAATAAAGGGATTATCTATCTTTTAAAACAACAAAAATTCTGGTGTTGACTGTCCCTTTAAATTTACTTCTGTTATCAAATTTCACTATATCTTTGTATTTTTGTATTTTTTTTATCTATCTATCTATCACAGTATATATATATTTGGTATAGTCTTTTTTAACCACGATCCTCTAACAGGCCAGATGCTGATGAAGGGGACTAGATCCCCAAAAACATTACATTAAAGTATTTTTACTTATTTTCAAGAAGACCTGTTAGTGCAATCCTTACTTTGTGTACCTTATCGCATCATTGCACCCAGGCAGCTGACACATGGTGGGCAGAGCGGAAGTTTGGTTTTATATATATATATATATATATATATATATATATATATATATATATATATATATATATATATATATAATTTGGTATAATGTTTTTAAACCACGATCCTCTAACAGGCCAGATTTTCATTATATTTTAACTAGAGCACAGGTGAAATAATAAGCTGATGGGTGAGAGCAGGTTAGTAACCATGGTTACTGATCAGCTGATTATTTCACCTGTGCTCTGCTTCAGATATCATGAAAACCTGGCCTGTTAGGGGTGATTGAGGACCATGGTTGAGAAACACTGATTTTGTATACTGAGGTAGGATCAAGGGTGCCAGATTCAGGTGTGTATATCTGGCACCCTAAGGACTGAGGTATAAACTTCTTTCTATATTTATAAAGTTGGATACTTTTCCTATCAGTGGGGGGAATGAGGAGGGACTTTGCACTGTATACCCTACTATCTAGTGTTTTAAGTCAGGAGCTGCTATCATTCGGTTTAAAGGGACATTGCAAAAAAGGTATTGACTTCTTTCTATATTTCCAAAAGAGTGGGCTTTTCCTGTCGGTGGGAAACTGATGCGGTGGAGGTGGGAGTGTTGGTCTATACACTGCTAGCTAATATTTAAACCAGAGACCTTAAAATGTTATTAAAAACAAATTATAAGCTGCATAATAAAGTACCATCATATCTGAGAAGAATTTTACTGATTTCACTGTCCCACAGAACAAAAGAACCTTTGTTAACCAGTCACCAACTAATACACAGATATAACATGAACTGGTTTAGCACTGATTATGCTTAGTTACTTATTATTAATTTATTTTACAGGTATTTAAACAGACATACATTCCTTTCTTATATCTATCTAATATATATATATATATATATATATATATATATATATCTGTATGTGTGTATTGGTTTAATTTGGGAGGTGCTAAGCTTGAATGATTGCTTGTCATAAGAAATTGTATGTTTATATCGGATACTAAAGCTGCATCCAGTCCCCCCCATCCCATAATTCTGGTGTATGCCTGTTTTTGGGGAAAGGGTGGGTGTATGTATGTGTGTGTGTGTATATACTGTATGTATATGTATGTATATATATTATTTATTTTATTTTATTTTATTATAGGCATGTGCATCTGGATACTTCTGCTCTTTTCTGAGCCGTATTTCTTCTTGTGGAAGTGCAACACACTAAGATCTGGTTTTGCACAGGCCTTAGTGTCTTTTACATAAAGAATTTCAGCTTAGAAGAGATGAATGCCACGAGTGGCCGCCTTCTTCCGCATTCAGATACTAACAAAGTATCCGAAAGCCCATTTCTAATACACAATAATATTCACACCTAAACTACCTAGTGTGCCCACTGTAATTGCAGATAATGCTTTTACTTTCATGATTGTTGATGCAATACATATGAGATAGAACAGGCCCGGATTGAGCATCATCAAACAGGTGGGCCAGAGCTTGTTACCTAAGCCCCCTCCAGCACAGATACAGCCAGCAGCATGGCAAGTAGTGGCCCTTCTTTGACTAAAAATTCACCAGAACAACATTACTTTAACCCTATTTGCAGGTAGTGCTTTCTTTTCCTTGTTATGGTAATGTTCCTTCCAGAAATACCACCCAACCCCTCAGGCTCCCACATGCTTCTCTTGCTTTAGTGTGGCAGTGAAGGGGTTAACCCGCTGGTAGAAGCATTCTGTGTGAAGCTGCATCGGTGACTGCAGAACCCTAATAGTGGAGGGTAATCAACAGGAGTGCAAAGACCAAGTAGGATGGAGGTAAGTTGGAGTCTTCAAGACCGCCGGCGCCGGGGTATGGAGTGAAGCAGGCCGGGGGTCTGGTTTGTAAATATCTTTCATTGCAATATACCATGCATAGACAAAAAAACGGGGCCTAGGAATTCTAGCAATCATGATGGATACTTTTTTGTCACATGTATTATTATTAATGGCTCAGTAACACACACAGGCCTGAAATGCTCATGCACGGCTGCTGGTGCTATGACTGAGTTTCTGCCGCTCACTGGTGGTATGAGGGATCCTTCATGTGCTCAGTTGAAGAGAAGACAGTGTCCTCAGGACACATACCCTCTACGCTCAACTTGTGAAATCTAAAATGTTTTGGACTTAAAGGGACATGAAACCCACATTTTTTTTCTTTCATGATTCAGATAGAGAATACAATTTGAAACAACTTTCTAATTTACTTCTATTATTTAATTTGTTTCCTGCTCTTGTTATCATTTGCTAAAAGGTTTATCTAGGCAAGCTCAGGAGCAACAGAGAATCTAGGTTCTAGCTGTTGATTGGTGGCTGCATTTATATACCGATTGTTATTGGCTCACCCATGTGTTCAGAGAAACCAGTAGTGCATATAAGTAAATTATAAAGTTGTTTAAAATTGTATTCTTTATCTGAATCATTAAAAAAACATTTTGGATTTTATGTACCTTTTTTAAGGTGATCATAAAAGGACTCAAGTTTTTTTTTGGATCTATTGTTTGTCATATACCTTGTTTGTTACTCCCTCTAACTTTTTTCACTTTTTGTGTAAAATGTTAAAAACATTTAGCAATTTTTCTTTATTAACCATTTCTTTATTACCCTTTATTCTTTCCCATCCCCCATTTTTTAATTCCCCATCTCCTTTTACTCTTCCCCCCCACCCTTTTTGTCTGCTCTCTCTCCCACTTAACTTCCTTGCTCGGACCAGTCCATTTTAATCCTATAATTAGGGTAGTCCTTAAAAGTGTTCTAGGACACTGCATAGAATGTATGCCAAAGGTGTGGAATATAATTACTGCAAGGCACACGGATCTACACCACACAGAATTCCTGCAGACGGACCATTAAAATTCTAGGGTCAGATATTAGTGGGAGATTGAGAAGGGTTTTAGCACTGACTGCAGGAGAGTGGCATGCAATGAAAGCAGGAGGGTGACTTGCAATGAAAGCAGGAAGGTGTATGGCAATGAAAGAGCAGGCGACACTGGCATGCAGAAAATTCAGGTTAGATATAACAGAGAAAACAGAAGGGTGACATGCAGGAAAATCAGGAGAATGACATGCAGACTATGTGTGTGGTGTGTGTACGCGCATATGAGTGTGGCTATGTGTGTTGTGTGCATGCATATGAGGGTGTGTTTCTGTGTGGTGTGTGTGTGTGTGCGCGCACATATGAGTGTGTGTGGTGTGCGTGCATGCATATGAATGTGTGTAAGTGGCTGTGTGTGCATTCATACAAGTGTGGGTATGTGTATGGTGTTTGTGCATATGAGGGTGTGTATGTGGCTATGTGTGTGGTGTGCGTGCATATGAGTGTGCATATGTGGCAATTTTTGTAGTGTCCGTGCATATGAATGTGTGTATGTGGATAATTAAAAACACCATTTAGGGGAGTGGGCTGATTTGCCTTAAAATGCCCGGGCCTATTTCTTTCATGTAATTGGCAAAAGTCCAATGAGCTAGTGACGTATGGGATATACAATCCTACCAGGAGGGGCAAAGTTTCCCAAACCTCAAAATGCCTATAAATACACCCCTCACCACACCCACAATTCAGTTTTACAAACTTTGCCTCCTATGGAGGTGGTGAAGTAAGTTTGTGCTAGATTCTACGTTGATATGCGCTTCTCAGCATTTTGAAGCCCGATTACTCTCTCAGTACACAGAGAATGTCAGAGGGATGTGAAGGGAGTATCACCTATTGAATGCAATGGTCTTCCTAACGGGGATCTATTTCATAGGTTCTCTGTTATCGGTCGTAGAGATTCATCTCCTACCTCCCTTTTCAGACAATATACTCTCATATACCATTACCTCTACTGATAACTGTTTCAGTACTGGTTTGGCTATCTGCTATATGTGGATGGGTGTCTTTTCGGGAAGTATGTTTATTACTTAAGACTCCCTAGCTATGGTTTGGCACTTTATGCATTTATATAAAGTTCTAAATATATGTATTGTACTTATATTTGCCATGAGTCAGGTTCATGTATTTCCTTGTGCAGACTGTCAGTTTCATATTTAGGGAAAATAAACTTAAGAAATATTTTTCTTACCTGGGGTTTAGACTTTTTTTCAATTGACTACTTTTTTTCTTGCCAATTGCGGGCAGTACTAGGCTCGCGGGTGCGCCAAATGCTAGTATTTTGGTGCGAGATTTTTTTGGCGCAAAAAGTACGTCCATTAACACAAGTTCGTCATTTCTGGCGTCGTAGTTGACGCCAAAGCCTTACACACCGATGCGGCGTTAGTGATGCAAGTGTGTCATTTCCGGATATTGTTGGCGCAAAAAAAATGTCAGTTACGTTGTGCGTCATACTTGACGCCAAATTTTTCATTAATTTCATACCCCATTGTTGTTTGCCTCTTGCCTTTCTCTGTGTCAGAGGGCTATGCTATTTGCATTTTTTCCCATTCCTGAAACTGTCATATAAGGAAATTGATCATTTTGCTTTATATGTTGTTTTTTCTTTTACATTTTGCAAGATGTCTCAATCTGATCCTGCCTCAGAAGTATCTGTTCGAACTTTGCTGCATGACATCGGTTCTAACAAAGCTAAGTGCATTTGTGGTAAGATTATGGAAATTATATCTCCGAATGTCATTTGTAATAGTTGTCATGATAAACTTTTACATGCAGATAATAATGTCCATCAGTAATAGTACATTGCCAGTTGCAGTTCCGTCAACTTCTAATGTACATGATATACCTATGAATTTTAAAGAATTTGTTACTGATTCTATTCAGAAGGCTTTGTCTGCATTTCCGCCTTCTAATAAACGTAAAAGGTCTTTTAAAACTTCTCATTCAGTTGATGAAATTTCGAATGACCGACAACATAATGATTTATCCTCCTCTGATGAGGATCTATCTGATACAGAAGATCCTTCCTCAGATATTGACACTGACAAATGTACTTATTTATTTAAAATGGAGTATATTCGTTCTTTATTAAAAGAAGTGTTAATTACTTTGGCTATTGAGGAAACCAGTCCTCTTGATGTTAAGTCTAGTAAACGTTTAAATGCTGTTTTTAAACCTCCTGTGGTTACTCCAGAGGTTTTTCCTATTCCTGATGCTATTTCTGATAGGATTTCTAAGGAATGGAATAAGCCAGGTACTTTTTATTCCTTCTTCAAGGTTTAAAAAATTGTATCCTTTACCAGCAATTTCTATAGAGTTTTGGGAAAAAGTCCCCAAAGTTGATGGGGCTATTTCTACTCTTGCTAAACGTACCACTATTCCTATGGAAGATAGTACTTCCTTTAAGGATCCTTTAGATAGGAAGCTTGAATCTTATCTAAGGAAAGCCTATTTATATTCAGGTCATCTTCTCAGACCTGCAATTTCTTTGGCTGATGTTGTGGCTGCATCAACTTTTTGGTTGGAAAATTTAGCGCAATCAGAATTGGATTCTGACATATCTAGCATTATTCACTCACTGCAATATGCTAATCATTTTATTTGTGATGCCATTTTTGATATTATCAAAATTGATGTTAGATCCATGTATTTAGCTATTTTAGCTAGAAGAGATTTGTGGCTTAAATCTTGGAATGCTGATACGACATCTAAGTCTAGATTAATATCTCTCTGTTTTCAAGGTAATCATTTATTTGTTTCTCAGTTGGATTCTATTATTTCAACTGTCACTGGGGGAAATTGAGTTTTTTTGCCTCAGGATAAAAAACCTAAGGGTAAATCTAAGGCTTCTAACCGTTTTCGTTCCTTACGTCAAAATAAGGAACAAAAATCTAATCCTTCCCCCAAGGAATCTGTTTCCAATTGGAAGCCTTCCTCAAATTGGAATAAATCCAAGCCATTTAAGAAACCAAAGTCAGCCCCTACATCCGCATGAAGGTGTGGTCCTCATTCCAGCTCAGCTGGTAGGGGGCAGATTAAGGTTTTTCAAGGATATTTGGATAAATTCTGTCCAAAATCAATGGATTCAGAGCATTGTCTCTCAAGGGTATCGAATAGGATTCAGAGTAAGACCTCCTGTGAGAAGATTTTTTTTCTCTCACGCATCCCAGCAAATCCAGTATAAGCTCAAGCTTTCCTGAAGTGTTTATCAGACCTGGAGTCTTCAGGGGTAATCATGCCGGTACCTTTTCAGGATCAAGTTATGAGGTTTTATTCAAATCTATTCATTGTCCCAAAGAAGGAAAATTCATTCAGACCAGTTCTGGATCTGTAAATTTTGAATCGTTATGTAAGAGTACCAACTTTCAAGATGGTGACTATAAGGACTATTCTGCCTTTTGTTCAGCGAGGACATTATATGTCCACAATAGACTTGCAGGATGCTTACCTTCATATTCCGATTCATCCAGAACATTATCAGTTCCTGAGATTCTCTTTTCTAGACAAGCATTACCAATTTGTTGCTCTTCCATTTGGCCTAGCAACAGCTCCAAGAATTTTTTCAAAGGTTCTAGGTGCCCTACTCTCTGTAATCAGAGAACAGGGTATTGCAGTGTTTCCTTATTTGGACGATATCTTGGTACTCGCTCAGTCTTTACGTTCTGCAGAATCTCACACGAATCAACTAGTGTTGTTTCTTTGAAAACATGGTTGGAGGATCAATTTACCAAAAAGTTTCTTGATTCCTCAGACAAGGGTCACCTTTTTAGGTTTCCAGATAGATTCAGTGTCGCTTGAAATTGGTTGCAGCCTATCGGCACCTTCAGTCTCAGTCATTCCCTTCAGTGGCTATGTGCATGGAAGTTTTAGGCCTCATGACTGCAGCATCAGACGTGATTCCTTTTGCTCGTTTTCACATGAGACCTCTCCAGCATTGTATGCTGAATCAATGGTGCAGGCATTATACAAAGATAACACAATTAATTTCCTTAAATCCCAATGTTCGACACTCTCTGACGCGGTGTTTAAATCACCAGCGTTTAGTTCAAGGGGGTTCTTTTGTTCGGCCAACCTGGACTGTGATAACTAAAGATGCAAGTCTTTCAGGTTGGGGAGCTTTTTGAGGATCTCTGACAGCACAAGGGGTTTGGAAATCTCAAGAGGCGAGATTACAAATCAATATTTTAGAACTCCGTGCAATTTTCAGAGCTCTGCAGTTTTGGCCTCTGTTGAAGAGAGAACCGTTCATTTGCTTTCAGACAGACAATATCACAACTGTGGCATATGTCAATCATCAGGGTGGGGCTCACAGTCCCCAAGCCATGAAAGAAGTATCTCTAATACTTGCTTGGGCAGAATCTAGCTCCTGTCTAATTTCTGCAGTGCATATCCCAGGTGTAGACAATTGGGAGGTGGATTATCTCAGCCGTCAGACTTTACATCCGTGGGAGTGGTCTCTCCATCCAGATGTTTTCTCAGATTGTTCAGATGTGGGGTCTTCCAGAGGTAGATCTGATGGCCTCTAATCTAAACAAGAAACTTCCCAGATACCTGTCCAGGTCCAGGGATGTCCAGGCGGAAGCAGTGGATGAGCTGACACTTCCATGGTTTTATCAACCTGCTTACATTTTTTCCGCCTCTAGTTCTTCTTCCAAGAGTGATCTCCAAAATCATCATGGAACAATCGTTTGTGTTGCTGGTGGCTCCAGCATGGCCTCACAGGTTTGGTATGCGGCTCTTGTTCGGATCCAGTTGCCAACCTTGGCCACTTCCGTTAAGGCCGGACCTTCTGTCTCAAGGTCCATTTTTCAATCAGGATCTCAAATCATTAAATTTGAAGGTATGGAAATTGAACGCTTAGTGCTAAGTCATAGAGGTTTCTCTGACTCAGTGATTAATACTATGTTACAAACTCGTAAATCTGTCTCGAAAAATATTTATTATTGAGTTTGGAAGACTTACATTTCATGGTGTTCTTCTCATAAATTCTCTTGGCATTCTTTTAGAATTCCTAGAATTTTACAGTTTCTTCAGGATGGTTTGGATAAAGGTTTGTCTGCAAGTTCCTTGAAGGGACAAATCTCTGCTCTTTCTCTTTTATTTCACAGAAAGATTGTTAAACTTCCTGATATTCACTGTTTTGTACAGGCTTTAGTTCGTATTACGCCTGTCATTAAATAAATTTCTTCTCCTTGGAGTCTTAATTTGGTTTTGAAGGCATTACAGGCTCCTCCATTTGAGCCCATGCATTCTTTGGACATTAAACTACTTTCTCGGAAAGTGTTGTTCCTTTTGGCTATCTCTTCTGCTAGAAGAGTTTCTGAGCTATCTACTCTTTCTTGTGAATCTCCTTTTCTGATTTTTCATCAGGATGAGGAGGTTTTGCGGACTTTATTTCAATTTTTACCTAAGGTTGTGAATTCTAACAACATTAGTAGAGAAATTGTTGTTCCTTCCTTGTGTCCTAATCCTAAGAATTCTTTGGAAAGATCCTTACATTCTTTGCATGTGGTAAGAGCTTTGAAATATTATGTTGAAGCTACCAAAGATTTCAGGTAGACTTCTAGTCTATTTGTTTAATTTTCTGGTCCTAGGAAAGGTCAGAAGGCTTCTGCTATTTCCTTGGCTTCTTGGTTAAAGCTTTTGATTAATCAAGCTTATTTGGAGTCGGGTAAGACCCTGCCTCAGAGAATTACAACTCATTCTACTAGATCAGTCTCCACTTCGTGGGCTTTTAAGAATGAAGCTTCAGTTGATCAAATTTTCAAAGCGGCAACTTGGTCCTCTTTGCATACATTTACTAAATTCTACCATTTTGATGTATTTGCTTCTTCAGAAGCAGTTTTTGGTAGAAAAGTTCTTCAGGCAGCTGTTTCAGTTTGATTCTTCTGCTGATGTTTTTTTCTTGTTATTAAAAGAATAAACTTATCATTTGGGTTGTGGATTATTTTTTCAGCGGAAAATGGCTGCTTTTTATTTTATCCCTCTCTCTCTAGTGACTCTTGCGTGGAGTTCCACATCTTGGGTATTTATATCCCATACGTCACTAGCTCATGGACTCTTGCCAATTACATGAAAGAAAACATAATTTATGTAAGAATTTACCTGATAAATTAATTTCTTTCATATTGGCAAGAGTCCATGAGACCTACCTTTTTTATGGTGGTTATGATTTTTTGTATAAAGCACAATTATTTCCAAATTCCTTTGTTGATGCTTTTTATTCCTTTCTTTTTCACCCCACTACTTGGCTATTCATTAAACTGAATTGTGGGTGTGGTGAGGGGTGTATTTATAGGCATTTTGAGGTTTGGGAAACTTTGCCCCTCCTGGTAGGATTGTATATCCCATATGTCACTAGCTCATGGACTCTTGCCAATATGAAAGAAATGAATTTATCAGGTCAATTCTTACATAAATTATGTTTTTTGGTTCCAGTCCGGCCCTGAGATAGGAGATGGGCTGCTTTGGAGTCACTCACAAAAAGGAGTGGCACACCCTTACCAATGATAGGTGTGTGAGACTCCCTATTGGATTCTCTCTGATAGAAAATGTTCACTCACCGTGTCCTCGCTATGTATGCTGCTTAGAACCAAGCACCAGCTGCTTCCAGAGCTTTATAGTCCCTGACAGCATGCATAAATGGCATGAATATGTAATTTAAAAGATCAGTCTTGTCTATGTTTACTTCTAAACCTAACCATATACAACAATTAGGGATGGGCGAATGTGTTTATATCCGAATTCGAATGTTAGAACTAATGTTATTGTAGAAATTCGATTTACATAATAGAATGTTGATAAGAACGAATATTCTTAAAAATTCGATTTTCGAATGTTATTTACAGTTTTCGAATGTCACTTTCAAATTCGAATATCACATTCGAATTCGAATGTCACATTTATAAAACACAATTGTAGACTAGAAACACTATTTTGAATGTCACATTCGAATCGAATGTCGCATTCAAATTCGAATATTACATTTATAAAACACAGTATTAGACTAGAAATACTATTTCAAATTCGAATGTCACATTCGAATAAAATCACATTTAAAACACAGTATTTGACTAGAAATACTATTTCAAATTCAAATGTGACATTCAAATGTATTATATTCATTAAACACAGTTGTAGACTAGAAATACTATTTCAAATTTGAATGTCGCATTCGAATGTCACATTCAAATTGGAATATTACATTTCGAAATTGAATGAATACATAGCTAAACATTCTATTATTCAAACGAATATTTTTGAATTTTATTGAAAAATTTGAAAACGAAAATTCGATAATAGATTGTTAGAATGTTATATAAACATTCAAAATTTGATTTGAAAGAAACAAATGTATCAAAATTAATTTTAAATTTCGAATTTTTAGAAACATTCGCCCATCCCTAACAACAATCTTGTATGCCATATTTTATATAACTCAAAATCACATCATATGAGATATCTTTCCTGCCCAAAGGCTTATGTAAAAAGAAGTGTTTTAAAATGTTTCAAAGATCAAAATTTGATGATTGTCATTTTTGAGAAGAGCAAGTGAAACTCGTATGAGGATGGTAATATAAATGGGGTCAATGTCATTCTTGTTGGAAGCTCTTTTATTGGATATTACATTTATGCTTTAAAGGGACAGTAAACCTAGGATTTTTCAATCAAAATTTCTAAATGCTGCATGTAAAAAAAAAACAATAAAACTGCCTGTTATAAAAAAAAAATGTTTCTAACATTAAAAACATATCGCAAATGAAACATCTAGGGAGGTAACGACGGCCGCCTAACACGTTCTGTGTATATTTTTTCCCCCATCACAGCTTGATTTCTTCCAATCCTCTGTATATCGATCGCGCAGTTCCTTTAGTGTCAGGGACGTTCGTTCTTTGATTGACAGGGATTGCAGTCGACGTCCTGCGCAATCGCATTAACACGCTACACAGGAAATGTAGCGCACCAACGCATAATAATTGATCATGCTGGATATTCAGTAGCATCGTACTTTGGTATTTGGGGTTCCCATTTCCCTGAGAGCAATCGTCTGGTATTTTGGGACTGAACTGACCTTGTTAGGTGGGATCGAACTGATATACTTCAGGAGAGTTCTCCTCTGTAAAAAGCACAGTTAGACAAAAAGAAGCTAATCTCAAGTGGTATCCATGCCATAGAACAAGCTATTGAGTTGTTGTTTCTACTTGGAAGAATGCTTCACTTTTTGTATGTACACGAAGTGCTGTACGGTTCTTAAGTTATTACAGGCACTAGAGAACCCACATTTTAAAGTCACTAAAGACCCCTAATTTGAAAGAGGAATTACATTCTCTTGTAATATGCAGATCACCCTTACAGCGGCAAAACCCGGAATTAAAAGTGCTGCTTAACCTGAGGGTGGCTTCAAATAGTCATTTTCTCCTTAGTGGAACAAGTGAGGGAATTGATGATTATAATAATAATGGCAAATATCTCAAAGCATTGCTGCTACTTCGGGGGTTCTTGCAATTTGAAAAGGCCGTTATTACATTTACACCATGGAAATATACCATATGATTCCTCATTTGAAAGAGTGAGGTATCAGGATTCAAATAAGGGGTTTCATGTTTTTTTAGCTATGAATCAATAAAAATGTGAGGACTGGGACAGTGTAAAAATTGTGATCTGATACTTTTTTTTTTTTTTTATGAAGAGCGAGTTTGGACAGGAGTAAAAGCATGCGTAATTTGTCAAAATTGGTTAAGCCACTCCTCTAGAAAATCAGTATATTGTGTAATTTTAAAATGTATCTAATATTTGTATGTTTAGATATTTTATACCTACTCATTTTCTGTATACATTTCAAGATGGTGCATAGTGCCAAAAATAATACATTTTATCTTTTGAATTTTAGGTATCAATTTAAATAAATATATATACAATCCTAAATGTTGGTGTTTTTTGGAAGGGGACTAGATGCTAAATATGGGACGAAGTTTAGGTTTGAAATAATTGAGGAATAATGAGTTCCATATACAACAGAATTGTTTTTTCTTTCGCGTTTTATGTGATGCCATTTTCCTATATCCTGACATTTCTGCAAACTAAAATAATTTGTGTTACTTCCTTAAAATGCTAGGCCTGCTGAAAAAAACAAGGTGTAATTTGAATGGGTACCTCACAGAATTTTTTAAATTTGTGTTATTGCAATGAGTGCCAAACAACTAAAAACAGATCTAGTATAGGGGTGTAAAAAGTGGTTAAGAGGGTGCCTCATTGCAAGCAATAAGGAAGTGCCACAACAACTCTGGATAATTCCTTATTGCATAATAAGGATACTAAGGAAATAGATTGCATGCAATAGGACATCAAGTTGTTATCATCTGGAAATAAAAAGTAAAATGGAGAATATTGCCCTCTCCACTCAAGAGTTTAGGGAGATCCTTTCAGCTAAAAAGATATTATGAACACAGAAGACATCTCTCATAAAGGGATATAAATAACTAAGTACATTTTATAAGAATGGTACTGAAGTTATTCTCCACCTTCCACTAGGCATGGGTGCCGCCATGTTGAAATCTATCTTTGCTGATGTGTTTGCACATATGCAGCAACTTTTCTTCAAATACCTATAGTATAACCTATGTTCCAAAATGCTGGCACCCATGATTAGAGGGAGGTGCATGAAATGTACTTAATGTTTTCCGTAAGAAGAATGGAATCACCCCTTTAAGAATAGGGGTCATATTTATCAAGCTCCGTATGGAGCTTGAGGCCCCTTGTTTCCGGCAAGCTTTTAGACTCTTCGGAAACAGAAGTTATGAAGCAGCGGCCTAAAGACCGCTGCTCCATAATTTGTCTGCCTGTTCTGAGGCGGCGGACAAAAATCAACCCGATCGAATACGATTGGTTGATTGACACCCCTTGCTAGCAGCCGATTGGCCGCGAATCTGCAGGGGGCCGCATTGCATTAGCAGTTCACAAGAACTGCTGGTGCAATGATAAATGTCGACAGCGTATGCTGTTGGCATTTATCGATGGTGTATCGATGTGCAGCGGACATGATACGCTCCTTTGTATCATGTCCACTCGCACATTGATACATATGCCCCTAGGGGTCAATATTGGTATTGCTATCTGGAACTTACTGAGTCCATGGAAATTACTTTTAAGAACCAGAGCATATGAGACATAGTAAAAGTCCCTATTGAATCCTCCTCAACATCTGGAAGGTAACAAGGTCACTTATTGGAAAGAGGAGGACCCCATTTTGTAACTGAGAGAACTTGGGTTTCTAACTTTGACATAAAAGTGGGGTTGTTTTACAATATTGGTGTTAATTTTTAAACTAGGTTGAATTTAAAAAGGTCATTAATCCTCCCACTATAATTATGTTAGTTAGCTATGTTCATCCAGCAATTCAGATGCCAAAATAACAAAAGTATTACAATAAACTTGGGTGTCTGGTGAGGGAGGGAAAAGATGACCCACCCTTAAATGTTGCTCCTTAACCCCTTTTACCATTAGGATGTCCCATGCCGTCCTATCTGCACTGGGCTTTAGCCCAGTTAGGACTGCATGGAATGTTCTAGCCGTTTGGCTGTACTAGCGTCAAAGGCACTACACCCTGACCCGATCCCATCATTTAAATCATGTGATTGCATGAATGATCGTGTAATTTAAATTTTTACTGATTTGTTTACATCAGAACTTTGTTCCGATAAAGATAGATAAGCCCTGGCGTGAAAGGGTTATATTTACACAAAAGAAAATAAAAATATAAACAAGCACTCAACTGAGAATGAACAAAAGTTGGGAAAAAATGTGTTGCTTGTTTGAAAAGTCATTACCACTCAGGGTGCAGTATCTATCACAACAGTATGGCCCTCATATACAAGGCAATTCTCTTCTAAATGAGACAAAGCAACAAAGTGTGTTTTAGTCTCTCTGGGCCTTGTTAGTGAGTTGAAAGTTGTATCCTTCTAAATATACCTTATTTAAAAAAAAAAAAAGATGAATATCATGCACTAAATTGGCACCCTGCCCTGAAGGCTTGTCCTAAGGCAATCTCCTAGTCTGCCTCTATTGTAGCACCGGCACTGTATACATTGATAACTAACTGAAAAAGGCTACTCCCAGACTGCTGTTCTTGAATAGGTACAGACATCTAAAAGTTAAAAAACAAAAATATATATATACATGCATACATATTGCCCTTTTTGCAAATTAAAGGTTTGTTCAACCCTGTATTGAGAAACTCTATCAGCGACATTTTCCAACATATATACACATGAATACATATATATATATATATATATATATATGTATGTATGTAATATATATATATATATATATATATATATATATATATTCGATTTTATATATATATATATATATATATATATACCCTGCTTGCGCGCAAAACAGGAGTAAAAAAAAAAATGTTCATGTGCGTTATTCTTTGTAGAAAAAGTGGCAATGCACTACTTGGAGCTAGTTAACTCATTGGGTGAGCCAATAACATGAGGCATATACTGTGGAAAGAAAAAGTATGTGAACCCTTTAGAAATGACTGCATTTATGTATAAATGTGTCTTAAAATCTGGTTTGATGCTCATCTAAGTTACATTAATCAACAAACACAATTTGTTTTTCACTAATAACACGCAAATGATTGTATTGTTTTTGTACATATTGAACATTTCATTCAAATATTCACAGTATAGGTTGGAAAAAGTATGTGAAACCTTAGGCTAATGATTTCAACAAAAGCTAATTAGATTTGGAAATTGGCAATCCTGGTGTCCAATTAATGAAACAAGATTGGAGGTGTGGGTTAGAGCTACTTTGACTTATAAAAATCACTCAAACATTGCTATTTACAAAATGCATCTGTTGTTAATGTGAACCATGCATTGCAAAAAAGAGCTCTCAGAAGAACTGTGGTCAATTGCTGTGTTTCATAAAGTTGGAAAGGGTTACAAAGTTATCTCAAAGAGTTTATATATTCATCTGGCCTCTGTTAGAGAAATTGTCTATAAATGGAGATGATTTAGTACTGTAGCTACTCTCCACAGAAGTGGCCTTCCAGACAAGATTACTCAAAGAGCATACCGCACAATTCTCAATGAGGTAAAAACGAACCCTAGAGTAACAGCTTAAAAACTTATAAGAAATCATTGAAACTGTTACCACTTCTGTTCATGAGTCTACTATACAGAAAACACTGAACAGACATGGGGGCTGAATTATCAAGCTCCGAATGGAGTTTGATGCCCCTCTAATGACCGCTGCTCCATAACTTGTCCGCCTGCTCTGAGGACAGAAATCAACCTGATCGAATATGATGGGGTTTACTGACACCCCCTGCTAGCCGCTGATTGTCCGCGAATCTTCAGGGGGCGGTATTGCACAAGCAGTTCTGGTAAACTGGTTGTGCAACGATAAATGCTGATAGCGTATGCTGTCTGCATTTATTGATGTGCAGCGGACATGATACACTACATTGTATCATGTCAGCTCGCACTTTGATAAATATGCCCCATGGCAGGACACTACGAAGAAAGTTGCTGCTTTCCCCAAAAAAACATTGCTGCGCACCTACATTTTGCCAAAGACCACCTTGACACTCCACAATGCTACTGGGAAAATGTTTTGAGGACTGATGAAACTAAGGTGTAAAATGGGCACCACATACCAACATAAAAACATCATCCCAACGGTTAAGTACGGTGGAGGGAGCATCATAATTTGGGGCTGCACTGATGCTTCATGGCCTGGACCACTTGCCATAATTGAGGGAAAAATGAATTCATAAGTTTTTCAACATATCCTAAAGGATAATATCAGGGCGGCTGTGGACCAGCTGAAGCTCAGTAGAAGTAGGGTGATGCAGCCGGACAATGATCCTATACATCGAAAATAATCCAATACAGAATGGCATAAAAAAAAAATTCCACCTTTTGGAGTGGCCCAGTAAGAGCCAAGACCTTAACCCCATAGAGATGCTGTGGAATGGCCTCAAGTGAGCTGTTCCAACCAGACATCCTAAGAATATGGCTCCGCTGAAGAAGTTCTGTAAGGAAGAGTGGTCCAAAATTCCTCCTGAATGTTGTGCAGGTCTAATCCGGTTTTTGCTGCCAAAGGAGGATCAACTAGCTATTAAGTCTGTGTTCACTTTTTCCACAGCACTGTGAATGTTTAATGGGATGTGCTTAATAAAGTCATACAATATTATAATTGTTTGTGTGTTAAGCTTAAGAACATTGTGTTTGTCTATACTTGTGACTTTGATAAAGAAGAGATGACATTTTATGATCGAGTTATGCAGAAAACCAGCTAATTCCAAAGGGTTCACATACTTTTTCTTGCCACTGTATGTGCAGCTACCAATCAGCAGCTCCGGAGCCTACCTTGGAATCCTTTTCTACAAGAGACACCAAGAGAACTAAACAAATTAGATAATAGAAGTATGATGGAAAGTTGTTTAAAATCACATGCTCTATCTGCATAATGAAAGAAAAAAATTGGGTTTCTTTAAATAAGTTTCTGCCACTGGTTGTGAATAGAATCATTTTTTGCTAACATAGTAAAATATATTATGTTTTCACAGTGTTATACTCACTAATGACGTAATGCCGCATGCGCCAACATTCATATACCAGTTTTCCCCAAAGAGTCAGCAGTGGCTGGTGTGAAGCAAATTATGTAATCTCATGACACCAATTGCTCTCTGAGCTGGTGCCGTCTTTAAATAAGGTTGCACAGAGCATGCAAAGCATATGTACATATGCTGCTTGAACACTGAGTTTTTGAGAGAGGCATATTTGCTAAGAAATGTATATTGATTTTAGGCATAACAGACACTCAGTAATAGATTTTGAGATTTTTAAATACAGGCATACAAACAATGCACAGAAATAAAAACAAATAATCACATTGTACAATACATTCCACACCGACCAAGAAAAGAATAATAAAGGTGTTAAAATTATTTGTGTCACAAACTTAAAACCTAAACAGTGAATTTAGAAGCTAATTTTAGTAAAGAATGCCAGACCATCTGTAAATCTTCCAAGAAAAACTTAAGGGAAAAAATGTTAGCACTAAAACAGTAATACTTTTTACTAGAAGAATTTTTGCCAATACATGTATATTGCAAATATGTTTCTATTCAAAGATGTAATTCATCTATGTGCCTATTTTGACCGGAATGTCCCTTTAAGGAGTAATTATAATAATAGAAGACATCTTGATGAAGAGACCCCTTTTGGGTCTCACTTAACCAACATCAGTTTTGCACTATTTTTGCAAACTCTTATTTGAAAGGTAGGTATGATAACACGTAAAGATATATGTAGATATGCTATAGATATTATCTTAAAGGGATGATTGAGCAAACTCTTAGTTACAAAGGTAGGTATAATAAGATGTAAAGATAACATATAGATATGCTATAGTTCTTATCTCAAGGGATGGATCCGAGCTAAAATTATAATCAGCATAACTATTAAATGCTTAATCTCCTACCCAGGGTACTAAACATACTATGGAAATGCATTAAATAAACCATATTACTTTCAAATATGACTTTGTATCTGACTTTAATTGCACTAGTCAAAAATATTTAAGAAAACTAGTGTAACCTATTAACTATTAACAATCTAACATACTTCTATATTATAATGTGCTACGATCTAATGTGTTTATTTGTAAAAAAAACAACAATTTTCCTATATATAAAAAATATATTAATTTAATCTATATACAATGTAAAACATTAATGTGGAACTTCTTATAAATAAATGTAATAACATTCATGTGGTAAAATTCAATATTTCAATAAATTTAATTGGTGCTCATATTATAAAAATGCATTTAAATCTAAGTCTACATTGAGTCCGAAAGGTTCTAAGGTTTTAAAAGTGTAAATAAATTCAGCTTCTGACTTCAGTAGCTGTCTATTAATGTTCCCTCCTCTCCAGTCTTTAGCAATCTCCTTAACCCCCCAGTATTTCAAGCCTTTTGTGTTCTGATTATGATCTTCCCTAAAATGTCTAGAGAGTAGGTGGCCCTCCAAACCATGCTCAATATTTAGCAGGTGCTCTGGTATTCTATCCCTGAGGGGTCGTGAGATTTCTCCCATATATTGCCTGTTACAGGTACACTGAATAAGGTATATGTTTTTGTCAGTACACCTAATAATGTCCTTGATTATATACTCCTTTTTCTTTTTTTTTTGTGCTTGATTTTACTGATTTGCTTTTCATGCCAAATTTACAGGCCTTACAATTAATACAAGGAAAGAATCCATGATTATTTTTCTTTTCGAGGTCTAAAGTGCAGTGCTTGTTTTCCTAGCTTTTCTAGATTTTCTAAAAACAATCCTAGGTCTTTCTTCTAATTCTTCCTCTATGATTGGATCTCTCTGTAGCAGATTGTGGTGTACGTTATAATCCGTTATACATGGTATATTGCTTGGTTTTTGCATATTTCTGTATATTAATAAACTACTCCTATCTACTTCTCGTGCTTTCTCTTTTGCTTTAGAGAACATTTTCTCATTATAGCCTCTTTGTTTACATTTTAATTCTAGATTATTAGCCTGTTTGTCATAATCCTCTATTTTGGAGCAATTTTTTTCAGATTTTTAGAAATTGGTTTCTTGGGATATTTTCCTTCCTTTCTGTAATGACAGCTGATGTTATGGATTTAGTTGTTGGAGTTAACTTTTTTAAAGCGAGTCTTACTAATTATGTTGGTTTCTACTATATCCAGATACAAATCTAAAAAGTTCACGTGTGTTGCTTACTTCATATTTGAAATCCAAGACAAATTTGATGTCTTTTAGATCTTCTATAAAATATTCTACCAATTCTCTGTCTCCCTTCCATATTATAAAAATATCATCGATAAAACAGCGATAGAGCACCAAGTTCGCCTCCCATATGGAACCTTTGATTAAAACATCTTCCAGGAAAAACATAACAAGATTTGCATAACTCGGGGTGAACTTGGTGCCCATCTTGGGCCCTTAGATCTGTAGATAAAATTTGTCATTAAACAAAAATAATTATTAGTTAAGATAAACTTAATACAATTTAATACAAAGTCTATTTGTTCAACTGGCATGTTATTTTCCTTTTTTAGGTGATAGTTTATAGCTTCTAAATATAAACTGTGTTTTATACTTGTGTATAAAGAGCAGACATCACAGGATATTAACAAGTAATTTTCCTTCCATTCTATATTTTCCAGAGTTCTTAATAGGTCAGTGGAATCTCTTAGATAGGAGGGTAAATCTACTACATAATTCTGGAGAAGGATGTCTATGTACTCTGATAAATTCAAAGTTAATGATTGAATGCCTGAGATAATTTGCCTGCCAGGGGGATTTACTAGGGATTTATGGATTTTTGGGAGGTAATAAAACACAGGGGTTCTAAGGTATTTTTCTAGTAAATAATTTAACTCGCCTTCATTAAGTATGCCTTTTTGATAGGCATTATTAAGGAGATTTTCCAATTCTCTTTTTTGTTTATATAATGGATTCATATTGATCTTTTCATATGCATTTTTACCATCTAACATTCTGTATCCTTCTTTTAAATAGTCCCCAGTGTTTAAAATTATAATGCCCCCCCCTTTATCTGCTTACTTAATGGTTAGGTCCTTATTATTCTTTAAGGCTTTTAAAGTATCATTCTCCACTTTAGTTAGATTATATTTTGTATGTTTATCAATATTCAGTCCCTCAATGTTTTTCTTCGCCATTTTTTTTAACATTTCAATATTTTTACCCTTTTCATTGGTAAGGTAAAAATCAGACTTCGGTTTTAGGTTAGTAAGAATAAAACCCTTATTTTCTCTACTGTGGGATTGACTTTCTATTGGATTTAAAAAAAAAAAACATTTTTAAGGTTAGATTGCGGATTAATCTATTTGCATTAATATATGTATTGAATGTATTAAGTTTGGTATTTGGAGCAAAGGACAATCCCTTCTTGAGTACATTAATTTCATTTTGGTTAAGTTCTTTATCACTCAGGTTAAAAAATCCTTGTGAATCTACCTGGTTTGTTTCTGTTTTTCTTGAAATTCTAATTCCTCTATATCCTCTCTTCCTCTTTTTTATTTTTAATCTGTCTCTTTTTGCAATATCCCCCATTAAAAAAAAAAAAAGTGAGAAGTACCTTCTCCATGGTTTTATTCTAGAGGTCTCCAGGTTCTGGCTATCCCTATCTTGTAATATATCATAACTATTTTTGGCTGGCACTCGCCACTCAGGTTGTTCTGAATAGTCTGCTATCCTATTGAATCTTTTTGGTGAGCGCCACTTATTAGTAATCCTTTTTCTAAAGGAATTATCTGTATTTTGGAATCTATTATTATTATGATTTCCCTGATTGTTACTATCCCATTTTCTATCCCAATTTCTATCATCCCATAGCCTTCTTGAGGTATTAAACGTATTTGGTTTATTATACTCTACATAAGAACTATTACCGTAATTCCTATAATTTTGATGTTCTCTGGTAGTTATTTCTATTATAAGTTCTCCAGTTGGTATTATCACCTGTGCTTCAGGGTGTATTTTCCATATGGGGCCTGTTGTAGTTAGTATTACCTATATTATTATTGGCTCTATGATTAGATTAATTTTTTATTTCATTGTGTACCCATTTTTGGGTGGATTTTTTTTATTGTTTCCATATTAGATTATCTAAAGTTCCTCTTTTCTATATGTTCTTGCTTATCATAGTTGGTTTTAAATTTTTGTTTCTTTGCAAAAACATGCCAGTTAGTATCTTTCTTAAAGGGACAGTCAAGTCCAAATTTTTTTTCATGATTTAAATAGAGCATGCAATTTTAAACAACTTCCCAATTTACTTTTATCACCAATTTTGCTTTGTTCTCTTGGTATTCTTAGTTCAAAGCTAAACCTAGGAGGTTCATATGCTAATTTCTTAGACTTTGAAGACTGCCTCTAATCTGAATACATTTTGACCACTAGAGGGCATTAGTTCACATGTTTCATATAGATAACATTGAGCTCATGCACGTAAAGTGACCTAGGAGTGAGCACTGATTGGCTAAACTGCATGTCTGTCAAAAGAACTCAAATAAGGGGGCAGTCAGCAGAAGCTTAGATACAAGATAATTACAGAGGTAAAACGTGTATTATTATAACTGTGTTGGTTATGCAAAACTGGGGAATGGGTAATAAAGGGATTATCTTTCTTTTTAAACAACAAAAATTCTGGTGTTGACTGTCCCTTTAATGGATGGTAATTCCCCTCCTTCATTTACTTGTATATTTTTATAGGCCTGAGTTTGATATAATTTGTAACTATGCCAATGCCCTTTATTGCCCATAAGTAAGATCCAGATGTAATAGGATTGTAATAATGAGTTGGCTGTGGGGTTTTTTCCTGCTAAAGGTAATAGGAAAAGGCATAATATATATATATATTTATATATTGTTTTTATTGAGGGTTTGAGATGCATACAGAGATAGGTACATTAAATATATATTGGAGGAGAAAAATATATATATATATATATATATACAATTAGCATTCTCCATGAACATAACATAAGATACAAGCTAACAATCTTAGCTAGTACATAGGGATATGAAATATGGTGATACAGTTGACTATCTAAATAGTACCTTAAGTACAAATCATAAAATCTCAAACTTTTTTCAAACCTTCTCAAAATAAATTAGGCCACTTTTGGGCCTGCAATTTAGTTGACAGAGAATATAACAGAAGGATTACATTTGTATAAGGTCACTTTTGGACCTTAGGAAAATATGTAAATTATAGATATCACATTTATAAATTGAGAATAGGAACCAGCAAGAGCTATGACTGGAGCTTTAGTAAATACACTATAGTCTCAGTGTTGGCAATGGGTCTGGTACAAATAGGTCAGCAATAGAAGCAATGTGCATCAAATGACTCCTAGGGTATCTGTTTTAGGTACAGTATAATTGCTCATGGGCCGTGGTAGTAGCAGATATTCATAAATTGCCAAATTTCTTCTGTCTCAGAACGGTGACTCATATCCGTATAAGGTAACTTTTGGGCTTTTACAAATAATAATAATAATAATAATAATAATAAGAGAACACACTCAAGAGTAGGCTATACATATTCACATACCAGCAGTTCAAAAAACATTAATAATGCTAAAGTTGGTGCTCTATTGGTATGTATTTACAGACATAACTAGTTGTGTGTATAAGGTATAGTGCAAACAAATAATTAAAATTACACCACCCTCATATAAATATATGACAGAAGGTAAGTAGACTCTGAAATAGTGTATAATATAGTAAAAATGTTGCACAATAATGGAATTGGCTCTCTACTAGTCAGGAAATGCACAAACCTAGAAAATGTCTAGTACATATGTATTATAATAACTAATAACAACAGTAGTGTGAAAGTAGGTTAGCAGGTGCCTTAGAATTTTTCATAGGGTCTTATATTAACTAGGGACTTAACCACTATTAGTAAATATGGCTAGTGTGGTATAGTGACTAATGTCACTAACCAGAAGTTAGGCAAGATAACGGTAACCAAACTATGGCCTAGATTTGGAGTTTGGCGGTAGCCGTGAAAACCAGCGTTAGAGTCTCCTTACGCTGGTTTTAGGCTACCTCCGGTATTTGGAGTCAGTCAAAAAAGGGTCTAACGCTCACTTTTCAGCCGCGACTTTTCCATACCGCAAATCCCCTTATGTCAATTGCGTATCCTATCTTTTCAATGGGATTTTTCTAACTCCGGTATTTAGAGTCGTGTCTGAAGTGAGCGTTAGAAATCTAACGACAAAATTCCGGCCGCAGAAAAAAGTCAGTAGTTAAGAGCTTTCTGGGCTAACGCCGGTTCATAAAGCTCTTAACTACTGTACTCTAAAGTACACTAACACCCATAAACTACCTATGTACCCCTAAACCGAGGTCCCCCCACATCGCCGCCACTCGATTAAATTTTTTAACCCCTAATCTGCCGACCGCCACCTACGCTATCCTTATGTACCCCTAATCTGCTGCCCCTAACACCGCCGACCCCTATATTATATTTATTAACCCCTAACCTGCCCCCCACAACGTCGCCACCACCTACCTACAATAATTAACCCCTAATCTGCCGACCGCAAAGAGCCGCCACCTACATTATAGCTATGTACCCCTAATCTGCTGCCCCTAACACCGCCGACCCCTATATTATTAAGATATAAAAAGCAAATGCGCCCTCTAAATTAGCTATAAAAATATTGCTAGTGTTGAAGTAATGTGCACTGCAACTTTGCGATGTCTGTGTGATGCTTCAAAAATTGCTATAATGTGTGTCAAGATAATAAATTGTATATAAATGTCATGACATTCTATATATAATGTTACTTTAAATTAATAGATGTTGATAAATGATATATTCATAATATGACCATCTCATATATTGTTTTAACAAAGATAGTCCACACTCTAGGAGATATTTCACAGATCTCCAGGCAGCAAACTCATTCCAGATCGATGTTGGCAGTCGCAGGTTCTGTTAAAAAGAAGAAGAGAAGAGGCGCCAAATGGTGTGTATCGTTTGAACTACAGAAGGCCAAGCCCCCAAATGAATCTTACTTACAGGATTTCCAGCACTTGAGAAGTGCCACATATGCCTTCTGAACTATTTGCAGCCGTCCAGCTAGCTGAATTAAGGCCAATGTTGCTTCAGTGTTAGGCTGTGCAAGACAAAATCACAAAAGTGCCACAATAGTGTGTATCAGTGAGAACACTAACAAATACGCAAATATTGAAATGTACTCACGAGATGTAGGGCACTTGAGAAGTGCCACAAAGACCTCCTGGGCACTTATCAGCTGTCCAGATCACTGTGTTCACAGGTAATCCTCTGGGCTAAAGCGTTAGGTTCACAATGGCTCCAAAAAGCAATTTGGGATTCAACCTCCAATCAGTAAAAATATCAGTGCATCCGGGAAACGCGTTGTGAAAATTGTTTTATTAAACATTTTATATTTTACTAGTAGCACTGCATTTTTTGGTATTTTATTTTCTGCCATATATGCACTGATATTTTTACTGATTGGAGGTTGAATCCCAAATTGCTTTTTGGAGCCATTGTGAACCTAACGCTTTAGCGTTATTAACCCCTAATCCGCCTCACTAACCCTATAATAAATAGTATTAACCCCTAATCTGCCCTCCCTAACATCGCCGACACCTAACTTCAATTATTTACCCCTAATCTGCCAACTGGAGCTCACCGCTATTCTAATAAATGTATTAACCCCTAAAGCTAAGTCTAACCCTAACACTAACACCCCCCTAAGTTAAATATAATTTTTATCTAACGAAATTAATTAACTCTTATTAAATAAATTATTCCTATTTAAAGATAAATACTTACCTGTAAAATAAACCCTAATATAGCTACAATATAAATTATAATTATATTATAGCTATTTTAGGATTAATATTTATTTTACAGGTAACTTTGTAATTATTTTAACCAGGTACAATAGCTATTAAATAGTTAAGAACTATTTAATAGCTAAAATAGTTAAAATAATTACAAATATACCGGTAAAATAAATCCTAACCTAAGTTACAATTAAACCTAACACTACACTATCAATAAATTAATTAAATAAAATACCTATAATTATCTACAATTAAACCTAACACTACACTATCAATAAATAAATTAAATACAATTCCTACAAATAAATACAATGAAATAAACTAACTAAAGTACAAAAAATAAAAAAGAACTAAGTTACAAAAAATAAAAAAATATTTACAAACATTAGAAAGATATTACAACAATTTTAAACTAATTACACCTACTCTAAGCCCCCTAATAAAATAACAAAGCCCCCCAAAATAAAAAAATTCCCTACCCTATTCTAAATTACTAAAGTTCAAAGCTCTTTTACCTTACCAGCCCTGAACAGGGCCCTTTGCGGGGCATGCCCCAAGAAGTTCAGCTCTTTTGCCACCCACATACCCCTAATCTAACCCAAACCCCCCTTAAATAAACCTAACACTAATCTCCTGAAGATCTCCCTACCTTGAGTCGTCTTCACCCAGCCGAGCCAAATTCTTCATCCAAGCGGAGCAAGAAGAGGTCCTCCATCCGGTAGAAGTCTTCATCCAAGCGGGACAGAAGAGGTCTTCCATCCAATTGAAGTCTTCATCCAAGAGGCATCTTCTATCGTCATCCATCCGGAGTGGAGCAGCAGCATCCTGAAGACCTCCGACGCGGAAGATCCATCCTGGCCGAGGACTGAACGACGAATGACGGTTCCTTTAAATGACATCATCCAAGATGGCATCCCTCGAATTCCGATTGGCTGATAGGATTCTATCAGCCAATCGGAATTAAGGTAGGAATATTCTGATTGGCTGATGGAATCAGCCAATCAGAATCAAGTTCAATCCGATTGGCTGATCCAATCAGCCAATCAGATTGAGCTCGCATTCTATTGGCTGTTCCGATCAGCCAATAGAATGCAAGCTCAATCTGATTGGCTGATTCAATCAGCCAATCAGATTTTTCCTACCTTAATTCCGATTGGCTGATAGAATCCTATCAGCCAATCGGAATTCGAGGGACGCCATCTTGGATGACGTCATTTAAAGGAACCGTCATTCGTCGTTCAGTCGTCGGCCAGGATGGATGTTCCGCGTCGGAGGTCTTCAGGATGCTGCCGCTCCGCTCCAGATGGATGACGATAGAAGATGCCTCTTGGATGAAGACTTCAATCGGATGGAAGACCTCTTCTGCCCCGCTTGGATGAAGACTTCTACCGGATGGAGGACCTCTTCTTGCTCCGCTTGGATGAAGAATTTGGCTCGGCTGGGTGAAGACGACTCAAGGTAGGGAGATCTTCAGGGGCTTAGTGTTAGGTTTATTTAAGGGGGGTTTGGGTTAGATTAGGGGTATGTGGGTGGTGGGTTGTAATGTTGGGGGGGGTATTGTATGTTTTTTTGTACAGGCAAAAGAGCTGAACTTCTTGGGGCATGCCCTGCAAAGGGCCCTGTTCAGGGCTGGTAAGGTAAAAGAGCTTTGAACTTTAGTAATTTAGAATAGGGTAGGGCATTTTTTTTATTTTGGGGGGCTTTGTTATTTTATTAGGGGGCTTAGAGTAGGTGTAATTAGTTTAAAATTGTTGTAATATTTTTCTTATGTTTGTAAATATTTTTTTATTTTTTGTAACTTAGTTCTTTTTTATTTTTTGTACTTTAGTTAGTTTATTTAATTGTATTTATTTGTAGGAATTGTATTTAATTTATTTATTGATAGTGTAGTGTTAGGTTTAATTGTAGATAATTATAGGTATTTTATTTAATTAATTTATTGATAGTGTAGTGTTAGGTTTAATTGTAACTTAGGTTAGGATTTATTTTACAGGTAAATTTGTAATTATTTTAACTATTTTAGCTATTAAATAGTTCTTAACTATTTAATAGCTATTGTACCTGGTTAAAATAAATACAAAGTTACCTGTAAAATAAATATTAATCCTAAAATAGCTATAATATAAATATAAATTATATTGTAGCTATATTAGGATTTATTTTACAGGTAAGTATTTATCTTTAAATAGGAATAATTTATTTAATAAGAGTTAATTAATTTCGTTAGATGTAAATTATATTTAACTTAGGGGGGTGTTAGTGTTAGGGTTAGACTTAGCTTTAGGGGTTAATACATTTATTAGAATAGCGGTGAGCTCCAGTCGGCAGATTAGGGGTAAATAATTGAAGTTAGGTGTCGGTGATGTTAGGGAGGGCAGATTAGGGGTTAATACTATTTATTATAGGGTTAGTGAGGCGGATTAGGGGTTAACAACTTTATTATAGTAGCGCTCAGGTCCGGTCGGCAGATTAGGGGTTAATAAGTGTAGGCAGGTGGAGGCGACGTTGTGGGGGCAGATTAGGGGTTAATAAATATAATATAGGGGTCGGCGGTGTTAGGGGCAGCAGATTAGGGGTACATAGGGATAATGTAAGTAGCGGCGGTTTACGGAGCGGCAGATTAGGGGTTAAAAATAATATACAGGGGTCAGCGATAGCGGGGGCGGCAGAATAGGGTTTAATAAGTGTAAGGTTAGGGGTGTTTAGACTCGGGGTACATGTTAGAGTGTTAGGTGCAGACGTAGGAAGTGTTTCCCCATAGCAAACAATGGGGCTGCGTTAGGAGCTGAACGCGGCTTTTTTTGCAGGTGTTAGGTTTTTTTTCAGCTCAAACAGCCCCATTGTTTCCTATGGGGGAATCATGCATGAGCACGTTTTTGAGGCTGGCCGCGTCCGTAAGCAACTCTGGTATCGAGAGTTGCAGTTGTGTTAAATATGCTCTACGCTCCTTTTTTGGAGCCTAACGCTGACATTATATGGACTCTCAATACCAGAGTTATTTTAAAGGTGTGGCCAGAAAAAAGCCAGCGTTAGCTATGCGGGTCCTAACCGACAAAACTCTAAATCTAGCCATATGTGTTCTTAAATTATAACAATTATTTACTCCAGAGGTTAATGATTTGAATTTAGGCTAGCATTTATATTGACTGTTCTCTCAGCGGGACACAAATGGTATTAGGCGATATCATTATTAGAGTGAGTTTTATGTCGCATGAAACTTTACTATATGTATAATTATGTTATAAACTAACTCAGAAGTCTTGGGCACTTGTAGAGCCAAGTGTAAGATTTAGTCAGATCATATTAATATCTCAGGCCTACAACACCCCCATAACAACATATCTTGAGAACACTCATTTGCAGTAAGCTATCCATCAGTGCAGAAGAATATAAGGAGAGAAAAAGGCACAGCTAAGGGCCTTTACAGAGTGTGCTTTAAAAGTTGGTGTACAATTATTTTTATTTACCCCTGAGTATTATTAATGCAGTAACATTGTGCAAATAGTTAGGTAAGTCCCAGTATTGTATATAGGCTTAGAAGCTAAATACGTTTAAGGGAACAGATGTAGGGCATATACATTTTGGTTTGAGGTTTCAGCTAAGCAATGAGAAGACGTAACAAAGCCTATGTTAGTGCAGATTGTGGAATAGTCTTAGGATGCCTGTTTACAGTCGCTAATATATCTCCAAAGTATATAGAGAAGCCACATCCCAAAAGCAGAGTTCTTTCGTTCATGAGTCCTGTGGTATTTATGCAGTCCGTTACACAAGATAAACGTGGGGTCAGTATGTGACAATACGTCATCGGGCACAAGCACCCCTCTGTTGCTTCGGGGTAGGCATCGTCCTGCCGCCAATCGATTTAGAAGTAGCCTGGCCCTGGGTCTGCAAGTATAGATTTGTGAGGTAAACCCCTTTTCCCACTGATGGTAATGTATGAGGAGTTAAACTAGGAGAGGCCTCTACTGTAGTAATCTTGTTTGTCCTGAGGACTTGGCAGTCTGTAGATATCTTTTTCAGCTTTGGGGTAAGAGCGCTTTTTTTTTTAAGCTGGCTGCGTAGTTCTCTGCTCCGGATCCGGGTGTATTAGTGGTTTCATACCCTCAGTCACCTTTTCAAAGGCTTCATGGAGGCTTTTTTCAAGAGCTGTAAAATGTTCCTTTTTTCAATATTGCTACCATTCAAGGTGCTCCCCAGAGACACCCACCGGAAAAGTCATAATATTGATATGAATATTCAGGCTCAAACTTTATCTTTTGGCATTCATCACAAAGTGCTTAGCACACTATTCTCTTATTATGTAGTAAAAGGGTTTAAAGGGGCATTTAAAAAGGTCCGGTTGGCCATAATATACTATGTAATAACTATATCTTAGATACCTTGCATGGTTAATAAAAAAGCACAATAAGAAACTGTTTCATTTTCTACTCTTCATATTGCTTTGTTGATTTGTAAGTTAAGAGGTCAGAGAGGAGGAAAAACTATTTTTATATTCTTAGACTATCTTACTATATAAGATAAAAGTAGAGATTTGTTGTTAAGTCTAGTACTTAATAAGTTTCTTATATCCTCCTCAAGGAAAATATATATATCCTAAACCCAATTTTATATAATCTCAGGCTCTAAACTACACTAGTTCTCCTCATTTTTTTCTCTTGGGTCCATAAAGGGATTCCCCCCCTTAAGCACTTGATTGGAACTTAGTTGTCCCTATTGCGGGGGGTTAGCCTTAATCTCCCTGCTGGGAGTCGTATTTTTTTTTCTCACTAGCACAGTTTTTTCAAATTTTGGCACGTTGACAGTGGGGTCCTTAGAGGATTCTCTGTTTATTTTGTATTTTTTTTTCCACTTACACGTGAGTAACACTATATATACATACAGTATATATAACACTTTACTTTGAATGGATACATTTATGACACAATTAAATAATAAATCACCAGCTATGCCCCCAAAATCTAAAAATAAAAAAATGTCCATAAGTTCTGACATGAGTCTAGTCACAAATGAAGAAACATATCCAAATTCCCTAGAGAAGAAACTTAAATTGAAGCAAATTTCTGAGTTATTTATTCCACAGTTTGAATGGATTAAAGCAGAACTTTCTAACCTTGCCCTGGAGGTGAGACAATTTGCAAGTAGGCTAGATGAAGCCGAATTTAGGATATCCAGTGTAGAAGACCAAATGAATTAAATGGATGTAATTGTTGGTTCTCATAAAGGGAACATAGCGGCATTGCAGGCAAGGATAGAGGATATCAAAGACAGATCTAGATGTAACAATATTAAAGTGGTCAGTCTCCCAGATACCATGGAATATCACAATCTTCTATCCTTTGCTGCAGTTCAGCTGACCCAGATTGTGGGTTTATCAGAACCTTCACCCATGATAGTAGAAAGAGATCACCAAATAGGGCCTATTAGAGATAACTTAAATGGGAAAAATAAACCAAGAGCAGTGATAATCAAGTACCTTAATTTCCAAGATAAGGTAAATATCTTGAGAAATTATCGTAAAGTAAAATAATGTAGAGTTGACCACCATAAATTGTTGTTATTCCAGGACTTCTCTGCAGAGACAGTGGCCAAAAGGAGAATTATGGCTCCAGTCTGTAAAAAACTAATTAATGCTAATTTCCAAGCTAGATTAATGTATCCTGCAAAAATCATAATAGAAGTAAATGGAGTTATAAAAGGGATTAATGACAATATTGCAGCACAATCCTTATGTAAGGAACTAAAGATAGATTAAGTTTAATTATTTGTGTTCTGCAAAGAAATATCTAAAATATATACTGATGGACCTCAGGTCACATTGTTGTTTTCACTTTTTCTTTTGTGTGTATGCGTTTTGTTTTTCTTCCTCCCCCCACCTCTCTCTCTCTGCTCCCCTTTCCTTATTCAATATTTTACGTGATTTTAAGATTACTGCTGATAGATCTTATATTCAGGGATAATGGATAAGTTAAGCATCCTATCTTGGAACGTAGGTGGAATAACCTCTCCCTCCAAAAGGAAAGTGATATTGAAACATGTTTAATCCACAAATAGTTTTTTTCAGGAAACCCATTTAAAACCAACTGAGGCTATAACATTGAAATATAAATGGTTTGGGAATGTTGTGTATTCTCCATTTTGTGGGAGGAAAAGGGTGTGGCGATCTTATTCCATAAGATCCGCAGGGAAGGTTTTTAATTCTAGAAGTAATGATACAGGATCGTTTTATGTAATGCTTATGGCCCAAATAAACCTGATAAATCGTTGTGGGATAAAGTGAAATTGAAATTGATGAATCAAAGTGGAAAGAAATTAATCATTGTAGGAGATTTTAATATTGATCCCAAACCACGATTGGATAGATTTAATTGCCACAATATAAAATCTGAAAGTAGGGTAGGAAGGATTTCTCTCATTTTGCAGCAGACCTAAATGTTTATGATATTTAGGCGGCGCAGAATCCCGATCTAAGAGCCTTTTCTTGTTAATCTAAATCTTTTGGTACTTTTTGTTAATAGATCTTTTTCTTGTATCAGAGAGTTTATCAATGCAGGTCATTAAAGCATATTTAAAAGATATTTCCATCTCTGCCCATGTGGTCATCTCACTCCAAATAAAACTAGGCACATATACTAGGTTGAGGTTCTCAAGGTTATCCTTTCCCACCTACTTAGTTAATAATATACATTTTACAAAGTGGTTGATAGCTAGGTGGAATGAATACCTACACAATAATAGGGAATATATAGCCAAAACTGAGGATTTCTGGGAGGCGTAATTAGGGGGGAGATAGGCGTACTTGTGCAAATGGAAGAAGAAAATTAAAAAAGAGAAATACAATTGGCTAACCAAGTGAGAAACAGCTACGAAGAAAATATCTCTACTCCCTTAAAACATATATGGGATAACTATTCTAAGAAAAAACAAGAAATAGATCTTTTCTTTAAACAATGATCTATACAAGAAGATTTAAAACAAAAAAAACACATTTAGTGGTGATTATAGAAAGTCAGCCAAATATCTCTCAGGTCTAATTAAAAACTGCAATAACATTATTAAAAAAAATAAGAAAGATGGCAAGAATATTGTTGACCAAAGTGAGATTAGGAATACTTTCTTTGAGCATTACAAGTTAATATATACCAGTGGCAAGGTAAATGTACAAAATAATCAAGCTTTTTGGAACAAGTGTGTGGCTCGTAAAATATCACAACAAAACTTAGACAAGTTAAATGTGCCTATCTCGCTAGAAGAAGTTACACTCAGATCAAATTTAGATACTCTATGGCCAACCCGGATTTCCTTCATGTACCTCTGCCAGGCTAGAAGTGGACTTTTTAATACATACATTTTTAGAGGATGTTTCAGATTTTCCATATTAGTAACATTACTGATTAGCATATCAACCTACTAGCCTGGCAGATAGGGCAGAGGTAAGCCATAATGAGATGGCTAATACATTTTTACAAAGGGGCTACCTGGTGAGTTTAATTAAACAAGAACTAAATAGGTCCAGGGAATACAATAGCAATAGTACCGGCACAATAAGAGAGAAAGTAAACTGTCTGGTATTTATTACTGACTATACAGATTACAAACAGATTATTGGTATTCAAAAAAAAAACATTGGCCAGTAAAGAAACAATGCAGTCTATAGGTGAAAGAATTTGACTTGCCCCATGTTAGCTTGTAGAAGGAGCAGAAATATAAAAAAATGATCTTGTACAGACTGATATATTACATTACCAGAAAGAAACAAGGTTGCTTCCCTTGCCTAAATTGTGGTAAGTGCAATTCGATGATAAAGGGCTACAGTATCACACATCCTCAGATAGGAAAGATATATAATATTATAGGTTATTATACTTGTAATACCACATATGCCGTATATCTGGTGAAGTGTCCGTGTGGAGGGTCTATGTGGGAGAGACAACACATTAAGTCAGGGAGCGTATTAATGAGCACAAAATAAATATTTGGTTCAAAAACATGGAGGCTCCAGTTTCCAATTATGCTTTCAAATTATTGATCACTTTAAAAGTTGAGAAGAGGAGGTGATAGGGAGCACCTGTAAAAAAAAAAGAGGCACATTAGATCTATACTCTGAATTCAATGCAACCTAAAGGGATGAATAAAGATATAGATTTTCTTATAGTTAAGCATTTTAGCGTTAAGGATTGATTTTGAATAATACATAAAACTTTTCTGCTGATTTTATATTGTATATAGTGTTTTGCTGCAAGTTATTTTAGTATATGGTTTTAACTTTGGTATCTACAGAGTTAATTCATGTGTATAAGTCTATACATTTATTGTGACCACTAGGTGATGATAAGAAATGTGACGCTCCACTCATTGGGAGAAGAGAGCTATTTAAATGAAGATTCAATGTGAAAAAGCATATATGATTAAGGGCTTGTGGCCTGAAACGTTGTATAAGGCATGAACCTAAGATGAATAATAAAGTTTATGATTGAAACATTTGGTGCTACTGGACTTTGCTGCTGGACTTTGCTGTAGTTAAAGGGACTGTCAAGTCAAAATTAAAGGGACCGTCAAAATAAACTTTCATGATTCAAATAAGTCATGTAATTTTAAACAACTTTCCAATTTACTTTTATCACCAATTTGCCTTGTTCTTTTGGCATTCTTAGTTGAAAGCTAAACCTAGGTAGGCTCATATGCTAATTTCTTAGACCTTGAAGGCCGCCTCTAATCTTAATGCATTTTGACAGTTTTTACCACTAGAGGGCATTAGTTCATGTGTGTCATATAGGTAACACTGAGCTCATGCACGTGAAGTTACCTAGCAGTCAGCACTGATTGGCTAAAATGCAAGTATGTCAAAAGAACTGAAATACAGGGGCAGTTTGCAGAGACATGGATAAAAGGTAATTACACAGGTAAAACGTGTATTATTATAACTGTGTTGGTTATGCAAAACTGGGGATTGGTTAATAAAGGGTTTATCTATCTTTTTAAACAACAAAAATTCTGGTGTTAACTGTCCCTTTAAACTTTCATGATTCAGATAGGGTATGCAAGTTTAAACAATGATCCAATTTACTTCTATCATCAAATTTGCTTTGTTCTCTTGCTATTCTTTGTTGAAAGCTAAACCTAGGTAGGCTCAAACTGAAGTCGTTGAAGTCTTATCTCATTGCATTTTGACAGTTTTTCACAGTTTTTCACAGTTAGACACTGCTAGTTCATGTGTGTCATATAGATATAACATTGTGCTCACTCCTGTGGAGTTTTTTTATGAGTCAGCACTGTGGCTAAAATGCTTTTCTTTCAAAAGAACTGAGGTAAGTGGGCAGTCTGCAGAGGCTAAGATACAAGGTTATCATAGAGGTAAAACGTGCATTAAAGTGATGGTAAATCCTAGCGTTTGCGAAACGCTAGGATTTACCATCATAACAAATAAAGGGGACTTTCATTCTTAAAGTATAAAATACTTAATTCTGAAAGCCCCTTTATTTGTTAGCAGCGTTCACTGCGCTGAGCTACTAAAGGCAGCCCACGGCAGAACGCTATTTGGCTGAGAGGTGACGTTTCCACCTTTAATTTACATTCTTTTCAATTATGGCTTTTAGTATTGCGATTATTATTATTATCATTACTCTTTATTTGCAAATCTTTAACATTTTCTGCAGTGCTGTCCAATGGATACAATTGATATAAGTAAAACAATGATACAATTGGGACAATTTATCAAGTATCGGGCGGACATGATCCGCTGTAGCGGATCATATCCGCCCGACATCGATAAAATGCTGACAGCATACACTGTCAGTATTTATCATTGCACAAGCATTTTGTGTGAAATGCTTGTGCAATAACGCCCCCTGCACATTCCAAAAGAAAGGGTGCTCCAGCCTTGTCAATTTGATATAAAAAGACCTTTATTGTGCCATGGTCCACAAAAAAACAAACAACGTTTCAGACCTACATTAGGTCCTTAGTCATGTCATGACATGACTAAGGACCTAATGACATGACAAGACTAAGGACCTAATGTAGGTCTGAAACGTTTGTTTTTTTGTGGACCATGGCACAATAAAGGTCTTTTTATATCAAATTGCCCAGGCTGGAGCACCCTTTCTTTTGGAGTTTCATTGATGTGGATGAAGTGGCTGCCTCCTGGCTCCTGTGCCTGATTGTTTGGCTGCTGTTCCCTTCCCTTTGTTTGCCCCCTGCACATTCGCGGCCAGCAGGGGGTGTCAATTGCCCTGAACGTAACCGATCGGGATGATTGCTGTCCGCCACCTCAGAGGTGAGTTAAGGAGCAGCGGTCTTAAGACCACTGCTTCTTAACTTATGTTTCAGGGGAACCTGAAACTACTGGGGTAGATTGCAGCATCCGCTGCTTGATAAATCTACACCAATGCCTGTAAGAGACAAGACAAATTTTGACAAACAAATACAAGAGGAATTAAGGGCCTTATTCCCATGGGAGTTTACAATCTAGAAGGGTAGGAAGGGTGAGAAACAGGAGGTGATGACTGCAAGGGAGAGAATAATTCATTGGTTACTGAGTTGGTTGATAGACTTCCCTGAACAAAAATGTCTTTAGGGAGAGTTTAAAAGAAGGCAGATTAGGGGAAAATTTGACAGTGCAAGGAAGTGCATTTCAGTGGATTGCTGCACAAGAGAAATCCTGCAGTCTAGCATTGGAAGAGGTGATAATGGAAGATGCAAAGAGCAGGTCATTTTAGGATCTTAGTCCACAAAAGATATGTGACAGCACCAAACAGAAATAGGTGAAAACCTTGGGCAAGATTACACGCAGTTTTGGTATCACATATACAGCGCCACATATGCACATATATATTTCACATATATATCTCACCCTTCCCCCTTTTTTTTATTTTTTTTTTTTATTTATTTTTTTAGATTAGGGATTTATTGGGCACTCTTAAAAGAGCTGAATGCCCTTTTAAGGGAAATGCCCATACAAATGCCCCTTTAGGGAAAATGGGTAGTTTAGGATATTTTAGTGCTTGTTTTTTTTTTATTTTGGGGGTTTTGGTGGGTGGGGGGTTTTACTGTTAGAGGGGGGACTTAGTATTTTTCTGGGTAAAAGAGCCATTTAACTTAGGGCAATACCCTACAAAAGGCCCTTTTAAGAGCTATTGGTAGTTTAGTATTAGATTAGGGGGTGTTTTTATTTTCATTGGGATTAGGTTTAATTTTGTGATTCCCTGATGTGCGAGGGGAAATTATGGGCGACTCAGGTTTCAGCAGTTATGCTGAAGCCTGCGCCGCATATGTAATCTCTCACCTTTTATTAGAGGATCTAAGACCTTAAAAATAAGCAATGTTTCGGACCTACGTGGTCCTTAATCATGCATAGTGTCAGACGATCTGTGAATGTTATTAAATAATATATATATACATATTATCATTTAATATATATAGATGGTTGTATACACCAAATAATTCATTTTATTTGTAAAACTCCAAATGTCACAGTGTGTAATTTAGCACCCACTTCTTTTGAGTACACAAGATACAGCATAAGCCTGTGTCCGACTCCCAATCATCAAATGAAATTGTTTTCAAAGTAATCTTAGAAAAGACAATTGGCCTAGTTAATCTCAGACTTTCATTTCAAAGAAGGGCAAATCACTTCAAAAGAGATGGCCATCTACAGTTTGTATATTGTAAATCTTTGATCAGACATAAGATACACTTCTCCTAATTAAGATAACATTTAAGTTATTTAAGAGTAGGGGTAAAACGCTCTTAGGGGAATGGTGCACACAAACAACGGCCTCAAGGATACGTTGTGGGGAAACACAGGAAAAACATCAGTTACAACACCACTTTAGGAAAACTTGACACGGAGGTCACGTATAGAGCTTCACCCGCAACTCAGCAAAAGTGAACAATACAAAGATAAACATGTGGGTTTTAAGTGTAAATCTAACTTTACCCTTTACAATCCAGGGGCAAACAACTTGAGCTCTTTCAGAAAAGAGTAGTTGAAGAACTAACTGAGCTCCATAAACACAAGACAGGAAAAATAAGTAAATCCAGTAACCTAACAAAAAAAGAGAGAGAGGCACTAGTAGCTTTAGAAAAAAATGATAACATCGTGATCAAGCGTGCCGATAAGGGCAGCAGTATTGTGGTTTGTGATAAGTCATGGTATATAGCTGAAGCTAACAGACAATTAGACGACATTAATGTTTATAAGAAAGTTAGCTATAATCCCTGTATTGATTTCCAAAAACAACTGTTTAAGGTTCTGAGCGAAGGTAGAAGAAATTGATTTATTGATCAATCCACCTTTGAGTATTTATATGTTGAATATCCTAGGACGGCTGCATTCTATCACCTACCCAAGACACATAAAGGGCTTGACAATATCAAAGGGAGACCTATAGTGTCGGGTAATGGTTCCCTTTTGGAACATTTGTCTGAATGGATGGATGATATACTGCAGTCATTTGTCCTTAAACTAAACAGCTATGTGAGAGACACCACACATATATTGAATATCTTTAAGGATTATGAGTGGAAAGAAAGTTATAGCTGGCTTACCATAGATGCCATATCGCTGTATTCCTCAATACCGCACTCAATTGGCCTGCAAGCTATAGAATACTATCTAGACAAAAATGGAAAATTTAGTGATGAATTAAAAAACTATGTACTGAAAATAATCAAATTTCTTTTGGAACATAACAGCTTCACATTTGGAAATGACTATTATATACAAAGGCAAGGGACCACGATGGGGCGAAATTCGCGCCCTCATACGCTAACCTAGTAATGGGGTGGTTTGAAGAATTATTCATTTATGGAGATGATAATCCATTCTGAAAATATGTGATTCAATATAAAAGATTTATTGATGATCTTGTAGTAGTTTGGGAGGCAGATGAAAATACAGCTGATGAATTTGTCAAGTACCTCAATACTAACAAAATGGGTTTAAGTTTCACCAAAGATTGGAACAAAAGAGAAATTAATTTTCTTGACATGACATTACTGGGAGACACTCAATATAACTGTGTGAATACCACCTTATACCGTAAACCAATTGCTGGAAACACATTATTTTATGCTACCAGCAGCCATCCAAAACATGTCTTTAAAGGCATTATTAAAGGACAGATGATGAGAGTTAAACGTAACTGTTCAAAAAATAATGACTATGTTAAAGAGAGTGACGAACTGACTGATAGACTAATTGCAAGAGGATATTGTAGAAGGGAAGTCATGAAAATCAAAAATGAAGTGGATCAATATAAGAGAGAAGATCTATTACAAACTAAAAAAGAGAAAATAGTTGATGATAGACCTACATTTATCACCAAATATTCCAATCAGTACAATGACATTTGTAACATTGTGAAAAAATATCTCCCTATCTTATATGGGGATGAAGTTCTAAAAGAAATCATTGGTGATGGATGTAGGTTTGTCTTCTCTAAGAATAATACACTTGCTAATTTACTTTCGCCTAGTGTATTAAAAAACACACAAATACACACTGATAATAGTTCATGGCTAAAGTACAACGGTAGTTACAGATGCGGTAGTAGCCGCTGCAAAGCATGTGAATACCACAACGTTACCAATACGTTCATATCTTGTACAACTGGTGAAACCTTTAATATACAAGGGTGTCATAACTGTAGTTCCTGTTATGTTATCTACTTGGCAGAATGCAAACTATGTAAGGGTCAATACGTGGGACTCACTACAAGTGATGTGAGAACACGTTTTAGAGAGCATTTGGGTGACATCAGAAACAAGGTCCCCTGCTCGGAACTAAGTAGACACTTTATTGATGTTCATCATCAATCAGTAAAATCCTTTAGCTGGAACATAATTGAAGCCATTAAGACCCCACCAAGAGGAGGAGATAGAGCTTCAATTTTAGGTAGACAGGAAATCTATTGGATTTTTAGACTTAAAACTCAGGTCCCTAGGGGATATAATTCAGAATTTGATCTTGTTAACTTTTGGCAGTAGTATAGATATATGTAAATATAAAAACATACAATATACACACTACTGACCTATAATGTCTTTATAATGAAAATAAAACTAAAATTAGAAATGGAAATGTACATTGGATAGAAGTATATAAATGTCATACAATAAGAAGTCCATTTTCCTTATCTTGTACATTTAATACGTAGTTATGTTTCAACTTGCTTCTTGTGGTCCCCTATTCCAACTCCAAAGAATTCTAATAAATTGTCTAATATCCATTTTATTACATCTTTTATAATCTGTGCCTAATGGAGAATAATGTCTGTAAGAATCAGGCTATAATTAGTTAAAAGTAACTTAAATACTTCTCCCCTTGAACAGAATTATTTGTATAGAAAAAATGTGTATCAACTAAATATTTTTGCATACAGGTCTTCATTGGTAACTGAATGAGATCAAATCTTTAAGATTTATTATTCTTGTTGTTTACATAAACATCAAATTAATATTTAGTATAAATAATATAATAATTGAACTATGTACCAGATTATAACGAGGTTTCGTAATGATGGTTGATTTATTTAACACCTTGATTCTACTAGGTTAATATATAAATCCCTTTATTCAGAAGATTAGCAACACCAATGTTAATTACAATGTAAACACTTGTTATAAGTAACGTGATAAGTTGATGTTTTTGTTCTCTGCAGCCTACAGTTTCGTCTTCAGTGTGAATGGGTTAATTATACAGCTGAATCAAATTAACATGTGATTAGTTATGTATATAAGTCTGAGTAAATGTATACTGACATGGTCTATGATTACGGCAACAGCTAGCCAAAACGCGTTAGACTGTTCTATGTTTTTTACTACTATTTTGATGTTTTAGCTTTTTCCAATAAACTTTAATCATTTTACTTTCACTCCCGGGACTTCATCATTTTTTTGATTTAAGTTATTTCAAAGAGAAAACTTCTGTTGAGCGGATGGCTGAAGAAGGAAATTGAATCCAGGATGAAGATATTATAATCCTTAAATTGTTTCATAGAAAATATGGTTTAAATGCATTTTATACATTATAAGTGAAATACATTCACATGTGGTTTTAAAATGATCAGGAAAAATGATACTGTGTGACCCATGTGTATTTGAACATGTAACTTATTAATATAAAGAAATTATGGCATTTTAAATGAACATTTTTTAAGAAATATTTTTACTGTATAGAAACAATTAAAATGAAACTGTTTGTCTGTCTGCTGCCCCCGATGGCCAAAATCCAGTATTGCAGCCAAAAGGCCTTTGGCTGTTAAAAATGAAATTTCCCAGGGCCAATCCGATAAGACCTTCCAGGTGTCCAATGAGATGGTCAGCTAGAAGGGCCTCCCAAACCAATTCACCAATGATGGTAGAGAACAAAAAGGGGTGGGATTATATCACATGATAAAACCCCAAGCATAGGATAGTAAAGGATGGCTGCTGTCTGTCTGCTAACTGGCAACTATTTTATCCCACAGGTACTACACACAGCTAAAAGAGCTAACACCCCACAAACCTAAAATAATAGAATTTGATGGTTCTCTAATAGGAGTTGGGGGTGACTCTCTAAAAGTCTACGGTACAGCATGGTTAAAATTTAAACTGGGGAACAGGGTTATAAGACACCCTGTCATTATAGTGGATCTGCCAACTGATCGTTTAATTTTTGGTAGTGATCTCCTGAAGCGATTAAGCACCATAATTGATTGCATAAATAATGTAATTTGGTCACAAGTAAAACGGCCAATTAATTATGAGTGATCCGGCATATCTCACACACAACATAACTGTCATGTTGTGGAAGAGAAGCAAGATGCTGTGGAGATTCATTTCAGGAATAACTCTGTACCTGAAATCACTATCTTACAAATAGATGATCAGACTCCTTTAAGTGGTTCTGATGGTAATACTTTTAAAATTTCGCCTGGAAAGATAGCGAATATTTACTTAGCCAGCGATGTATTAACCATATCTCTCCACAAGGGGGATCATAATATCCCTAAGGGGGGAGGCCACGCTCAATACCTCGCAGGAATTGAGAGAGTTAAAGAGGATCTATTTATCCCTATACAAATGCATGGCCTTGGGAAAACCAACGGCTAGATTTGGAGTTTTGTCGGTAACGACCCGAAAAACTAACGCCCGCGTTTTACTGGCCGCACCATAAAAATAACTCTGGTATCGAGAGTCCACATAAAGGCTGCGTTAGGCTCCAAAAAAGGAGCGTAGAGCATTTTTAACGCAGCTTCAACTCTCGATACCAGAGTTGCTTACGGACGCGGCCAGCCTCAAAAACGTGCTCGTGCACGATTCTCCCATAGGAAACAATGGGGCTGTTTGAGCTGAAAAAAAACCTAACACCTGCAAAAAAGCCGCGTTCAGCTCCTAACGCAGCCCCATTGTTTGCTATGCAGTAACCCTTCCGACGTCTGCACTTAACACTCTAACATGTACCCCGAGTCTAAAAACCCCTAACCTTACACTTATTAACCCCTATTCTGCCGCCCCCGCTATCGCTGACCCCTGCATATTATTATTAACCCCTAATCTGCCGCTCCGTAAACCGCCGCTACTTACATTATCCTTATGTACCCCTAATCTGCTGCCCTAACATCGCCGACCCCTATATTATATTTATTAACCCCTAATATGCCCCCCACAATGTCGCCTCCACCTGCCTACACTTATTAACCCCTAATCTGCCGACCGGACCTGAGCGCTACTATAATAAAGTTATTAACCCCTAATCCGCCTCACTAACCCTATCATAAATAGTATTAACCCCTAATCTGCCCTCCCTAACATCGCCGACACCTAACTTCAATTATTAACCCCTAATCTGCCGACCGGAGCTCACCACTATTCTAATAAATGTATTAACCCCTAAAGCTAAGTCTAACCCTAATACTAACACCCCCCTAAATTAAATATAATTTAAATCTAACGAAATTAATTAACTCTTATTAAATAAATTATTCCTATTTAAAGCTAAATACTTACCTGTAAAATAAATCCTAATATAGCTACAATATAAATTATAATTATATTAGAGCTATTTTAGGATTTATATTTATTTTACAGGTAACTTTGTATTTATTTTAAACAGGTACAATAGCTATTAAATAGTTAAGAACTATTTAATAGCTAAAATAGTTAAAATAATTACAAATTTACATGTAAAAGAAATCCTAACCTAAGTTACAAATAAACCTAACACTACACTATCAATAAATTAATTAAATAAACTACCTACAATTACCTTCAATTAACCTAACACTACACTATCAATAAATTAATTAAATACAATTGCTACAAATAAATACAATTAAATAAACTAGCTAAAGTACAAAAAATAAAAAAGAACTAAGTTACAAAAAATAAAAAAATATTTACAAACATAAGAAAAATATTACAACAATTTTAAACTAATTACACATACTCTAAGCCCCCTAATAAAATAACAAAGCCCCCCAAAATAAAAAAATGCCCTACCCTATTCTAAATAACTAAAGTTCAAAGCTCTTTTACCTTACCAGCCCTGAACAGGGCCCTTTGCGGGGCATGCCCCAAGAAATACAGCTCTTTTGCCTGTAAAAAAAAACATACAATACCCAAGCCCCCCAACATTACAACCCACCACCCACATACCCCTAATCTAACCCAAACCCCTCTTAAATAAACCTAACACTAAGCCCCTGAAGATCATCCTACCTTGTCTTCACCATACCAGGTTCACCGATCGGTCCAGAAGAGCTCCTCCGATGTCCTGATCCAAGCCCAAGCGGGGGGCTGAAGAGGTCCATGATCCGGCTGAAGTCTTCATCCAAGCGGGGCAGAAGAGTTCTTCCATCCGATTGAAGTCTTCATCCAAGCGGCATCCATCCGGAGCGAAGCGGCAGCATCCTGAAGACCTCCACCGCGGAACATCCATCCTGGCCGACGACTGAATGACGAATGACGGTTCCTTTAAATGACGTCATCCAAGATGGCGTCCCTCGAATTCCGATTGGCTGATAGGATTCTATCAGCCAATCGGAATTAAGGTAGGAATATTCTGATTGGCTGATGGAATCAGCCAATCAGAATCAAGTTCAATCCGATTGGCTGATCCAATCAGCCAATCAGATTGAGCTTGCATTCTATTGGCTGTTCCGATCAGTCAATAGAATGCGAGCTCAATCTGATTGGCTGATTGGCTGATTGGCATGCCGCTTGGATGAAGACTTCAATCGGATGGAAGAACTCTTCTGCCCCGCTTGGATGAAGACTTCAGCCGGATCATGGACCTCTTCAGCCCCCCGCTTGGGCTTGGATCAGGACATCGGAGGAGCTCTTCTGGACCGATCGGTGAACCTGGTATGGTGAAGACAAGGTAGGATGATCTTCAGGGGCTTAGTGTTAGGTTTATTTAAGGGGGGTTTGGGTTAGATTAGGGGTATGTGGGTGGTGGGTTGTAATGTTGGGGGGCTTGGGTATTGTATGTTTTTTTTTTACAGGCAAAAGAGCTGTATTTCTTGGGGCATGCCCAGCAAAGGGCCCTGTTCAGGGCTGGTAAGGTAAAAGAGCTTTGAACTTTAGTTATTTAGAATAGGGTAGGGCATTTTTTTATTTTGGGGGGCTTTGTTATTTTATTAGGGTGCTTAGAGTATGTGTAATTAGTTTAAAATTGTTGTAATATTTTTCTTATGTTTGTAAATATTTTTTTATTTTTTGTAACTTAGTTCTTTTTTATTTTTTGTACTTTAGCTAGTTTATTTAATTGTATTTATTTGTAGCAATTGTATTTAATTAATTTATTGATAGTGTAGTGTTAGGTTAATTGAAGGTAATTGTAGGTAGTTTATTTAATTAATTTATTGATAGTGTAGTGTTAGGTTTATTTGTAACTTAGGTTAGGATTTCTTTTACATGTAAATTTGTAATTATTTTAACTATTTTAGCTATTAAATAGTTCTTAACTATTTAATAGCTATTGTACCTGTTTAAAATAAATACAAAGTTACCTGTAAAATAAATATAAATCCTAAAAAAGCTCTAATATAATTATAATTTATATTGTAGCTATATTAGGATTTATTTTACAGGTAAGTATTTAGCTTTAAATAGGAATAATTTATTTAATAAGAGTTAATTAATTTCGTTAGATTTAAATTATATTTAACTTAGGGGGGTGTTAGGGTTAGACTTAGCTTTAGGGGTTAATACATTTATTAGAATAGTGGTGAGCTCCGGTCGGCAGATTAGGGGTTAATAATTGAAGTTAGGTGTCGGCGATGTTAGGGAGGGCAGATTAGGGGTTAATACTATTTATTATAGGGTTAGTGAGGCGGATTAGGGGTTAATAACTTTATTAACTTAATAACTTTATTAACTTAATAACTTTTAGCGCTCAGGTCCGCTCGGCAGATTAGGGGTTAATAAGTGTAGGCAGGTGGAGGCGACGTTGTGGGGGGCAGATTAGGGGTTAATAAATATAATATAGGGGTCGGCGGTGTTAGGGGCAGCAGATTAGGGGTACATAGGGATAATGTAGCTGGCGGCGGCGTGCGGATGGCAGATTAGGGGTTAATAAGTGTAGGTAGCTGGCGGCGACATTGTGGGGGGCAGATTAGGGGTTAATAAATATAATACAGGGGTCGGCGGTGTTAGGGGCAGCAGATTAGGGGTACATAAGGATAACGTAGGTGGCGGTCGGCAGATTAGGGGTTAAAAAAATTTAATCGAGTGGCGGCGATGTGGGGGGACCTCGGTTTAGGGGTACATAGGTAGTTTATGGGTGTTAGTGTACTTTAGAGCACAGTAGTTAAGAGCTTTATGAACCGGCGTTAGCCCAGAAAGCTCTTAACTACTGACTTTTTTCCTGCGGCTGGAGTTTTGTCGTTAGATGTCTAACGCTCACTTCAGAAACGACTCTAAATACCGGGGTAATGAAGATCCCATTGAAAAGATAGGATACGCAATTGACGTAAGGGGATCTGCGGTATGGAAAAGTCGCGGCTGAAAAGTGAGCGTTAGACCCTATTTTGAGTGACTCTAAATACCGGCGGTAGCCTAAAACCAGCGTTAGGAGCCTCTAACGCTGGTTTTCACGGCTACCGCCAAACTCCAAATCTAGGTCCAAGTATGCTAAATTGAACTTAAAACAGGAAGCTAGCTATATAAGCGAAGGCTTATTAGCGCAGATAACTGAACCTAAAGTGATTAAATATCTTTCTCCCCAAGACCACTGTGTCCACGGCCTGGATGACAGTTTTGAAAGCTATAATATCACAGCTAAATGTTTATTATCTATGTCTATAGGTAATAAATCAGTAAAGCACCTGTTTTTGGTTTTAAATACTCCCCATAATCAAATATACATTGGCAATGGTCTCTTACATAGATATGCCATACAAATGGATTTGATTAACCTTTGCCTCTGGAGGAGGTTAAAGGGGGACCCTGAAATATTTCAGGATGAAAACGCAGCCCTGAAATCAAACCAGCAATTGCCATATGCTGTAAATATGCAGGTGTCTAACAATGTTATAATCCCTGCTGGGGCTGATTGCTCTTACCCTTACAGGTAAAGAGAGGTCAGAAATTAAAAACTTCTGAAACACTGATTTGCCTTTCCCATAGAATACAAAATTGTACATAACATGACCCCACAGGATATAACCTTATCCAAGGGAACTACTATAGGATATGCACTGGAATCAAGTTATTACACTTTTGGATTCCAAAATAATGTAATCGGGCTAATACCTGAAGGATACTTAACTGAAGAACAATTAATAGAACAATCCTTTGCATCTATGCCAGAGGGACTATTTACAATTCAGTCTATGTATCCCTTCAGCTCAGAGGAAGGCATCTGTAAAATTGAAGAAGCCTCCCTGGTGTTTGATCAGCCGATAAAACAGCAAAAATATCCCAATACCCAGAGTCATGGGGGCAATGTAAATTATAATCAAGGGGACCTCACCTCGAGGTTGGAAGTGTCAGGATTTCATTTCATGTTTTACTTCTCTCACTTCTCATCACATGGTTCTCTCACTTTCATGTTACTTAAGGCTCCACCTGTCAGCAAACAGGTGCTTAGTTATTTTCATTAGCAGGAGTAACAGCTTACACCCAGTCTCTGAGCTGCATTGTTTTTCTCAAACCAACTGCTTTCACAAAGGACTGTTTGCTTTGATTACTCTGTACTATTTTCTACATGGATTACATCCCCTGAAATATCCTGTTTGCATCCTTGGACTTACAGCTAAGTTACCTCTTAATTTTATTCCTTGCATACTATTTGAGAACTTAACTGCTGAATTGCTATTGTACACTTACAGCATCACTCTTAATTTAACTGGAGCTGACAGGCAGTTTTCTAAATAACTCTGCACACTATTTCATACTGGGGAATCAATGTCTCCTTTCTCATTTCATAATATATATGCTGCTTTAAGAACAAAACTTTGAGCTTTAAGTTTCAAGCTTGAACTGAAGAGGATTTAACTATTTCAAAATAAAAACTGTTACTTGGTTTTGCAACTGCAAGTCTGGGCATCTCGCCAAATTCGTCTCTTACTCTGCAACAGTTGCTCTCAATAAACACAGTTACAAAGTTGCAGCTACAAGAAAACTCAAGCATTCTCTGTGACTTGTTAAAAGTATATCTCTTGCAAACCAAGCTTACTTCTTACAAGGATTAACCAACTCTCTCCTGCATTACATGTTTATTTAATGTAAGCTTAAAAAAATAATTTTTGTTCTCTCAAGTTCTTTAAATTAGAAGCATATTTTTCTTCTATCATTTTTTCATTATTTTTTCCATACTGTGCCAGTCTAACAGTATTGGAAATATTGTGCTTAGAAGGATTCATGTTGTGATAGTACTAACAGCATTGAACCTCTAACTTAATATTAATTCACCACAGGTTTACTGGTCTATGCTCACCTAAATAGCCCAAAACCCCTGGTGATACAAAACAATAATTGATCTGCAGTTGCGTTCCACTTACATAGTTGAAATAGACTTTACATAATAACTAAGCCTTACAATGGAACCAGCAGATCTCCCAACAATTGTTTATAACCTTTCTAAACGAGTGGATGAACTTAACCAGGGTCTCAGGGATTTAAAAGTAGAGAATGAGACCCTTAGGAAGGTTATTCAAGATTCAGTTTCTAGCAAACCTGTTCCTGCACAGCCTGTTACTGAGCCAATCATTGCTCCGCCAGATTTTTTCCATGGTGACAGACGTCAGTATCGTCAATTCAGAAATGCTTGTGTATTAACATTTAGTCTGAAACCTGTCACATATCCTAATGACAGGACCAAGGTGTTGAGCATGATTACTTATCTACGTGGGGAACCCCGCATTTGGGCAGATACTTTGTTTGAGTCAAACATCCCTCTTCTGTCCTCTTTACAGTCCTTCCTTGCTGTTATGGATGAGTTATATTCAGATTCCAACCTCCAACATACAGCGGATGATAAACTGAGGAAGTTAAAACAAGGCAACCGACCAGTCGAGACCTATATTACTGAATTTAACCCCTTAATGACCACAGCACTTTTCCATTTTCTGTCCGTTTGGGACCAAGGCTATTTTTACATTTTTGCAGTGTTTGTGTTTAGCTGTAATTTTCCTCTTACTCATTTACTGTACCCACACATATTATATACCGTTTTTCTCGCCATTAAATGGACTTTCTAAAGATACCATTATTTTCATCATATCTTATAATTTACTATAAAAATTTTTATAAAATATGAGGAAAAATTGAAAAAAAATACACTTTTTCTAACTTTGACCCCCAAAATCTGTTACACATCTACAATCACCAAAAAACACCTATGCTAAATAGTTTCTAAATTTTGTCCTGAGTTTAGAAATACCCAATGTTTACATGTTCTTTGCTTTTTTTGCAAGTTATAGGGCCATAAATACAAATAGCACTTTGCTATTTCCAAACCATTTTTTTTTTCAAAATTAGCGCTAGTTACATTAGAACACTGATATCTTTCAGGAATCTCTGAATATCCATTGACATGTATATATTTTTTTTTAGTAGACAACCCAAAGTATTGATCTAGGCCCATTTTGGTATATTTCATGCCACCATTTCACCGCCAAATGCGATCAAATAAAAAAAATTGTTCACTTTTTCACAATTTTTTTCACAAACTTTAGGATTCTCACTGAAATTATTTACAAACAGCTTGTGCAATTATGGCACAAATGGTTGTAAATTCTTCTCTGGGGTCCCCTTTGTTCAGAAATAGCAGACTTATATGGCTTTGGTGTTGCTTTTTGGTAATTAGAATGCCACTAAATGCCACTGCGCACCACACGTGTATTATGCCCAGCAGTGAAGGGGTTAATTAGGGAGCATGTAGGGAGCTTTTTGTGGTAATTGTAGCTTTAGTGTAGTGTAGTAGACAACCCCAAGTATTGATCTAGGCCCATTTTGGTATATTTCATGCCACCATTTCACCGCCAAATGCGATCAAATTAAAAAAAACGTTAAATTTTTCACAATTTTAGGTTTCTCACTGAAATCATTTACAAACAGCTTGTGCAATCATGGCACAAATGGTTGTAAATGCTTCTCTGGGATCCCCTTTGTTCAGAAATAGCAGACATATATGGCTTTGGCGTTGCTTTTTGGTATTTAGAAGGCCACTAAATGCCGCTGCGCATCACACGTGTATTATGGCTAGCAGTGAAGGGGTTAATTAGGTAGCTTGTAGGGAGCTTGCAGGGTTAATATCACATTTAGTGTAGAGCTCAGCCTCCCACCTGAAACATCAGACCCCCTGATCCCTCCCAAACAGCTCTCTTCCCTCCCCCACCCCACAATTGTCCCTGCCATCTTAAGTACTGGCAGAAAGTCTGCCAGTACTAAAATAAAAGCTATATTTGTTGTTTTTTTTGTGTTTTTAAAAAGCATATTTACATATGCTGCTGTTTACTATCCCCCCCTTAGCCCCCAACCTCACTGATCCCCCCCAAACATCTCTATAACCCTCCCACTCTAACTTAATCTGCGCCATCTTGGGTACTGGCAGCTGTCTGCCAGTACCCAGTTTAGAAGAAAACATGTTTTTTTTTTAATTTTTATTAACATTTTCTGTAGTGTAGCTTCCCCCCACACAAAACCAACCCCCCACCCCTCCACGATCTCTTTTTGTGCTTTTGCACAAACAAGATTAGGGCATTTTTTCTTAACAATATTTACTGTAGTGTAGCGGTTCCCACCCGCTCCCGCCCCGTGCACGCGCCCGCCAACCTCCGTGCACGCGCGCGCCCCCTAACGGTCCCGCCTCCGATCCCGCCCCCCTTGATGACACAGGATACACCGATGGCCGCCCACCCGCCTCCCAAGTCGGCTCCCACCCACCAACGATTCCGGCCATCGATGTCCGGTGCAGAGAGGGCCACAGAGTGGCTCTCTCTGCATCGGATGGCCATGTAAGGTTATTGCAGGATGCCTCCATATCGAGGCATCACTGCAATAACCGGAAAGCAGCTGGAAGCGAGCAGGATCGCTTCCAGCTGCTTTCCACACCGAGGACGTGCAGGGTACGTCCTCAGGCGTTAACTGCCTTTTTTTTGAGGACGTACCCTGCACGTCCTCGGTCATTAAGGGGTTAAACAACAAGCTATTGATTCCCAATGGAATGCAGTTGCTCTTAAAAGTCAATTTAGATTAGGTCTGTCTGATCAGGTGAAAGATGAACTTGCTCGTATAGATATCCCAGACTCTTTGGAAGCATTTATGAGATTGGTTATGCAGATTGATAGGAGATTAAGAGAAAGAAAGACGGAACGCCAGCACACAGAGCCCTCCTATAAAAGGCCTACTCACCCCATTCAAACAACTTCCACTGCTCATTCTTCTAGCAGTGCTCCAGAGGCTATGGAGATTGGCTTCATTCGAGGCCCCCTCACTTCTGAAGAAAGATTCAGACGTAAATCCAAGGGACTTTGCATGTATTGCGGTTCCGCTGCTCACTCTGTTCAGGATTGTCCATCTCTACGCAAGAACAAGAACCGTAAGTCATTTTCTAGTTTGACTTCTCTATTGGTATATGACAAACCCATTCACTGTATTCTACCCCTCTCTTTACAGTGGGACTGCAAACAGCTGAAGAAAGAGGCCATAATTGATACAGGCGCACAAGGAAACTACATGGATGCTTCTATTGCATTAACAAATAAAATACCACTCATAAAAAAATTGTCTCCTGTTTTTATTCGAGTTGTGGATGGGTCTGAAATTTCTTCAGGGCCTATAATACAACATACCATCCCCATTCTGGTTACCACCTTTGACTCACATCAAGAATATATCACGTTTGATATTATCAGTTCTCCACTCTTCCCTATTGTCTTAGGTTTACAATGGCTTCGATTACATGAACCAGCAATAACTTGGAGTTCTCTTGACATCAAATTTAATTCTAAATACTGTCAACAAAGTTGCTTACATCCTACAACTCTTTTACATATTACTGAAGTCCCCAGTATCCCCAAAGCTTACGACAAATTTAAAGAAGTCTTCAGCAAAAAGGAGGCAGACAGCTTACCTCCTCATCGGACCTACGACTGTCCTATTGACCTCAAACCAGGAACCACACCTCCATACGGCCATCTATACCCTCTCTGTCAACCAGAGTTGGACCATCTTAAAACCTATTTAGATGAAAACCTGAAAAAAGGCTTTATTCGCCCCTCTGTTTCACCTGCCACAGCTGGTTTCTTCTTTGTCAGAAACAAAGACAACTCACTTCGACCTATAATTGATTTTAGGGAGTTGAACAAAATAACCATCAAAAACCGGTATCCCTTACCACTCATCCCCGAACTTATCGAACGCCTCCAAGATGCAAAATTTTTTACCAAGCTTGATCTTAGAGGGGCTTATAATCTTGTTCGAATAAGAGAGGGTGATTAGTGGTTGACCGCATTCCGTACGAGATATGGTCTCTTTGAATATCTTGTAATGCCCTTCGGGCTTACTAATGCTCCGGCCACATTTCAGTTTTTCGTGAATGATGTTTTCCATGACCTTCTTGACATCTGCGTTGTGGTATACCTGGACGACATCCTTATTTATTCCAAAACTTTAGAAGATCACGTGAAGCATGTTAGCTGGGTCTTGTCAAGACTGCAAGTGCATAGACTTTACGCTAAACTTGAGAAGTGTCTTTTCCACGTTACTGAAATTGATTTCCTGGGTTACAGTATAGGACCCAATGGCATTCAAATGCAAGAAAATAAGGTAGAAGCCGTGAGAAACTGGCCACAACCCACTAACAGAAAAGAATTACAACGCTTTCTAGGTTTCAGTAATTATTACCGCAAATTTATTAGGAACTTCTCCCAAAAGATAAAACCTCTTTCTAGACTCACCAGCACCTGTGTGCCATTCCGTTGGGATAAAGATGCCGATGAGGCCTTTCGCAACCTGAAGACCTCATTCACTACTGCACCTATACTACAATTTCGAGTTCCTTCCCTCCAATTCGTCCTCGAGGTCGACTCTTCAGATTTTGCTCTTGGCGCTATTCTCTCCCAAAGGAAAAGTCTTACACAACCACTTCATCCAGTAGCTTTCTATTCTAAGCTACTCTCTCCAGCCGAGATTAACTACTCCATCGGAGAAAAAGAACTTCTCGCAATTAAACGTGCTTTCGATACATGGAGACATCTTCTAGAGGGCACAGTACAACCTATCATAATCTATACAGATCATCGCAACCTGGAATTCCTGCAGAAAAATAAAACTCTGTCCAGTAGACAAGTAAGATGGAGCCTGTACTTTAGCAGGTTTAACTATCTTATAGTATACAGACCTGGATCTAAAAATGGGAAGGCTGACTCTCTCTCCAGGAGAGATCCCAGACCACCAAATTCTCAAGAAGTTACTTCCATCATACCTGCAGACAAATTCTTGGGCCTGATGCCTACATTTAAAACTCAACTCCTTACTGCTCTACAGTCAGATAATCAGAGATCCCATCTACATCTGACTCAAAATGCTGATTTCTATTATCACGACTCCAAGCTATATATCCCAGAATCTCTCAGGAATGACTTGATTAAACAACATCATGATCCTCCTTTGCTTGGACACCCTGGTATCAAAAGGACATTAGATCTCTTATCAAGACTTTATTGGTGGCCAAACATGTCTGATTCCGTCCATAATTATATACAACACTGTGATATCTGTATCACTTCTAAAAAGGATAGAAATAAACCTTATGGTCACCTAATACCTATGGATATCCCTTAAAGACCTTGGGCTCATATAGGTATGGACTTTATTGTTGAACTTCCTTTAAGTTCTGGATTTAATACTATTCTTGTTGTTACAGATATTCTCACAAAGATGGCTTTATTCATTCCGTATCACAAGGTACCCACATCCACGGAGACTGCTCAACTTTTCCTGAATTCGGTTGTACGCTTCCATGGGATCCCGAACATCATAACAACCGACAGAGGAGCTCAATTTACTTCAAAATTCTGGAAATCCCTCGCCCAACATCTACAGATTGATCATCGACTTAGTACAGCCTTCCATCCGCAGACCAATGGTCAAACTGAAAGGTTAAACCAATGGCTTGAACAGTACATCCGCTGTTACTGCTCATACTAACAAACAGAGTGGGCCCGGTACCTATACATGGCAGAATTTGCATATAATAATAGTAAAAACAATTCAACCAATTTGTCTCCATTCTTTGCGAATTACGCTTTCCACCCTAACTTCTTCATCCATGACTCAATTGCCCCAACTTCTCAACCGGTTGATGACCTTCTACAAAAGATAGCGGAGAATTTTCATTCCTTGCGTCTAAACATCCAGAACGCACAAGCTATACAAAAGAAGTACTATGATCTCCATAGAAGACCTTCTCCTGTCTATGCAGTAGGAGATAAAGTCTGGCTTTCAACCAAAAATATCAAAATACCTGTTCCCAGTAAAAAATTAGCTGGCTTATTTATCGGACCCTTTACAGTAAGCAATATTGTTAATGCCAATGCAGTTACTCTTGATCTTCCATCATCATTACCTATTCATCCCACCTTCCATGTCTCGCTCCTGAAACCGGCTTCTTCTACCTCAACGACTAAAACTATTCTTCCCCCTGATCCGGTGACCTTGGATGTTGACATATTTGAGGTCCAAGACCTATTGGACTCTAGATACTACAATGGTCAGTTGCAATACCTTGTGAGGTGGAAGGGTTTCTCGCCAGATGACGACAGTTGGGAACCGCACACCCACATCAATGCCCCTTGGTTGCTCTCCCGCTTCCATAGACGCTATCCACATAGACCCAGGCGTCAAGCCGAGGATCGGCTTCCTTGAAGGGGGGCTTATGTCAGGATTCCATATCATGTTTTACTTCTCTCACTTCTCATCACATGGTTCTCTCACTTTCATGTTACTTAAGGCTCCACCTGTCAGCAAACAGGTGCTTAGTTATTTTCATTAGCAGGAGTAACTGCTTACACACAATCTCTGAGCTGCATTGTTTTTCTCAAACCAACTGCTTTCACAAAGGACTGTTTGCTTGGATTACTCTGTACTATTTTCTACAAGGATTACATCCCCTGAAATATCCTGTTTGCATCCTTGGACTTACAGCTAAGTTACCTCTTAATTTTATTCCTTGCATACTATTTGAGAACTTAACTGCTGAATTGCTATTGTACACTTACAGCATCACTCTTAATTTAACTGGAGCTGACAGGCAGTTTTCTAAATAACTCTGCACACTATTTCATACTGGGGAATCAATGTCTCCTTTCTCACTTCATAATATATATGCTGCTTTAAGAACAAGACTTTGAGCTTTAAGTTTCAAGCTTGAACTGAAGAGGATTTAACTATTTCAAAATAAAAACTGTTACTTGGTTTTGCAACTGCAAGTCTGGGCATCTCGCCAAATTCGTCTCTTACTCTGCAACAGTTGCTCTCAATAAACACAGTTACAAAGTTGCAGCTACAAGAAAACTCAAGCATTCTCTGTGACTTGTTAAAAGTATATCTCTTGCAAACCAAGCTTACTTCTTACAAGGATTAACCAACTCTCTCCTGCATTACATGTTTATTTAATGTAAGCTTAAAAAAATAATTTTTGTTCTCTCAAGTTCTTTAAATTAGAAGCATATTTTTCTTCTATCATTTTTTCATTATTTTTTCCATACTGTGCCAGTCTAACAGTATTGGAAATATTGTGCTTAGAAGGATTCATGTTGTGATAGTACTAACAGCATTGAACCTCTAACTTAATATTAATTCACCACAGGTTTACTGGTCTATGCTCACCTAAATAGCCCAAAAACCCTGGTGATACAAAACAATAATTGATCTGCAGTTGCGTTCCACTTACATAGTTGAAATAGACTTTACAGGAAGAAGCCTATGAAATAGGACAGCCTGAAATCTTTCCAGGATTTCAGCAAATAGTCGAAGAGCAAATATCCTTAGCTAATGGCTGTTCCAGTGATGATGAACGCCAACAGCTACGAGAGCTCCTTATGGAGTACAAGGATATTTTTGCTAGGGATTCTTATGACTGTGGGACTACAGACTTGCACATTGCAAGAATACAAACAGATCCCAATGCACCACCTGTCTTTGTTAAACAATACCGACTTCCTTTAGCCTCATATGATTCCACTGCAGAAATCATAAGAAACTTGGAAGAAAGAGGTATTATCCGACAGGTGCACAGCTCTTATAACAATCATATTCTAGGTGTTCTTAAGCCCAATGGACAATGGCATTTGTGTGCTGACTTAAGACAGCTAAACAAGCAAGTGTACATGTCTGGCTGGCCTGTGCCATATATTGACCAGTGCCTAGCACAGATGCAGGGATCCAAAATATTCACTGCCATTGATTGTGCACAGGAATATTGGACCATAAAGGTACATGAGGAGGACCAGTATAAGCTGGCATTCTCATTCCAAAAGGTCCAGTATGCATTTCAGAGACTTCCTTTTGGATACATAAATTCTGGACATGAATTTGCTGTATTCATGCATAAGGCTATGCCTGATGCACTGGAAAGGGGGACCTTATCTTATGTTGATGATGTTTTAATCAAAAGCACAGACTTTGAAAAACACATCGCAGAACTTAAACACGTCTTCAGCCAACTTAAAAGGGCAGGTGTCAAATTATCCCTATAAAAAGCTCAATGGTGCCGCACTAGTGTAAACTTCTTGGGACATGACGTTACTTCTGAAGGGCTAAATCCTCAGAAGAAAAAGGTGGAAGCTATAATAAATTCTAAAAACCCAACTAACTTAAAGGAATTGAGATCATTCCTGGGTAGGACAAATTATTCTTGCAAATTCATTGATAATTATGCAGAATTAGCTAAACCACTACTACTTCTTCTAAAGAAGGATGTGAAATGGCACTGGAGTGAGTCTCAAGAGACAGCCATCAAGGAGCTGAAGAGAAAACTCACTCAAGCACCTTGCTTAGCGTACCCTGAAGGTGGTAAACCTTTCTTTTTAGAGACAGGTTACACAGATATAAGCATGAGTGCTGTCTTATACCAAAAGCATGATAATTTAGGCAAAGTCATTGTTTATGCGAGCAAAACTCTATCCCCAGTAGAAATAAAATTTAGTGATTGCGAAAAAGCCCTCTTATCTACTGTATGGGCTCTACAAAATTTCCGCAGCTACATACAGGGCGAGAAAATTATTGTAGAAACAGCCCACCAGCCTTTGCTATATCTGCAAAGTGAGAGAATAAGAGATAAGAATTTGTCTAATAGGAGCATAACAGTGTGGAACCTTTCCTTACAAGGCTGGCTTTTAGAAATTCGCTACAAGCAAAATAAAACAAATCCAGTCATACAGGGGCTTGCTGAGCTCCACGACTGTACTGCTAAGGATTTTGGGGAGGAATTATCAGAAAATGATTACCTGGAGGAACAATTGCTTTCCCCGTATAAGATATGCAATGAGGACCATGTCAAACATTACCTTGGGTATATGTTGATGGTTGTTCTTACCATGCTACCATTGATAATGAGCGCAGACTAGTCGCTGGCATTGGTATAACTTGGGCAAATAGATTCCCAAATATATCTATTGGTTTCAACGTTGGACCAAGATCCAGTCGAGTTGAGGAACTAACTGCTGTTCTAAAAACCATTGAGATGGCTATTGAACATGATATTCATGAATTTGTGATCATCACTGACTCAAATTATGTGCACAACAGTTTTGTTGAATACCTACCAACTTGGAAAAGAAATGGCATGCAGAAAAGCAACAACAAACCAGTCAAGCATGGCAAGCTGTTCTGCGAGATTGATAATCTGGTGGTATCCAATGAGTTAACCATACACTGGTAAAAGACCAAGGGTCATTCCAGGGTTCTAGGTCCTGATAAGGAAGGCAATGATCTTGCGAATTCATTAGCCAAACAAGGAGACATACCTGGAGAACCCCTTAATATTGACCACTTAATAGGTGCAATTCAGGTAGAAGCCATTGCCAGAAACCAGGCTAAATAACAGAGTGAGCCTAACTTGGTACAATGGAGTCAGGATTCACTTAGTGAAGACCTGATCACAAGTCAAAAAGAAGACCCCCGTTGTAGGCATCTTCTATAAACACATAGAAGATCCTGAAAGCAACTCAATCTCAAAAGATGATTGTATTGGCAAAGAAGATCTTAGAATCTTAATGAAATCTAGATCACAATTACAGTTACAGGATGGTTTGTTAATTAGAACCTCCAAAACTGGCATCCAGCAATGGGTAGTACCCACCAAGTTCATGGGTCTAATGCTTCAACATGCCCTTATGTTCCCACATCTGGTCATCGTGGTGCCAAACTCACGTATGAAATCTTGCGTGATTATGCCTTTTGGCCACACATGTTGAAAGATGTTCAAACTTACTGTCAAGGTTGTCTAATCTGTCCACAGTTTCAACCCACTGCACCAATGCACATTGCAGAAAAGGGGGATGGTAATGCCATGGTCAGATATACAAATTGATTTTATTGGTCCAGTAACAAGGCCATCAAGAAGTAACAAATACATGTTAACAGTGACATTCCTGTTCACTAAATGGGTAGAGTGCATCAGTGCACCTAACAATAGTGTTGAAATATACGCAGCTTTGCTCATCAACCAGGTGTTTTCCAGATTTGGTTTGCCCCAAAGAATCGAATCAGATCGGGGAACCCACTTCACTAGTGAAGTGATAACCAAAATGTGGAAAAAACTAGGGGTTAAAAGAAAGCTCCATATTACATATAGAGCTGCCTCAAGTGGTGGTGTAGAGTGCTACAACCAGTCCATTGTGAAAATCCTCAAAATGTTTGTGAGTGAAACGGGTAAAGACTGGGATGTAAAACTACCTCTAGTCCTGATGGCATTAAGATCAACTCCAAGTAGTGCTACCAAGATGTCACCTTTTGAATTGATGACTGGTAGCAGAATGGTTCTACCTCAGCATCCACTGTACCGTACATCAGACCAAAACTTGATAAATGCTGCCAATACACATCAATATGTGGAGAACCTAAGAAAGCACCTGCAATATGCTTTTGTATTTGCTCAAAGGAACTTGGAAAAGGCCGCAACTGCCACTAAACCTATTATGATCTCAAAACGTCAAAAAAAGAATATGAAATAAATAATAAAGTTTATCTTTATAACTTTGGAAGAGATCAGGTTAAGGAGAAAAAATTTCTTCTATCATGGAAAGGTCCTTTTGTCATTACTGACAAAATATCTCCAGTGGCCTATAAAATAAGGATCCCCAAAAATGATAGTTTCATAAATAAATGGGTCCATATTAATCAGTTGCGAGCGTGCCATCCTAGATCCCAACTACAAGTCATAGAAGGAGAATGAAATGCCATATCCCCAAATGCACTAAAAAAATGTAAAAAATGTTGTAGTTTAAAGATGCCTAGCCAATGGGCATCAGGGGCTCAAAAATAACAAACTCTCTTCATAGAAGACTGTCTATGTAACAATCAATCCTGCTTAGTTTGATTACAAGTAAAGGTATGTAGCACAATATCAATTGAGAGTACTATTACTTGGTAAACCCATATGGATATATGTGCAGTTAATATGAGATTAATGTTTCCCTACAAAAATTACACACTAAAGTATTATCTGTATTATAGGAATCAAAATCAAATGTAATCTTGGAAATAAGCAGGCTTGTAATAATACAAAAAGATATAGGAATAGGTGAAACTTTCTTATGAGTAAGTAAGGAATAATTATAATATATTGCGTAACATGAGAAATTAAACACACAGCAAGTAAGTCTTATCCAATGTAGTATTGATAGATTGTTATAATGGAGAACTTCTGCAGATATAGTTATAGTTGCAAACGTGGTAATGTACCTTGAAAACTGTGAGTGCGGTAAGTAAGAACAAACACTTCCGGGTTCTGTAGGCTGTGGCTGCAGCAGCAGCAGAGACACGCTGAAGCGAGCTAACAGTCAGCGTGTGACGTCACGATTCTCCGGTGCAGCAGAAATCAACATAAGGATAATATAACAGAACAAATAAGATTAACATATTAGAGCTTCAATAACCGGTTATTCTTTATGGCTGCCACAGACTTGGTTGTTAAATAATATGAGCTGATAAGTTGAAACAGGTAACGTAACTTCCCAAAATAAAGACAGTCTTGAATAAATGAAAGTACTTGCCAAAGTAAGATTTCCAAAAGATGTTGCAACAGGCTGGAATTAAATATGAAATCCGTAGTAGGTAGATCTTGAATGAGGAAACTTGAGTTGCTGTAAGTTAATTCAATTTTAACCTTACAGAGATATGAGAGGCTCAGTGTTACTCTGAGGAAAATAACAAAATACTAAGCAAGGTGTGTTCAGTGAACAGGTGTTTTATGGGAGTAAGTAAGATATGATTGGTTGAATTCTAATTAAAGAAACAGTACACCCAAAAGCCTGACAGTCTATGATGCTTATGGTCAATACACTCACCAAGTACTGCTGACTTTAAGCCAATTCAAATACATGTGTCCTACATCTATTTAAAATTGGAAGGGGGAATTATGTCAGACGATCTGTGAATGTTATTAAATAATAAATATATACATATTATTATTTAATATATATAGATGGTTGTATACACCAAATAATTCATTTTATTTCTAAAACTCCAAATGTCACTGTGTGTAATTTAGCACCCACTTCTTTTGAGTACACAAGATACAGCATAAGCCTGTGTCCCAATCATCAAAAGAAATTGTTTTCAAAGTAATCTTAGAAAAGACATTTGGCCTAGTTAATCTCAGACTGTCATTTTAAAGAAGGGCAAATTACTTCAAAAGTGATGGCCATCTACAGTTTGTATATTGTAAATCTTTGATCAGACATAAGATACGCTTCTCCTAATTAAGATGACATTTAAGTTATTTCAAAGAGAAAACGTCTGTCTCATTATCTAAGTCACAGAAACCCCTCAGACGTGTATACCAAGATGAGTGATAAACTTATCAGACATGGCCTAAATATATACAAAGATAGGGGCCCCTATTGTGTTTGAATCCACAAATTCTAGACAATGGAAGTTTGACCAGGCAAAAACACATGTTTACAGTGTAGCTATTTTGAATTCAATTATTTTTTATATATAGCTGGTATAATTTTGTTTCTTGTAGAATAATGTGTAAAATGCTGGGTTTCATATGAATATGGGAGATCGGGGACCTAAGAAGCAGAGACAAATAACATTCATATTAGATACATATTTGCTGAGATTGATAAATATTGCAAATAGATATATGAATGTTTAACATTTCTAAAAATTATTTCTTTCATTTCAGACACCTAGTAAATACACAGATAATTGGTATTTTAAATAATATCCTATGTGTTTTATACACATAAAAAGAAACATACAGATATGAAATATTAATCTGTATGGGGTATTAATCCAATGTAGATATAATTGTGTCAAAACCAAATATATTTGCTGATCTCAAAGCATGTATGTGATGTTGAGCGGATGGCTGAAGAAGGAAATTGAATCCATGATGAAGATATTATAATCCTTAAATTTTTTCATAGAAAATATGGTTTAAATGTATTTTATACATTATAAGTGAAATACATACACATGTGGTTTTAAAATGATCAGGAAAAATGATACTGTGTGACCCATGTGTATTTGAACATGTAACTTATTAATATAAAAAAAATATGGCATTTTAAATGAAGAAAATTTACGAAATATTTTTACTCTATAGAAACAATTAAAATGAAACCCTCTGCTGCCCCCGATGGCCAAAATCCAGTATTACAGCCAAAAGGTCTTTGGCTGTTAAAAATGAAATTTCCCAGGGCCAATCTGATAAGACCTCCCAGGTGTCCAATGAGATGTTCAGCTAGAAGGGCCTCCCAAACCAATTCACCAATGATGGTACAGATCAAAAAGGGGTGGGGTTAAATCACATGATAAAACCCCAAGCATAGGATAGTAAAGGATGTCTGCTGTCTGTCTGCTAACTGGTAACTGAAATTGGCTGCGTTTGAAATACAGTTACTAAAATGCATGATAGCTACCCTTACTTTTCCACATGCAAAATACTCCTTTTGTATTCTGAGGTGAAATTGGACCTATTGAGAAATATTGGAAGCTGAATATCGATATGGTTATATCTGGTAAAGTATAAGAGGTTGCTAAATATAGGTAAAATTATTTTAAAACAAACATCCATTGTTGCTGTAATAAGTAGACTTAAAAGAACAAATTGTATTTTAACCTTGTGTTTCATAGTCCTATACAGTGTTAAGCTTGTCTGTTGTATGCTAAGTAATTTATCTTTGCAAATATATAAATATATTTTAGAAATTGTCTTAACTGTAGGTAACTAAGAATTTAATTCAGCTTAGATAAATTGGCATAGGAGTTTGGCTGTTGGCACAAATAATATATACAATTTCTGATGTTTTAAATTGGAATTATATAAAATAAATTGTGGCTATATAGCTGATTGTACTGTTTGAATGTTAGTGGCTCAGATTCTGGTATCTTATGCTATTTGAAATGCAACTCTGATTTGAGAGACTATTGTGAATAAGGCAACTTTTATAATAGTTTAAACGTGTATAATATTGATTCATATCTGGTCTCCTACAAATATATTTCAATGTGTCTATAAATTTTAACTAATAAAAAGAATTCAGGAATTTACATTAATTTTATTGTCTTGGTATATGCATTTTATTGGGGGTTTTATTTTAAAGAATAATTATTAAATATATTGTATTATAACCCGGCCATATACTGACAATAGTGTATGTACACCTGTATAGATATGCATGATTAAGGACCATATAGGGACGAAATTTGCTTGTTTTTAAGGTCTTAGGTCCTCTAATAAAAGGTTTTCACCTATTTCTGTATGGTGCTGTCACATATCTTATGTGGACTTAGCAATTTGAAGAAGACAAATACTCTATTGTGACCTGCACACCCTAAAACTACTTAACAAGGGCGCCGGACACCCCCTCTGCTTGCTGAATTTTTGGATCTTTGAGGGCAGGCTGGAGTAAAACAAACAGTTCAGCATACCCAGTTCAGCTGACACATATTCAAAGTAGGAGGGAACAATAGTAGGTTAAAACGTCCTTTTATTAAGAAAACTTCATTAAGATTGTAAGAGCACAGCAGAACAGACCTGCAGAGGTGAGCTGTGCAGGTCTGTTCTGCTGTGCTCTTTACGATCTTAATGAATTTTTCTTAATAAAAGGAAATGTAACCATATTATTGTTTCCTCCTACTTTGAATATGTGTCGGCTGAACTGGGTATGCTGAACTGCTTGTTTTATTTATCTGGATCTGAGTTAGGCATGCGTGGAGAGCCCCCAGGCAACTCTTTACCAGCCGCCTATGTCCGCTGTTGACTTCCAGCGGTCTTAACAGAGTGGCCGACATATCTGCTATGGAACTGTGAGTAAGTTGCTGCAATTTGTAGCTTTCTACACTGGTATTTTTACAAGTCACTGAACCTATGGTGTACTGGAATATTTTAAATATACATGTTGTGAGCGAAAGCCTGTTGGAGCCCGTCAGTGAACAGGTATAAGGTTACTCTGTATACATTGTGTGTCAGGATTGATATGATGTATTCACACCTAAACAAGAATCCCCTTTGTGATTTTTGGGTTTTCTAAGAGACTGTCTATTTTTCTAGGTGATGATATCTTGCAAAACTTACACTAGCACTTTATTGCAGACTCTACAGTTGTGGAAATAGGCAGGCAGGAGTATATTTGCTGATAAGTGACGTCAGGTAGTGGGGAGCAACGTTGGTAAGGGCTTTGTAGGTCAGAGTGAGAATTTAGAATTTTATTCTACTGTGAGTGGGGGGGGGGGGCATGAAGGGAATTGCAGACAACTGCAGCAGATACAGAGTGATGGGAAAGGTGGATTAGTCCTGCAGAGCCATTCATGGTGGATTGAGAGGGGGAGAGATGGGAAAGAGGAAACCCAATTAGTAGGTTATTGCAGTAGTAAAGTCAAGAAATTCTAAAGGGATTAGATTAGTTGCTTAGTGGTTTCAGCGCTTAGAAATTAATGAATTTTGGAAATATTGCATTGGTGGTTGTGGCAGGATGAAGAAAGCAATTGGATGTGGTGGATGAAGGATAGACTGGAGTTAAGTGTAACTCCGAGGCAGCAGACTTGGGGAGATTGTGATGCCATTGATAGTGGTAGAAAAGTCAGAAATCAGAGGAGAGCTAGAGGGGGGATTAGAAGGAGCTCAGTCTTGGACATGTTAATCTTTAGGTGGTGAGAAGCCATATAGGAAGAAATTTCAGATAAGCAGTCACTGATGTGAGAAAATATAGAGGGAGAGAGAGCAGGGGTGGAGAGGTAGATCTGGGTGTCATCAGCATAGAGGTGTTATTTGAAGCCATAGCTGTTTTAAGTTTACCCAGTGAAGAAGTATATATGGAGAAGTATAGAGGACCCAGGACAGAGCCTTGAGGTAAGTTCAATCAAGTATGGCATAAGCCGAAACGCATCAAGCGCAGTGTGCAAACACTTGTAAATGAAGTCTTTCCTTGATGATTTTATTAGATTTATAATAAAAGTTATATTTTATTACTAACGTTAGTGCTCCTCTAAAGTGTTTTATTTTTTTACTTATCCTATTGACCATGAGTGCACCACAACACTGAGAGTTAAGCTCTCCTGCTCAAGATTGGATGTGTAGTTAAGAGACAGGAGCGGCAACCAATGAATGGAAAGATGACATCACGGCTCACTCAGAGGCACTGACATGCTGACTACAGTGGAACGCTGACTACTGCGGAACACAGTCGGAGCAATCCCAGGCAGCATTGAAGGTAAACAGTGTCCCACACTCTCTTCCCTGCCGATGGAAATGTTTGTACAGGAAGGGAAGGTAAGAGAGGTGTTTTAAGGGAATCTGTGGTTCAGAGAGGTGCGAGGTGGATTAGTCAAGGGGTGCCGAATATGTAAAGAGCCTCTTTGGGAAAAGTCACTGCATGCATAGCTTTCCTAGTTTTCTTACTGCCGATATTATACTTCCATATAAGCCCATCTTTGAAAAATATTTAATATATAGATGACATTTTTTCTATGCACCACCATTTGTTTTGCCTGAACACTTTATTTTTGCTATTCAGAGCCTTGGGTTACTCAGACTGACAGAGGCAATTGTCCCTCAATTAGGTAACAATAAGATTGTTTTGGATAGATGAGCAATTAGAAGTGACCCCACCCTTTCCTTCTGGGGGTTATTTAAAGGAATCTACATTAACTCTGCTTGCATAGATAAGGATATTAGAGTTATTTGTGGTTATTCAGTCTGTAAAGAAAACTTTTTAATTTACTTATTTTTAAAATGTTTCTAAGTTTTAAATGTCTCAGATAAAGTGTAATTGGTGCTTGCACTATTTTATCATGCTACATTTTGGAGATTTAGGGGCTGTCCTGTCAGAAAGCAGTTGTCTCTTTTAAGGGGAGAAAAAGCTAACCTTAAAGTCAATGTAAGTTACCTTTAAAACACTGTCTCAGGAAGAAGCACCTCTACCCCAGAGATCATCAGGGAGAGGCAGATGGATTACTGTAGGCTCTGGAATAGTTAGAGCTGTAGACCAGAAGCATTGCCCTCAATCTCTGCCATTGCAAAACTCCTATGCTTAAATGAACAGATGAGGCAGTGCTAAGTTAAAGCTTGGATTAAAGGTCTGAAAGACAGTGTTAGATGTGTATACAATAGGCTTTACTATAAATATTATATATAGTGTTAGCAAACACTCTTAAAGTTAATAAAAACAAGTACAAAAGTCTGGGACGTCACATACTCTCATCTAAAAAATGAGTATAAAAATTAAAAGTTCTGTTACAGTCTATGGACTTCAGGATATGTGCACTGTATTAGGGAAGATGCAAACCTAAATGCGGTACTGTTTATAGAAAATGCCAATGCATAGTACCTTCAGCTGTATATCCTCAGATTTAGACGATAGGTTAGTGGTGTTTTAAATATCCCCTCAGTGATCCAGACCCCGTCCTGAGGGATCTCGACACCTATGAAAAAGAGGTTTTACCTTAGTATCCTTTGGTGGCCATGGTTAGTATACCTCGGTTTTCCCAAATACTCAACTAACGCATCCAGCGTTTGTGTCCTGCGAGAGTCGGAACTATTGGGATGGAGGTCATGTGATTCTCATCCGCATCACCCACGGTCAGAGGTTAGATCCGCGGTGATGTTGACAGCTCCTATACTGTCCCTTTAATCATGCTGATCTACTATACAATCTCTATTAAATATGTAGGCAAACCTTGCTTCCACCACCAATCAATGTGGTGTGTGCATACACCATCTAGTGTTCTAACCTGTCTGTGCTGTCTGTGGTGCTCGTGCCATCTCCACAATATACACCAAGTCTCTGCTATGTATAAGAAGACTAAAAGGAGGATATGTAAACTAAATATAACTAGGGGATGGGGATGGGATTAGAGGGAATGTGGTATGGGATTACAGGGAATGGGGTATGGAGTGTAGTATGAGAGGGTATGGGGTATGGAGTGTATGTAGTGTTATTGATATGTGTATGTATGTATTGAATGTGTTTGCGTGTAAATATGTTACGTATACAGAAAAAGCACTCGCACACTCACCCAAACCAACTGTTTTAACACTGATAAAAATGGTCATTACATTGTTAAAACAGCCCCGCAGCCATTACAAGTCTTGTCGGTATAGTTGTACCGCAAGCATTTTAGCCTGTACCGCAACGTCAGTCCCGCACTCGTAAAAATTATGTTTTTTCATGGAACTTCCATAGCGCTGCCATTACGAGTTTTGCGGTGAGGCTAAAAAGCTTGCGTTGCAGCCTATACTGACAAGATCCGTTTCACAATCTAAAAGCAGTAGTTATGAGTTTTACGCTACAAAACTGTTACATAAAACTCATAACTAAAGTGTCACAAATTACACTAACACCCATAAATTACATATTAACCCCTAAACCAACGCCCTCCTGCATCGCAAACACTAAATTAAATTCATTAACCCCTAATCTGCCGCTCCCGACATCGCCGCCACTAATAAAATTATTAACCCCTATTCCGCCACTCCCCGACATCGCCGCCACTATACTAAAGCTGTTAACCCCTAAACCGCCACTCTGCCACATCGCAAACACTATTTAAATATTATTAACCCCTAATCTGCCGTCTGCCCACATCGCCCCACTATAATAAAGTTATTAACCCCTAATTCCGCAGCCATATAATAAACTTATTAACCCCTAAACCGAAAGCCCCCACAACAAAATATACTAAACAAACCTATTAATCCCTAAACTGAAAGCCCCCACATCTCAATAAACTAATTTAAACTAGTAACCCCTAACGCCCCCTAACTTTATATTAAAATTACAATTTCCTACGGCTGTCAAAACTCTTATTGCAAAACATTGGAAATCCTCGATCCCCCACTTCCAATCAGTATTAGATAAAATCAGATTTTACCACCAAATGGCTGATATTGTCTCAGCAATCCTACGGCTAGATTTCGAGTTTTGACGGTAACGACCCGAAAAGCTAACGCCGGCTTTTTTCTGGCCGCACCATAAAAATAACTCTGGTATTGAGAGTCCACATAAAGGCTGCGTTAGGCTCCAAAAAAGGAGCGTAGAGCATATTTAACGCAACTTCAACTCTCAATACCAGAGTTGCTTACGCAAGCGGCCAGCCTCAAAAACGTGCTCGTGCACGATTCCCCCATAGGAAACAATGGGGCTGTTTGAGCTGAAAAAAAAACTAACACCTGCAAAAAAGCCGCGTTCAGCTCCTAACGCAGCCCCATTGTTTGCTATGGGGAAACACTTCCTACGTCTGCACCTAACACTCTAACATGTACCCCGAGTCTAAACACCCCTAACCTTACACTTATTAACCCCTATTCTGCCGCCCCCGCTATTGCTGACCCCTGCATATTATTATTAACCCCTAATCTGCCGCTCCGTAAACTGCCGATACGTACATTATCCCTATGTACCCCTAATCTGCTGCCCCTAACACCGCCGACCCCTATATTATATTTATTAACCCCTAATCTGCCCCCCACAACGTCGCCGTCACCTGCCTACACTTATTAACTCCGAATCTGCCGAGCGGACCGCACCGCTATTATTATAAAGTTATTAACCCCTAATCCGCCTCACTAACCCTATAATAAATAGTATTAACCCCTAATCTGCCCTCCCTAACATCGCCGACACCTAACTTCAATTATTAACCCCTAATCTGCCGACTTGAGCTCACCACTATTCTAATAAATGTATTAACCCCAAAAGCTAAGTCTAACCCTAACACTTACACCCCCCTAACTTAAATATAATTTTAATCTAACGAAATTAATTAACTCTTATTAAATAAATTATTCCTATTTAAAGCTAAATACTTACCTGTAAAATAAATCCTAATATAGCTACAATATAAATTATAATTATATTATAGCTATTTTAGGATTAATATTTATTTTACAGGTAACTTTGTATTTATTTTAACCAGGTACAATAGCTATTAAATAGTTAAGAACTATTTAATAGCTAAAATAGTTAAAATAATTACAAATTTACCTGTAAAATAAATCCTAACCTACGTTACAATTAAACCTAACACTACACTATCAATAAATTAATTAAATAAAATACCTACAATTACCTACAATTAAACCTAACACTACACTATCAAAAAATTAATTAAATAGAATACCTACAAATAACTACAATGAAATAAACTTACTTAAGTACAAAAAATAAAAAAGAACTAAGTTACAAAAAATAAAAAAATATTTACAAACATAAGAAAAATATTACAACAATTTTAAACTAATTACACCTACTCTAAGCCCCCTAATAAAATAACAAAGCCCCCCAAAATAAAAAAATGCCCTACCCTATTCTAGATTACTAAAGTTCAAAGCTCTTTTACCTTACCAGCCCTGAACAGGGCCCTTTGCGGGGCATGCCCCAAGAAGTTCATCTCTTTTGCCTGTAAAAAAAAACATACAATACCCCCCCCCAACATTACAACCCACCACCCACATACCCCTAATCTAACCCAAACCCCCCTTAAATAAACCTAACACTAAGCCCCTGAAGATCTCCCTACCTTGTCTTCACCTCACCGGGTTCAGCGATCGGTCCAGAAGAGGGTCCGAAGTCTTCATCAAAGCGGGGCAGAAGAGGTCTTCCATCCGATTGAAGTCTTCATCCAAGCGGGATCTTCTATCGTCATCCATCCGGAGCGGAGCGGCAGGATCCTGAAGACCTCCGACGCGGAACATCCATCCTGGCCGACGACTGAACGACAAATGACGGTTCCTTTAAATGACGTCATCCAAGATGGCGTCCCTCGAATTCCGATTGGCTGATAGGATTCTATCAGCCAATCGGAATTAAGGTAGGAATATTCTGATTGGCTGATGGAATCAGCCAATCAGAATCAAGTTCAATCCGATTGGCTGATCCCTTAAAGGAACCGTCATTCTTCAGTTGGACGTCGCAGGATGAAGATGGGTCCGCGGTGGAGGTCTTCAGGATGGAGCCGGTCCTCATCGGATGAAGATAGAAAATGCCGCTTGGAAGAAGATGGTTGCCGGTCCGGATCTACTCTTCTTCCCGGATAGGATGAAGACTTTGGACCCTCTTCTGGACCTCTTCAGCCATCGGATGATGGATGTCTAGCCCCCTCTTGGGTTGGATGAAGATATCGGAGCCAGGACGGATCGGTGAACCTGGTATGGTGAAGACAAGGTAGGATGATCTTCAGGGGCTTAGTGTTAGGTTTATTTAAGGGGGGTTTGGGTTAGATTAGGGGTATGTGGGTGGTGGGTTGTAATGTTGGGGGGGGTATTGTATGTTTTTTTTTACAGGCAAAAGAGCTGAACTTCTTGGGGCATGCCCCGCAAAGGGCCCTGTTCAGGGCTGGTAAGGTAAAAGAGCTTTGAACTTTAGTAATTTAGAATAGGGTAGGGCATTTTTTTATTTTGGGGGGCTTTGTTATTTTATTAGGGGGCTTAGAGTAGGTGTAATTAGTTTAAAATTGTTGTAATATTTTTCTTATGTTTGTAAATATTTTTTTATTTTTTGTAACTTAGTTCTTTTTTATTTTTTGTACTTTAGTTAGTTTATTTCATTGTATTTATTTGTAGGTATTGTATTTAATTTATTTATTGATAGTGTAGTGTTAGGTTTAATTGTAGGTAATTGTATTTAATTAATTTATTGATAGTGTAGTGTTAGGTTTAATTGTAACTTAGGTTAGGATTTATTTTACAGGTAAATTTGTAATTATTTTAACTATTTTAGCTATTAAATAGTTCTTAACTATTTAATAGCTATTGTACCTGGTTAAAATAAATACAAAGTTACCTGTAAAATAAAAATTAATCCTAAAATAGCTATAATATAATTATAATTTATGTTGTAGCTATATTAGGATTTATTTTACAGGTAAGTATTTAGCTTTAAATAGGAATAATTTATTTAATAAGAGTTAATTAATTTTGTTAGATGTAAATTATATTTAACTTAGGGGGGTGTTAGTGTTAGGGTTAGACTTAACTTTAGGGGTTAATACATTTATTAGAATAGCGGCGAGATTCGGTCGGCAGATTAGGGGTTAATAATTGAAGTTAGGTGTCTGCGATGTTAGGGAGGGCAGGTTAGGGGTTAATAAATATAATATAGGGGTCGGCGGTGTTAGGGGCAGCAGATTAGGGGTACATAGCTATAATGTAGCTGGCGGCTCTTTGCGGTCGGCAGATTAGGGGTTAATTATTGTAGGTAGGTGGCGGCGACGTTGTGGGGGGCAGATTAGGGGTTAATAAATATAATATAGGGGTCGGCGATGTTAGGGCAGCAAATTAGGGGTACATAGGGATAATGTAGCTGGCGGCAGCGTTCGGACGGCAGATTAGGGGTTAATAAGTGTAGATAGCTGGCGGCGACGTTGTGGGGGGCAGATTAGGGGTTAATAAATATAATATAGGGGTCGGCGGTGTTAGGGGCAGCAGATTAGGGGTACATAAGGATAACGTAGGTGGCGTCGGCAGATTAGGGGTTAAAAAAAATTAATCGAGTTGCTGCGATGTGGGGGGGACCTCGGTTTAGGGGTACATAGGTAGTTTATGGGTGTTAGTGTACTTTAGAGTACAGTAGTTAAGAGCTTTATGAACCGGCGTTAGCACAGAAAGCTCTTAACTACTGACTTTTTTCTGCGGATGGAGTTTTGTCGTTAGATTTCTAACGCTCACTTCAGACACGACTCTAAATACCAGAGTTAGAAAAATCCCATTGAAAAGATAGGATACGCAATTGATGTAAGGGGATCTGCGGTATGGAAAAGTCGCGGATGAAAAGTGAGCGTTAGACCCTATTTTGAGTGACTCCAAATACCGGAGGTAGCCTAAAACCAGCGTTAGGAGCCTCTAACGCTGGTTTTCACGGCTACCGCCAAACTCCAAATCTAGGCCCTAGACAATAGATCAGAATATATAAGAATTTGGGAGGAATGGATCACGTGGGAAGACACAGAGAGACTATGAAACAGATCCAGTTGGCAAAGACCTACAAGGGAGTAAACTAACTTTAATTGTACTGGAATCCAAGGGTGGCCAACTTATCCCTCCCCCTTCTCTCATCTTATTCTTTCTTCTCTTCTCATCTTTTTTTTTCATTTCTTCTGTCTCCCTTTATTTTATCTATCTATCTATCTATCTATCTATCTATGTATTTATTCATTTTTTTTCTCTGTATAATGAAGATGTCATAGGACATCCCTGTATAATTTTAAATCCTGTGCTGATGTTCACGTTTTTCTGTAAGCACTGAAATGGAGATTGTAATTGCTAATACCATTTCAATATAAAATTACAATTTTCCTATCTTAAATTAAAATAAAACTTACCTGTAAAATTAAAAAAAACTAAGTTTAAACTATCAATTAAACTAATATAACTATTAAACTAAAATTAAACTAGCTACCAATGAAAGAAAACTAAAATACACATTACAAAAATCCTAACACTAAATTCCGAAAAATAACAAATGAAATTATTAAAAATAAAAAAAGAATTGCTCCTAATATAATAGCCCTATAAGAATAAAAGCCCCCAATATAAAAAAAAACCCTAGTGTTAGGTGTCCCCTTCAGGGGGTAAGTGTCAGTGCAGGCCAAAGCCTGGGGCCTAGTGTACCACCTGAGGCATATGTAGATTACCTGATAAGGGCCCCTTAGAATGACTCAGACCACGCAGCATTATGATCGAAAGCCAATTCTGTTTATTGCACAGTGCAAGCCTTTCTTATAGTGACATACAGGGTTAAGGGGATGACACGTTAGGACCGCGTCATCTTACACAGTTATACAGAGCAATTTACAAGGAAAAACTGGAACATGAGTTTCTCATAACAATATTTACAGAGTCATAACAAACTACCATCTGCAGAGACAACCGAGTGTCTAAAGCCTCTTGTTTACATTATCTTATTCTATCTTACTTCTAGGCATTAGGCCAAGGTACATTGGCAAGGCCGAATAGCTAAAGAAACTCATAACATGCATATAATTCTCACTGCATAATACCCCAGTATAATAAAGTCTATTCATTACAAAATGGCTGCGAGGAACAAGATGGCTGCCATCAGGTTCATATTACCCCTAACATACCATCCTTTTATTCTAACAGAATAACATAAAAATAGACAGGCATAGAAAATTAGTAAAGCCTTACTAAAGAGAAAAATATTCCTATGTCGTGATATACTGTTATAGACTAATTGTCACTGCATATAGGTACAGTCCCTCCAATACATTCCATCTATCCTCCAGCCCTCCCAAAACTACCGGTCTACCAGCACAGAAACCCAACCAGCCCCCATCTACCCCCAAACAATGCTGCATCTTCTATCTCTCCACCTGCATTGCTAGCACCCCCCCAATATGTCCAACAGTTCCTTTTCCACAGTAAAGCATGACATAGCAACAGCACAACTGTCTCTAGGTGGCCTCTGATCACTTTAAGAACAGTCTTTGTCCATTTGAGAGCGCTGCACCTTGACACTTTGCTATAATACAGTTCTCCAACAGTTCATTTGCAGTAGGGGTGCTTATCCACGGTTCTTCCGCAGGGAGATACTGGAAATCTGATGGTTTGTTCATGGGGTAGACAAGGCAACCAGTGGATACCCATGGCAAGCAAACATTCGAGTCACAGGGAGTATAGGAAGCAAACAGAAACAGTACAGGATGAGTACACACCGCAATACAATCACAATTATGTCCAAATAAAACGTCACTTTCATCCTATGTCATTTAAAATCAAACAAAACATTGTTGATAATATAATACAACCTAAATACATTGACATTTCTCAGAGAATAATTTACAACTTCTCTATACACTTTTAAATGATACTTCATGAATACTACGCAAGTGAAAACCTGTCAGACTTCCTCAAGGGCCTGAATGTTTATGCTAAAACTTATGCTAAGGCCTGCCCTGTTGTAAGAATGGAAAAAAGAAAACCGTCAATGAAAATAAATGAATTTCTTTACAATATCACTTTGAACTTCTAAAAAATAAAAGAACCTTGTGTTGCTTTATTCTGGATGGCTGCTATCTATAATGCTTATAATTCTCCAACCATGATCCTAATATTCAACAATCTCATCTGATATAAACACTACTAGTTTACTAATTATTTTATGCAACCTAAATTCTCTCACACTCCTGTATGAGGACAGCATATAAACAGAACATCATTTAAAACTACAAGCTCTTTTAAAGGTAAACACATCTTGATGGTAAGAATTACTCTCTTTGAAAAACATCAGGAATGACCAAATTCACTTTGCAGATACCATACTAATTAAAAAAAAGGAAAAAAATACCTTTGCTTTCATAAACTATAATTATGCTATTCCCTGAACAAACATTTCTCTGTATATTTACTATAAACTTCTAGCTTAGACGTGTCCTCCTTATGTTCTAAAGGGTGAAGGGTCTAAAATATTATTCTATGTTGCAGCATTTTCCTTAAACCTATTTTCTATACTCAGTGGGCCATTCAATAGAGTACAATACTGCGAAGTTCACAGTTACACTTATCTAAAGGGTTACTTTGTTACGCACATAAACTACCATGTGCACTAATACCAATGAAGCATATGATTTCTTAGACCAAATATGATCAATAAAAATAAAACAAATACAAGAAAATACAAAACAAGCAATATAAGGAATGGAGTTAAAACAATACTCCCCTAATTTAATTGGTTGATCCTGTAACAGCATAACAGGACTTCCATATCGAGCGGTAAGGCACAGTCCAGAGAAGGATAGTCTTTATGTCCTGAAGACACACATCAGAGAAAACAGTCATGGATTACCCAGAGTCCAGTTCTGGGGCTGGTACCAGCATGCAAAGCAAAGAATGGATCCAAAGATAGTTCAGTAACTTTTTTTTTTACTGCAGTATGATGGTTAAAACAAGCTTGACAAAAGGTCTTTCATCTTTATCTTTTCTTTCTTTAAAGGTTTACTCGCTTTCAATCTTTAATCTTTTGAAGAGTGCACTTATGGAATTTTGCCTGTACAGAATTTACCTAAATATGGAAACTCAAAAATAATTCAGTTAGTGTGTTTCAATCTCTGAAGACAGCATACTCTCATCCTGCAAATACAAATATAGTGTTAAGAACCACATAGAAAAATAAAACATTTTAGGCATCTGAAATTAACACAATAACATTGTACGAGGAGATTCAAAACGTTGTAGGTTCACCTCCTAAAAATAATCTCCTCCATTACATAAAGATATTCATCAATACTCATCAATACTTCCCCCATGTTTGCGTGAAACATCTCATGTGACACGCAAACACAAGATAACAAGAAACTAAACGATAAATCATGCACTCCACTCATGCAGAGACAATTCTCAATAGCAAGCAAAATGAAATACACTTCACAATTCAATATGCTGTCCACAAAAGAGAAAAACATAACAAACAATGAAAACCAATCGTTCTTGTCTTACACAAAACGAAACATTAGCTGCTGACACAAATTTCAAACAACCACAATTAACTTAGATTGCAACACATATTCTGACATTCACTGAAATGCAACACACTCAGAACATGACAAACAATTAAAAACATCCACTATGTACAAAACTTTAATATCACACAAAGAAAGCAATCACAGCAGATGCCCAAGAAACTTAAGTTGCAAATTGCACAAATAAAATTGCGCTTATTTGGGAAAGATCAGATAACCACAGTAGCCACTGTTAAAGGGACATTCTAGGATAAATGAAAATTCATTATTCAGATAGGACTTTTAATTCTAACCAACCTTCCTAGATTAAACCAAACATAGGTAGGCTCATATGCTAATTTTTTAAACCTTTGAGGACTGCCTCTTATCACAGGCTGTATAAATCTCATTACAACACCAAGAGACAGAATACACGTAAGCCATATAAATAAAACCAAAACTGTGAACAGATAAATTAGCTAGTTATATAAATGCAGTAGAATCAGATAAACTGTGCATCATTTGTTTTAGGGGTGTTTATTTGTAGACACCTTATAGACCACGGCTTAGCTGTTAAGCAGCAGTCAAAGTCATTGCAATAATAGTGGTAGACTAGTTAATAACCAAATAACTATATATATTTTAAAGTGTCACTGGAATCACTTCATTAAATAATATCTCCTTTATTTATTGAACGCAGTGGGGGTTATTTTAAATAACAAAGAGTTATATCTGTGAGATACAGTTTGACAGCCACAGAAATAAAATTATCATTTTTTAAGCTATATTCTATGACAGAATATAATATAAATACTTGTTTCTTTGTAGTGAGCAATTTATAGTTATCATTTTTTATAACATAGAACACCAGTACTGCCGCTTTAAATGTACAGTGCAAATTGTTCTCTCTGTAACAAAGCCAAAAAAAAACCAAAACATGCACAGTGTTATCAGTCTTTCTCAAGGATAGTAAGGCAAGCTCAAAGTTTCATTTCTACTTAAAGGAGAAACACTGTTTACTGCTTAAAAATATAAAATTCACACTAAAACTTGATAAATGCTAATTAGTTTAACCACAACAAAATTATTGGATTTAACGTTGTATATAATTGATATTCACCATTCTGCAGTTGTCCAGCCAAATATAACAACCGTATATAACACAAAAAAAAAATAAGCTTTCTGAAAAAGAAATACTAATACGATTTCCCCTTTAAATTAATCCCAATGATCCTTATAATAAAAAAAATGTATACTGACGTTCATTAAATAGCCTAAACAAGCATAAGCAGCATAAGAACGCACTCACAGTGGGATGCAGGCTAATTAAAGGGACATTTTAACCAAATTAAAAATAATCGTTAATTGAAACTGCTAACACAGTGAAATATACTAGTGTTAGGCTTACAGTAAACCTCATCGTCTTTTATGTAAATATTCCCTTAAATTCTCAGATGTTATACCAGTTTTCCTGTATCCCTTTAAATATTTTCACTCCTCTGTTTTTTCTCGTTTTTTTTTTTTTCTTTTCTGTCCGCTAGTCTCACGGATCCCTACACTAAAATTGTAGACAACTTATCACTTCAGTTTGCATTACAGAGAGAATTAAGTTATGCTGCAAAAAAATATCTGCTATCTGAACAGCAACTTTAAAATAAATATATACAAAGAAAGGTCTCTAAAAATATATTTAGCAAACTACTAATACAGGGTTATTGCACTGGTTCTTTAACTAATAAAATTACAATTTTCTATTGCTCCGTCTACGCACTGAGCTCTGATTTTCCAGACAAATATAAGATAATATGCCGATTGTATAACAAGTAATGGACAATACATTAATAGCAACACCTTGTTACAGTGAACCGTCCCTTTAAGGACTAACCATTCATCACGCAAATTACATATGTATATCCTAACCACAATCTAGGCTGCTTGTATGATTTACCACACCAATTTCACCTCTGTACTGTAGCATGACCTGCAGATTAATTAACTTGCAACAAAAACGGACGCCCTTTTAGAAAAACTTTCAATTACAGCCTATAAATATATTTCATTGTGTGCACCCACGCCGTGCACAGACCTTACAAATACAACATACGTTAACCCATTAATCATACCAGAAACAATTTCATATTTACCAGAGCGTGACAAAAATCACACACCATCGCACTTTCAAAGCCGTTACTTCACTTGCAAAAACAATATCATATCTTTACATGCCGCCACACAATTATCACTTAAAACTAAAACTGCATATGAATACCACATACTTAAAACATGCTGGTGACTTTGAAATACAGTTACATAAAATAACATTACAAAATATCTTCTTAAAACGTCTGATTTCCCAACAGAGAAACATAAGGAAACATTCTTACGATACAGACACTCAAGTTCATTCCATCTCGCATACCAGAGATTCACTCCCTTTTTTCCTTTCTCATAAAAACATCTAATTTCTAGCGTACGACATACATATATATATATATAAAAAACACTAGATTAACTTTTCACCATTTCCACAATGCATTTTTTCTTTTTTTTCCGAAACCCCACAAAATGGCCACTTTTGCAGGGTTTGAGACAATCATTTTCAAATAATACATTCTGTTCCTGGTCCAAAGTAAATCTGTTACACGCATACCACAGCGAGAACCTACAGACCATCACACATTATGCATCTCAATATACAAAATTTCAGTTTTGTTACTGCAAGCAAACAAAAAAAATCTTACAAACGGAGACAGGATTTCTTTTCTCTCTTTTTTTTTTTCTTTTCTGAGCTATGTGCGCGCTCAGTGGTGGCCCCCCTTCTTTGCCTGCTACATTCTTTAACACAGAGATTTCTCTATTTATCAAACAGCAGTACTTACTGACAGTGTTTTTAAAAAAATATTTCTGTCTTTTGCAGAAACTATTAACTCTTCTTTTCTTTTACCTTATACATGTAATTTTCTCTGTGCATTCTTATCTATGAGCAGTTCCCCTTTCTCAATACAATAATAACATGCACAGCCACTTAATATTTTCTACGCACAGCATAATTTTATATAGCAGCAAAAGCAAGCATCAGATATCAACATGAGCTTCAGGTGGGTAGCAAAACTCTATTATGGGAATGAATATGGGAAACTTCAACACACGTGAGACTTACTCACTTCACTGCCAAGTTCGCCCGGGGGAGTTTTATCTTAAAAAAATCCTCCCGTCAACTGGCATTCATATATTTCTTGCGCGCTTATCACCGACAGGACTCACAATACCTGTCGTGTCCCAGCACAGGACTGATTACCTGTCTGGAGGGGTATCACAACTGCCGGCAGGACTTTAACCTCCGCAAACCTGTGCTTCAACCACAGGAACCCCTTTAACCTTATATCATTATCATCAACACCTATTACCAGACTAAATTTAGGTTCAAATTCACAGAAAGAAAGCATGGTAAAAGCACTCATAGTTACTCCCTGCGAATCCCACTGTCCTGACGCCAAAACTGTTAGGTGTCCTCTTCAGGGGGTAAGTGTCAGTGCAGGCCAAAGCCTGGGGCCTAGTGTACCACCTGAGGCATATGTAGATTACCTGATAAGGGCCCCTTAGAATGACTCAGACCACGCAGCATTATGATCGAAAGCCAATTCTGTTTATTGCACAGTGCAAGCCTTTCTTATAGTGACATACAGGGTTAAGGGGATGACACGTTAGGACCGCGTCATCTTACACAGTTATACAGAGCAATTTACAAGGAAAAACTGGAACATGAGTTTCTCATAACAATATTTACAGAGTCATAACAAACTACCATCTGCAGAGACAACCGAGTGTCTAAAGCCTCTTGTTTACATTATCTTATTCTATCTTACTTCTAGGCATTAGGCCAGGGTACATTGGCAAGGCCGAATAGCTAAAGAAACTCATAACATGCATATAATTCTCACTGCATAATACCCCAGTATAATAAAGTCTATTCATTACAAAATGGCTGCGAGGAACAAGATGGCTGCCATCAGGTTCATATTACCCCTAACACCTAGCCTACAATAAACTACCAATAGCCCTTAAAAGGGCCTTTTGAAGGGCATTGCCTTACGTTAAACAGCTCTTTTAGCTGTAAAAAAATACAGACCCCCCAACAGTAAAACCCACCCCCCAACCAAACCCCCAAAATAAAAAAAAACCTAACTCTAACAAAACCTAAGCTACCCATTGCCCTGAAAAGGGCATTTGTATGGGCACTGCCCTAAAAAGGGCATTTAGCTCTTTTGCATTGCCCTGAAAAGGGCATTTAGCTCTTTTAAGAAAAGCCCAAACCCTAAACTAAAAAAAAAAACACCCAAAAAAACCCTTAAAAAAACCTATCACTAACCCTGAAGATCCACTTACAGTTTTTGAAGTCCCGCTTGAACGGTCTTCATCCAGGCGGCAAAAAGTCTTCATCCAGACGGCCTCTTCTATCTTCATCCAGGCAGCGAAGTCCTCATCCAGGCGGCAAGAAGTCTTCTTCCTGGCGGCCTCTTCTATCTTCATCCAGACAGCATCTTCTATCTTCATCCCGGTGGCACGGAGCAGAGCATCCTTTTCATACGGTCGCCACCGTATACTGAATCTTCAATGCAAGGTACGCGATTCAAAATGGCGTCCCTTGCATTCCTATTGGCTGATTTGATTTTGGAAATTCAAATCAGCCAATAGGATGAGAGCTTCTGAAATTATATTGGCTGATTTAAATTTGCGTACCTTGCATTGAAGATTCAGTATATGGAGGCCACCATATGGAGAGGATTCTCCGTGCCGGATGTCTTCAGAATGGACCCGCTCCGGGCCGCCGGGATGAAGATAGAAGAGGTCGTCTGGATGAAGATAGAAGAGGCCACCTGGATGAAGACTTCTCGCCGCCTGGATTAGGACTTTGCCGCCTGGATGAAGATTGTTCAAGCGGGACTTCAAAAACTGTAAGTGGATCTTCGGGGTTAGTGATAGGTTTTTTGGGTGTTTTTTTTTTTAGTTCAGGATTTGGGCTATTCGTAAAAGAGTTAAATGCCCTTTTCAGGGCAATGCAAAAGAGCTAAATGCCCTTTTAAGGGCAATGCCCATACAAATGCCCTTTTCAGGGCAATGGGTAGCTTAGGTTTTTTAGATAGTTTTTATTTTTTATTTTGTGGGTTGGGGGGGGGGCGATGCCCTACAAAAGGCCCTTTTAAGGGCTATTGGTATTTTATTTTAGATTAGTTTTTTTATTTTGGGGTGTTTTTTTTAAAAAAATGGGTATTAGAATAGGAATCATTTTTATTATTTTTGATAATTTGTTTGTTATTTTGTCTAATGTATTTTTTTCATTTTGGGGTGGGTTTTTATTTTTAGATTAGGGATTGGGCATTTCATTAAAGAGCTGAATGCCTTTTTAAGGGCAGGACAAAGAGCTAAATAACCAATTAAAGGGCAATGCCTATACAAATGCCCTTTTCAGGACAATAGGTAGATAAGGTTTTGCTTTATTTTTATTTTGTGGGTTTAGGGTGTGGGGGGTTGTATACTGTTAGGGGGTGTTTGCTTTGTTTTGTAGCAAATAAGCTGTTAACTTGTGGGCAATGTCTTAAAAAAGGCCGTTTTAAGAGCCCTTGGTAGTTTATTCTAGATTAGGATTTTTTATTTTGGGGTGTTTTGTTTTTTTAAAGGGTATTAGAATAGGAATCATTTTTATTGTTTTAGATAATTTTGTTTGTTATTTTTTGTAATGGTAGGTTTTTTATTTTTTGTAATTTTAGTGTTTTTTATTTGTTGTAATGTTAGGTTTTAGTGTAAAACAGGTTAGGTTTTATTTCACAGGTAATTTTGTATTTATTTTAACTAGGTAGTTAGTAAATAGTTAATACCTATTTACTAACTAGTCTACCTAGTTAAAATAAATACAAACTTACCTGTGAAATAAAAATAAAACCTAAGCTAGCTACAATATAACTATGAGTTATATTGTAGCTAGCTTACGGCTAGATTTAGAGTTTTGTCGGTAAGGACCCGCGTAGCTAACGCTGGCTTTTTTCTGGCCGCACCTTTAAAATAACTATGGTATTGAGAGTCCACAGAATGGCTGCGTTAGGCTCCAAAAAAGGAGCGTAGAGCATATTTAACGCAACTTCAACTCTCGATACCAGAGTTGCTTACGGACGCGGCCAGCCTCAAAAACGTGCTCGTGCACGATTCCCCCATAGGAAACAATGGGGCTGTTTGAGCTGAAAAAAAAAACTAACACCTGCAAAAAAGCCGCGTTCAGCTCCTAACGCAGCCCCATTGTTTCCTATGGGGAAACACTTCCTACGTCTGCACCTAACACTCTAACATGTACCCCGAGTCTAAACACCCCTAACCTTACACTTATTAACCCCTATTCTGCCGCCCCCGCTATTGCTGACCCCTGCATATTATTTTTAACCCCTAATCTGCCGCTCCGTAAACCGCCGCTACTTACATTATCACTATGTACCCCTAATCTGCTGCCCCTAACACCGCCGACCCCTATATTATATTTATTAACCCCTAATCTGCCCCCCACAATGTCGCCTCCACCTGCCTACACTTATTAACCCCTAATCTGCCGACCGGACCGCACCGCTATTATTATAAAGTTATCAACCCCTAATCCGCCTCACTAACCCTATAATAAATAGTATTAACCCCAAATCTGCCCTCCCTAACATTGCCGACACCTAACTTCAATTATTAACCCCTAATCTGCCTACTGGAGCTCACCGCTATTCTAATAAATGTATTAACCCCTAAAGCTAAGTCTAACCCTAACACTAACACCCCCCTAAATTAAATATAATTTTAATCTAACGAAATTAATTAACTCTTCTTAAATAAATTATTCCTATTTAAAGCTAAATATTTACCTGTAAAATAAATCCTAATATAGCTACAATATAAATTATAATTATATTATAGCTATTTTAGGATTAATATTTATTTTACAGGTAACTTTGTATTTATTTTAACCAGGTACAATAGCTATTTAATAGTTAAGAACTATTTAATAGCTAAAATAGTTAAAATAATTACAAATTTACCTGTAAAATAAATCCTAACCTAAGTTACAATTAAACCTAACACTACACTATCAATAAATAAATTAAATAAAATACCTATAATTATCTACAATTAAACCTAACACTACACTATCAATAAATAAATTAAATACAATTCCTACAAATAAATACAATGAAATAAACTAACTAAAGTACAAAAAATAAAAAAATATTTACAAACATTAGAAATATATTACAACAATTTTAAACTAATTACACCTACTCTAAGCCCCCTAATAAAATAACAAAGCCCCCCAAAATAAAAAAATGCTTTACCCTATTCTAAATTACTAAAGTTCAAAGCTCTTTTACCTTACCAGCCCTGAACAGGGCCCTTTGCGGGGCATGCCCCAAGAAGTTCAGCTCTTTTGCCTGTAAAATAAAACATACAATACCCCCCCCCCAACATTACAACCCACCACCCACATACCCCTAATCTAACCCAAACCCCCCTTAAATAAACCTAACACTAAGCCCCTGAAGATCTCCCTACCTTGAGTAGTCTTCACCCAGCCGAGCCAAATTCTTCATCCAAGCGGAGCAAGAAGAGGTCCTCCATCCGGTAGAAGTCTTCATCCAAGCGGGGCAGAAGAGGTCTTCCATCCAATTGAAGTCTTCATCCAAGCTGCATCTTCTATCGTCATCCATCCGGAGCGGAGCGGCAGCATCCTGAAGACCTCCGACGTGGAACATCCATCCTGGCCGACGACTGAACGACGAATGACGGTTCCTTTAAATGACGTCATCCAAGATGGCATCCCTCGAATTCCGATTGGCTGATAGGATTCTATCAGCCAATCGGAATTAAGGTAGGAATATTCTGATTGGCTGATCTGAACAGCCAATAGAATGCGAGCTCAATCTGATTGGCTGATTGGATCAGCCAATCGGATTGAACTTTATTCTGATTGGCTGATTCCATCAGCCAATCAGAATATTCCTACCTTAATTCCGATTGGCTGATAGAATCCTATCAGCCAATCGGAATTCGAGGGACGCCATCTTGGATGACGTCATTTAAAGGAACCGTCATTCGTCGTTCAGTCGTCGGCCAGGATGGATGTTCAGCGTCGGAGGTCTTCAGGATGCTGCCGCTCCGCTCCGGATGGATGACGATAGAAGATGCAGCTTGGATGAAGACTTCAATCGGATGGAAGACCTCTTCTGCCCCGCTTGGATGAAGACTTCTACCGGATGGAGGACCTCTTCTTGCTCCGCTTGGATGAAGAATTTGGCTCGGCTGGGTGAAGACGACTCAAGGTAGGGAGATCTTCAGGGGCTTAGTGTTAGGTTTATTTAAGGGGGGTTTGGGTTAGATTAGGGGTATGTGGGTGGTGGGTTGTACTGTTGGGGGGGGTATTGTATGTTTTTTTTACAGGCAAAAGAGCTGAACTTCTTGGGGCATGCCCCGCAAAGGGCCCTGTTCAGGGCTGGTAAGGTAAAAGAGCTTTGAACTTTAGTAATTTAGAATAGGGTAGGGCATTTTTTTATTTTTGGGGGCTTTGTTATTTTATTAGGGGGCTTAGAGTAGGTGTAATTAGTTTAAAATTGTTGTAATATATTTCTAATGTTTGTAAATATTTTTTTATTTTTTTGTAACTTAGTTCTTTTTTATTTTTTGTACTTTAGTTAGTTTATTTCATTGTATTTATTTGTAGGAATTGTATTTAATTTATTTATTGATAGTGTAGTGTTAGGTTTAATTGTAGATAATTATAGGTATTTTATTTAATTAATTTATTGATAGTGTAGTGTTAGGTTTAATTGTAACAGGTTAGGATTTATTTTACAGGTAAATTTGTAATTATTTTAACTATTTTAGCTATTAAATAGTTCTTAACTATTTAATAGCTATTGTACCTGGTTAAAATAAATACAAAGTTACCTGTAAAATAAATATAACTCCTAAAATAGCTATAATATAATTATAATTTATATTGTAGCTATATTAGGATTTATTTTACAGGTAAGTATTTAGCTTTAAATAGGAATAATTTATTTAAGAAGAGTTAATTAATTTCGTTAGATTAAAATTATATTTAATTTAGGGGGGTGTTAGTGTTAGGGTTAGACTTAGCTTTAGGGGTTAATACATTTATTAGAATAGCGGTGAGCTCCAGTCGGCAGATTAGGGGTTAATAATTGAAGTTAGGTGTCGGCGATGTTAGGGAGGGCAGATTAGGGGTTAATACTATTTATTATAGGGTTAGTGAGGCGGATTAGGGGTTAATAACTTTATAATAATAGCGGTGCGGTGCGGTCGGCAGATTAGGGGTTAATAAGTGTAGGCAGGTGGAGGCGACGTTGTGGGGGGCAGATTAGGGGTTAATAAATATAATATAGGGGTCGGCGGTGTTAGGGGCAGCAGATTAGGGGTACATAGCTATAATGTAGGTGGCGGCTCTTTGCGGTCGGCAGATTAGGGGTTAATTATTGTAGGTAGCTGGCTGCGACGTTGTGGGGGGCAGGTTAGGGGTTAATAAATATAATATAGGGGTCGGCGGTGTTAGGGGCAGCAGATTAGGGGTACATAAGTATAACGTAGGTGGCGGTCGGCAGATTAGGGGTTAAAAAAATGTAATCGAGTGTTGGCGATGTGGGGGGGGCCTCGGTTTAGGGGTACATAGGTAGTTTATGGGTGTTAGTGTACTTTAGAGCACAGTAGTTAAGAGCTTTATGAACCGGCGTTAGCCCAAAAAGCTCTTAACTACTGACTTTTTTCTGCGGCTGGAGTTTTGTCGTTAGAATTCTAATGCTCACTTCAGACACGACTCTAAATACCGGAGTTAGAAAGATCCCATTGAAAAGATAGGATACGCAATTGACGTAAGGGGATCTGCGGTATGGAAAAGTCGCGGCTGAAAAGTGAGCGTTAGACCCTTTTTTGAATGACTCCAAATACCGGCGGTAGCCTAAAACCAGCGTTAGGAGCCTCTAACGCTGGTTTTCATGGCTACCGCCAAACTCCAAATCTAGGCCTTAGATTTTATTTCACAGGTAAGTATGTATTTAGTTTTAAATAGGTATTATTTAGTTTATAACTGTAACTTTAATTTAGCTCTATTTTAATTATTAATATTAAAGTTACGGGGTGTTAGGGTTAGGGTTAGGTTTAGGGTTAGGTTTAGGGGTTAATAGTTTAATTTTGGTTGTTGCAATGTGGGAGGCTGGCGGTTTAGGGGTTAATAGGTTTATTTTAGTGATAGTGTTGTGGGAAGCCAGAGGTTTAGGGGTTAATAACTTTATTATAGTGGCGGCGATGTCGGGGAGCGGCGGAATAGGAGTTAATAGATTTATTATAGTGTGGGCGATGTTGGGATGCAGGGGAATAGGGGTAAATAACTTTAGTATAGTGGCGGTGATATCGGGAGTGGCAGATTAGGGGTTAATAACATTATGTAGGTGTCGGCAATGTCGGGGGCAGCTGATTAGGGGTGTTTAGATGTGGGGTTTATGTTAGGGTGTTAGGTTTAAACTTATCTTTTTTTTTTCCCCATAGACATCAATGGGGCTGCTTTACGGAGCTTTTCATTCCGCACTTCAGGTGTTAGGTTTTTTTCTGACATCTCCCCATTGATGTCTATGGGGAAAGCTTGCACAAGCACGTCAAAACAGCGCTTGAATGGTGTGCGGTATGGAGCTTAAAATCACCATCGCACGCACAAGCCGGCTGTTTCAAAACTTGTAATGGCTGCGCTATAGAGGGTTAAATAACGCAACTTTTGTTGCATTCGTTAATTTCCCTATAGTGCGCATAACTCGTAATCTAGGTGTATGATATTTATATATACGTATATAAATATATATATATATATATATATAAAATCAATATATGAATCCGCCCTCCTGGGTTATACACCAAACAGTAAACAGTGAAGTCTCAGGATTTTTTCAAAGGTGCCAAGTTTTATTTAATGTTTCTGGGATGTTTCTCCCCTTCTTCAGAACCTGACACATATACACTTTATTTAAAAGAAATATTTAAAAAAAAAAAAAGAAACTTTTTTACTTGTTTTTTTGGTTTCACATTTACATATACCTATCCAGTTTTTGGTTTGTATATGGATAGGTATCTTGGTACTAGTAAAACTAGATCACCAGCTATGCCTCCCAAACAGAAAGATGAAAAATCTAGAAATAGCCTTGATTATTTTGAAGGAGGATTAATTGATAATCTTCTTTCCCCAGTTTGATTGTTTAAAGAAAGAGTTCACTCTGTTATCTAATGAACTAAAACAAATTGCCAATAGGGTTACTGATGTAGAAAACAGAATCTTCGACATAGATGATATACAAAACACTCAACAGATTACTATTGAAGCCCTATCTAAATCTATACAGTTCTTACAGTCTCGCTTATTTAAGCTTGAAGATAGATCACGTAGGAACATCTTGAAAGTAGTAGGGCTCCAAGAATCACTGGACTATGCAGACCTTATGAAGTTTGCCACTTCAACTCTACCACAAGCTTTATGCATCCCAACATAACTTATCCCATTAGCAGTAGAAAGGGCACACAGAATAGGCCCTATTAAGTTACAAGATAATAGAAATAACCATAAAAGACCAATCTGTCAGGGTTTTTTCCCTGCTTTGTTTGCCATGTGCTGCTGGCAGCCATTTTACTCACCTCTCTTGCTGACTCTGCACGCCCTTTTATGGCCAGACTGGATTACATCATCCGTGTGAGACAGGTTGCAGTCTCAGAATTGTCTTTACTTATTATTTAAAGGGCCTCTGTTCAGTATGCTTTGCCCTTGCGTTGTCTCAGACCTGTTTGTGAGTACCAGTGTATTACCTGGCTGTCTTACGTCCCTCCTGGTTCCTGATCCCTGGCTTGTTCCTGACTCTGCTGTTCTCCTTGTTCCTGATTCTGGCTCATCTGACTACTCGCTTTGGCTCCTGATTCCGGCTCATCTGACTACCAGCTCTGGTTTTGATTCCTGGCTTGTTATTTGACCTGTGGACTTTTTATTACTACCTCATACCTTTATTATCTACCTCAGCAATATGGAGGCGATACTAATCAGTGCAGAGGATTTTTGAATCAGGTGGGAATTTACTTTGAGATGTTACCTCAGGCGTTTCCCTCTGACAGAGCTAAGGTGGGATTTCTCATCTCGTTACTCTCTGACACAGCTCTTGCCTGAGCTAATCCCTTGTGGGAAACTAATAAAGCTGTGATTTCAAATTACCATGAATTTGTGGCCTCCTTTCGAAGGGTATTTGATGTTCAGGCTCGCTCCTCTGCTGCTAAACGACTCATGTCCATTCAGCAAGGTACAAGATCTGTTGCTCAGTATGCCATTGAGTCCTGTACGCTTGCCGCAGAGGTAGGTTGGAACAATGAAGCCCTTGTTGCCGCCTTCTTTCATGGGCTCTCTGATGTGATTAAAGACGAAGTTGCTGCCAGAGATTTACCAGAGGATCTCGAGGTATTGGTGTCTTTTTTGATCCTAATTGACATCAGACTCAGAGAGAGGCACTCTTTCAAGGAGCGCTTGCGGAAGTCTCCTGTTCCATTTTCTCCTATGTGTTTGTTCCCACCCATGCCTCCCTCTCCTCCCATACCTCCTGGTCCAGAGTCACCAGGTACTGCTGAGCTGATGCAGTTCGCATTCACGTGTCTCTCCGTGGCGGAGAGGGCCTTTAGGAGGAGGGAGGGACTCTGCCTCTATTGTGGGTTACAGGGCCACCTTTTGAAGTCTTGTACTAGATGGCCGGGAAACGCTCACACCTAATATACTGTCGGGGGCAGACCTTGGGTGGTTTATCCTCATCCCCGGAACCACTAAAGGAGAAACCTTTGATCACGGTTGTCCTTTCCTGGGTGGACTCCTCCATAGTCACCTAGGCTCTTGTTGACTCTGGTGCTGCGGGCTATTTCATTGACAGTGCTTTTGTATTAAAGCACTCCATTCCTGTTTTGCCTCAGTCCGTTCTGCTTGCTATTGAGGCCATTGATGGCAGGCCCCATCAGCCTGCACTCGTTACTCACGAAACTGCTCCATTATCCATGGCTGTTGGGGCTCTCCATTTTGAAACCCTCCAGTTCCAGGTGATAAATTCTCCACATTTTCCAGTTGTTCTGGGTTATCCCTGGCTCCAAAAGCATAATCCCAGTCTCGACTGGCGCAGGTTTGAAATTTTGTCGTGATCTCCGCAATGTATTTTCACTTGTCTTCGGAAACCAGTTAAAGTCTTGTGCACTTCTTCGGTATCTCAATTGCCAGAGGAGTACCGAGAGTTCCTAGATGTTTTTGACAAGGTGCGTGCCGGTACGTTGCCTCCTCACCGGTCTTACGATTGTGCCATAGACCTGCAACCCGGAGCCATTCCTCCTCGGGGCCGGGTTTATCCTCTATTGCGGAGAATTGTACTATGAAGGAGTATGTTGCCAGTGCTCTGTCGCGGGGAATCATCTGCAAATCCTGCTCTCCTTCAGGGATTGGCTTCTTCTTCGTGAAGAAAAAGGGGGGCGAGTTAAGACCATGCATCGATTATAGGGGTCTTAATCGTCTTACCATTAAGAATGCTTACCCTATTCCGCTCATTACGGAACTCTTTGACTATCTCAATGGAGCTACAGTATTTTCTAAACTTAATTTGAGATAAGCGTACAATCTTGTAAGGATCAAGGAGGGCCACGAATGGAAAACAGCATTTAACACCAGGAGCGGGCATTATGAGTATCTTGTAATGCCCTTTGGCCTATGTAATGCTCCTGCTGTTTTTCAGGAATTTATTAATGATTTCCTACGAGATATGTTGCAACAGTGTGTTGTGGTGTACTTAGACGACATCCTCATACACTCACTCACACTGGAAGCTCATCGTTCTGATGTTACACGGGATCTTTAGAAACTATGTGACAATGGCCTGTTTTGTAAACTCGAGAAATGTGAGTTCCATCAGACTCAAGTAACCTTCCTAGGTTATGTTATCTCCATTACAGGGTTCTCCATGGATCCTGAAAAGTTGTCTGCAGTGGCCTCGCCCAGTTGGTCTTCGGTCTATTCAATGTTTTTTGGGGTTCGCCAATTACTATACAAAGTTTATTAAAAACTTTTCTTCCTTGGTCAAACCTATCACAGACATGACCCGTAAAGAGAATGATTCACTTCATTGGTCACCTACTGCAATTAAGGCCTTTAATAGTCTTAAAACTGCCTTTGCTGCTGCTCCAGTTCTGGCTCATCCTACCCCTGTCCTGCCTTTCGTTCTTGAGGTTGATGCGTCTGAGACTGGAGTAGGTGCCCTCTTTTCTCAACGTCCTACGCCTGACGGTTCCTTGAATCCATGCTGTTTCTTCTCTAAGAAATTGTCTCCAGTGGAGTGCAATTATGAAATTAACAACAGGGAATTACTGGCCATAATTTTGGCACTCAAGGAATGGAGGCATCTTCTTGAGGGTACTAGCATGCCAGTGCTCATTCTTACTGACCAAAAGAACTTAACTTATCTATCTGAAGCAAAATGTTTGTCGCCTCGACAGGCCAGATGGGCACTATTTTTGTCTCGGTTTAATTATGTGGTCTCCTACCTGCCTGGTAGTAAGAATGTTAGGGCTGATGCCCTCTCTTGACAATTTTTGCCTCTGTCCAAGGAGGAGTCTTTACCTACTCCAGTTATACCTCCTGACCATATTTTGGCTACCATACGTACTAATTTGACTTCTCCCTTGGGGGAGGAGATCCTGGCTGCACAAACCAATGCACCTCCTGAGAAACCTAGTGGTAAGTGTTTTGTTCCTGAGAATCTTCAAACTAAACTTTTGCACACTTACCACTATCCTAAAGCCGCAGGTCACCCAGGCAAGAACCAAATGATTTGGTCTGTCACTCGACAATTTTTGTGGCCAGGTCTTCGTTCTGATGTTTCTGCGTATGTTGCCTCCTGCTCAGTTTGTGCACAGAATTAGACTCCTTGATGTCTTCCTGTGGGTCTTCTTCAACCTTTTGCTAATGGTGAGCGTCTTTGGACACATCTTTCCATGGACTTCATTGTCAAACTCCCTGTTTCCAATGGCAATACTGTTATTCTTATGGTGCTTAACCGTTTTTCTAAAATGTCACATTGCATTCCCTTGAAGAAGTTGCCTACCGCTCAGGAGCTTGCTTCAATTTTTGCCCGGGAGGTCTTCCATTTATATGGGTTACCCAAGGAGATAGTGTTGAACCGGGGTAGCCAGTTTATCTCCAGATTTTGGCATTCCTTTTGTGCTCAAATGGGGATCCAGCTTTCCTTCTCCTCGGCATATAACCCTCAATCCAATGGGGCTGCTGAACGGTCTAATCAAGCTCTGGAACAGTTCCTCCATTTCTATGTCTCAGATCACCACAATAATTGGTCTGAACTGTTACCTTGGGCAGAGTTTGCTCGTAATAGTGCTATTAATGCTTCCTCCAAGTTATCCACGTTCATGGCGAATTATGGGTTTCAACCATCCTTGTTGTCCAATTCATTCATGTCTCAGGGTATTCCGGCTTTGGAGTAGCATCTCCGGCAACTCTGTTCCACGTGGGTGCAGATTCAGGATTGCCTTCATCGTTCTATGCAGTGCCAAAAGTTCCAGGCTGATCGTAGGCATCTGCCCGTGCCTTCCTACCAGGTTGTTGAGAGGGTTTGGCTGTCCTCCCACAACTTGAACCTTTGTGTGCCTTCCAATAAACTGACTCCCGGTTATGTTGGTCCTTTTCAAATACTTTGACGGGTCAATCCTGTGGCCTACACTCTTGACCTTCCTCCTGCAATGCGCATCTCCAATGTTTTTCATGTCTCCCTTTTGAAACCATTGATTTGTAATCGGTTTGCCACTGTGTTGCCTCGTCCCTGTCCTATCTTTGTTGACAATCATGAAGAATATGAGGTCAGCAGCATTATTGACTCTCGTATGTCCAGGGGCCGCGTACAGTATTTGGTTCACTGGAGGAGCTAAGGTCCGGAGGAGCATTCTTGGGTTCCCTCCTCTGATGTTCATGCTCCCGCCCTCCTCCGTGCCTTCCATGCTTGTTTCCCCAATAAGTCTTTTGTCCTCCCGTGGGGAAGGGGTCGTTGAGGGGAGGGTACTGTCAGGGGTTTTTCCCTGCTTTGTTAGCCATGTGCTGCTGGCAGCCATTTTACTCACCTCTCTTGCTGACTCTGGCGCATAGTGCGTGATGCTGCTCATTTCCTGCAAGCCCTTTTATGGCCAGACTGATTTACATCATCCGTGTGAGACAGGTTGCAGTCTCAGAATTGTGATGTCATCACTTATTATTTAAAGGGCCTCTGTTCAGTATGCTTTGCCCTTGCATTGTCTCAGACCTGTTTGTGAGTTCCAGTGTAATACCTGGCTCTCTTACGTCCCTCCTGGTTCCTGATCCCTGGCTTGTTCCTGACTCTGCTGTTCTCCTTGTTCCTGATTCCGGCTCGTCTGACTACTCGCTTTGGCTCCTGATTCTGGCTCATCTGACTACTCACTTTGGCTCCTGACTCGGCTCGTCTGACTACCAGCTCTGTTTTTGATTCCTGGCTTGTTATTTGACCTGTGGACTTTTTATTACTTTTTGCTATTAATAAAGGTGTGATTATTTCTGTACTTCTTGTCTCAGTCTGATTCCTGGCACCCTGACACTATCATGATAAAATACCTGAATTTTCAGGATAACACCAAAAAACTCGGTCTAGGCAGCGGCTATGAAAAGTCGCAATATCTGTGGCTCTCAGCAAGATATTTCTAACCTGCCGGTTATTGAAGTTATTCTGCAACATCCACTAAACTACTCCTCAGCTTTGACCAGATCACGTACTACGGATCTGACTGATACCAAGATTTACAGAATTTATGACTGCTGGACCCAGATCTGGACCGTTGAGCTCTCAGGCGGCCTTACCATGAGGATTCAACTACCCCCCCCCCCCCCCGCATTGTACTGAGGGTAATGCAGTCAGTTTTAGACTGCCTTTTTTGCCATAAGTTGCTATCTTACGCCTAGATTTAGAGTTTTGCGGCCAAAGGGGTGCTTTAGCTACGCGTGTTTCCCCCCCCCCCACCCGCACCTTTTAAATAACGCTGGTATTTAGAGTTCTCTGAAGGGCTGCGTTAGGCTCCAAAAAGGGAGCGTAGAGGCATATTTACCGCCACTTCAACTCTTAATACCAGCGTTGCTTACGGTAGCGGTAAGCTGGCAAAACGTGCTCGTGCATGATTTCCCCATAGGAAACAATGGGGCAGTTTGGGCTGAAAAAAAAAAGCAGCGTTAAGCTCCCAACGCAGCCCCATTGTTTCCTATGGGGAAACAGTTTCTAAGTCTGCACCTAACACCCTAACATGTACCCCGAGTCCAAACACCCCTAACCTTACACTTATTAACCCCTAATCTGCCGCCACCGCTATCGCTGACCCCTGCATTTTATTATTAACCCCTAATCTGCCGCTCCAGACACCGCTGCAACATACATTATACATACGTACCCCTAATCTGCTGTTCCTAACATCGCCGCTACTCTAATAAATGTATTAACCCCTAAAGCTAAGTCTAACTGTTCCCATCAGCCAATAGAATACGAGCTCAATCTGATTGGCTGATTGGATCAGCCAATCCGATTGAACTTGAATCTGATTGCTGATTCAATCAGCCAATCAGATTTTTCCTACCTTAATTCCGATTGGCTGATCCTATCAGCCAATTGGAATTCAAGGGATGCCATCTTGGATGATGTCACTTAAAGGAACCCTTATTCGTCGTCTAGTCATCGGGAGAAGAGGATGTTCCACGCCGGAGGTCTTGAAGATGGAGCTGCTCCTCGTCGGATGGATGAAGATAGAAGATTCCGCTTGGATGAAGATGTTTGCCGTTCCAGATGTCCTCTTCTGCCCAGATAGGATGAAGACTTCTGCCACTCCGGATGTCTTCTTTTGGTCCATCGCTGCTCGGCTGAATGAAGACGACTCAAGGTAGGGAGATCTTCAGGGGGGTAGTGTTAGGTTTATTTAAGGGGGGTTTGGGTTAGAGTAGGGGTATGTGGGTGGTGGGTTGTAATGTTGGGGGGTGGTATTGTGTTTTTTTTAACAGGCAAAAGAGCTGATTTCTTTGGGGCATGCCCCGCAAAAAGCCCTTTTAAAGGCTGGTAAGGTAATAGAGCTGTGACTATTTTAATTTAGATTAGGGTAGGGAATTTTTTTATTTTGGGGGGCTTTGTTATTTTATTAGGGGGCTTAGAGTAGGTGTAATTAGCTTAAAATTCTTGTAATTTTTTTTATTTTTTGTAATTTAGTGTTTGTTTTTTTTGTAATTTAGTTTAGTTTATTTAATTGTAGGTACTTGTAGTTAATTGATTTAATTTATTTATTGATAGTGTAGTGTTATGTTTAATTGTAACTTAGGTTAGGATTTATTTTACAGGTAATTTTGTAATTATTTTAACTAGGTAGCTATTAAATAGTAAATAACTATTTAATAGCTATTTTACCTAGTTAAAATAGATACAAAGTTGCCTGTAAAATAAATATAAATCCTAAAATAGCTACAATATAATTATTATTAAAATTGTAGCTATAATAGGGTTTATTTTACAGGTAAGTATTTAGCTTTAAATAGGAATACTTTATTTAATAAGAGTTAATTTATTTTGTTAGAATAAAATTATATTTAACTTAGGGGGGTGTTAGGGTTAGGGTTAGACTTAGCTTTAGGGGTTAAAGGGCCATTATACACTCATTTTTTCTTTGCATAAATGTTTTGTAGATGATCTATTTATAAAGCTCATAAAGTTTTTTTTTTTTTTTAAATGTATATTTTTGCTTATTTTTAAATAACATTGCTCTGATTTGCAGACTCCTAACCAAGCCCCAAAGTTTATTTGAATACCGTCAGCTACCTTCTCCAGCTTGCTCCTGTTTGTGTAAAGGGTCTTTTCATATGCAAAGGAAGGGGGAGGGGGGGAGTGTCTTATTTACCACTTGCAGTGGGCTTTCCAACTGCCTTTTCAACAGAGCTAAACTGAAAGCTTCTAAGTACGTTTTTAAACTATTTTGTACTGGATTTTTATATCAGTATCTGTGCATCTTATTCTTTATAGTAGTGTCTATTACATGCAGCTATATGAAAATGAGTGTATACTGTCCCTTTAATACATTTATTAGAGTAGCGGCGAGGTCCGGTCGGCAGATTAGGGGTTAATATTTGAAGTTAGGTGTCGCCGATGTTAGGGAGGGCAGATTAGGGGTTAATACTATTTATTATAGGGTTTTTGAGGCGGGAGTGCGGCGGTTTAGGGGTTAATACATTTATTAGAGTAGCGGCGAAGTCTGGTCGGCAGATTAGGGGTTAATAAGTGTAGGTAGGTAGCGGCGACATTGGGGGGGGCAGATTAGGGGTTAATAAATATAATATAAGTGTCGGCGATGTTAGGGGCAGCAGATTAGGGGTTTATAGGTATAATGTAGGTGGCGGCGGTGTGCGGTCGGCAGATTAGGGGTTAAAATTTTTTATTAGAGTGGCGGCGATGTGGGGGGGCCTCGGTTTAGGGGTAAATAGGTAGTTTATGGGTGTTAGTGTACTTTAGAGCACAGTAGTTAAGAGCTTTATAAACGGGCGTTAGCCCATAAAGCTCTTAACTCCTGACTTTTTTCAGCGGCTGGAGTCTTGTCGGTAGAGGGTCTACCGCTCACTTCAGCCAAGACTCTAAATACCGGCGTTAGGAAGATCCCATTGAAAAGATAGGATACGCAATTGGCGTAAGGGGATCTGCGGTATGGAAAAGTTGAGGCTGGAAATTGAGCGTTAGACCCTTTCCTGACTGACTCTAAATACCAGCGGGCGGTAAAAAGCAGCGTTAGGACCCCTTAACGTTGCTTTTGACGGCTAACGCAGAACTCTAAATCTAGGCGTTAGTGATCCGCTTTAATACGGTAAATTCACCCAACTATCTGAACACAAATGGAGGCATTGGCTGATGGGAAGCTAATATATTCCGGGTCTTACAAGACCACTTTAGAGAGTTGGAACAGGAGCTGAGTAAGTTGATCCTCACTGTGAGGCCTCAGAGCAGGAATCAGCGGTTACCTGTTGACTGTACCCAAGAAGATCATGAATACAGCCTTGATCCCAGTATAGATGGGGTGGTAAGTTGAAGGGCTGCCCCCTCATCTGCGGTGCAAATTTCGGTGCATCCTACTGCTAAAAATGATATCCCTACCCTTGTGATTTCTATGCACATCCAGGGGCAAGAAGAGCCTACAATGCTGTTGAGCCCATGGATAGATCGCGAAGACAGGAAAACAAATCAAACAGAGCAGAAATCCCTACTATCTGAGGCCTCTTACATGATGGCTGTCAATCTGGAACATACTCACCTAACAGAGCGGCTCGATCACAATGGTCTGTGGCTTGTTTCCTGGAGAGCGGGTATCCCTACCGAGAGGCTGAACTTTCTACAATGGAACACTACTATGGGTACCGTTGTACGTGTTATATACTATGGGTCCTCAAATTCATTATCCTGCTGGAATTTAGTTTTGCTATTGCGGCAGAGCTCCTATTGTCTTTCCGATGAGAGTTGGAGTGGTCCCCTGTCAAGTTCACATATCGAGGCCTGATTAAATCTTTAATTCTGGCTCTGAGCATGTAATTTATTAGATTGGTGATAGACCTAAAACTAAACAGAGTGATTTCACCTTACTCACTTTAGATGCCGAGGAGACATTTGATTCCATATCATGGGACCGCCTGCTTACCTGGCTAGAGATATATGCGCCTAGATTACAAATTTTGTCGGTAAAAACTTGCGGTGCTAACAAGCCTTTTTTTTCCAGCGAACACTTTAAACAACGCTGGTATTACAAGTTTTCTGAATGGCTGCGTTAGCCTCAGAAAAGTGAGTGTTAAGCAAATTTAGCGCCACTTCTCACTGTAATACCAGCGTTGCTTATGGTAGCGGTAAGCTGGCAAAACGTGCTTGTTCATGATTTCCCCCTAGGAAACAATGGGGCTGAGCTGGCTTAAAAAAAAACTAACACCTGCAAAAAAGCTTCTAACGCAGCCCCATTGTTTCCTATGGGAAAACACTTTCTACGTCTACACCTAACACCTTAACATGAACCCGGGTCTAAACACCCCTAACCTTATACTTATTAACCTCTAATCTGCCGCCCCCAACATCGTCGCCACCTGCATTATACTATTAACCTCTAATCTGCCGCTCCGGACACCGCCGCCACCTACATTATCCCTATGAACCACTAATCTGCCGCCCCCAACGTCGCTGCTACTCTATTAAAAGTATTAACCCCTAAACCTAAGTCTAACCCTAACCCTAACACCCCCTAACAAATCTATTTTTAATAAATCTAAATAAAATTTCTATAATTAAATAAATTAATCCTATTTAAAACTAAATACTTACCTATAAAATAAACCCTAATATAGCTACAATATAACTAATAGTTACATTGTAGCTATTTTAGGATTTACATTTATTTTACAGGCAACTTTCTATTTATTTTAACTAGGTACAATAGCTATTAAATAGTTTTTAACTATTTAATAGCTACCTAGTTAAAATAATTACAAAAATACCTATAAAATAAATCCTAACCTAAGTTACAATTAAACCTAACACTACACTATCAATAAATTAATTAAATAAATTAAATACAATTACATTAAATAAAATACAATTAAATAAACTAAACTATAGTACAAAAACAAACAAACACTAAATTACAAAAAATAAAAAAATATTACAAGAAGTTTAATCTAATTAACCTAATCTAATCCCCCTAATAAAATAAAAAAAAAACAGAATAATAAAATTCCCTATCCTAAACTAAATTACAAAGTAATCAGCTCTTTTACCAGCCCTTAAAAGGGCTTTTTGCTGGGAATTGCCCCAAAGTAATCAGCTCTTTTACCTGTAAAAAAAAGAAATACAATACACCCCCAACATTACAACCCACCACCCACACACCCCTACTCTAAAACCCACCCAATCCCCCCTTAAAAAAACTTAACACTACCCCATTGAAGATCACCCTACCTTGAGCCATGTTCACCCAGCCGGGCACAGATGGGGCAGAAGAGGACATCCAGACCGGCAGACTTCTTCATCCAGACGGCATCTTCTATCTTCATCCTTCTGGAGCGGAACCATCTTCTATCCTGCCGACGCGGAGCCATCCTCTTCAATCAAAGTCCTAATGCAGAATGAAGGTTCCTTTAAATGATGTCATCCCAGATGGCGTCCCTCGAATTCCGATTGGCTGATAGGATTCTATCAGCCAATCGGAATTAAGGTAGGAAAAATCTGATTGGTTGATTTAATCAGCCAATCAGATTGAAGTTCAATCCGATTGGCTGATTGGATCAGCCAATAGAATTGACCTCGCATTCTATTGGCTGATCCAATCAGCCAATCAGATTGATAGAAGATGCCGCCTGGATGAAGACTTCTGCCGGTCCGGATGTCCTCTTCTGCCCCATCGGTGCCCGGCTGGGTGAACACGGCTCAAGGTAGAGTGATCTCCAATGGGGTAGTGTTAGGTTTTTTTAAGGGGGGATCGGGTGGGTTTTAGAGTAGGGGTGTGTGGGTGGTTATAGTTATTAACTGTTTAATAGCTATTGTACCTAGTTAAAATAAATACAAAGTTGCCTGTAAAAAAAATATAAATCCTAAAATAGCTACAATGTAACTATTAGTTATATTGTAGCTATTTTAGGGTTTATTTTATAGGTAAGTATTTAGTTTTAAATAGGATTAATTTATTTAATTATATTAATTTTATTTAGATTTTTTAAAATTATATTTAACTTAGGGGGTTGTTAGGGTTAGTCTTAGGTTTAGGGGTTAATAACTTTATTATAGTAGCGGCGACATTGGGGGTGGGAGATTAGGGGTTAATAAACGTTGGGGGGGCAGATTAGGGGTTAATAACATTTACTATAGTGTTTGCGAGGTGGGAGTGCGGCAGTTTAGGGGTTAATACATTTATTATAGTGGCGGCGATGTCCGGTCGGCAGATTAGGGGTTAATAAGTGTAGGTAGGTGGCGGCGACGTTGGGGGCGGCAGATTAGGGGTTAATAAATATAATGTAGGTGTCGGCGATGTTAGGGGCAGCAGATTAGAGGTTCATATGTATAATGTAGGTGGTGGCAATGTCCGGTCAGCAGATTAGGGGTTAAATAATTGTATTATAGTGTTTGCGATGTGGGGGGGGGGGCTCGGTTTAGGGGTTAATAGGTAGTTTATGGGTGTTAGTGTACTTTTTAGCACTGTAGTTAAGAGCTTTATGTTCCTGCATTAGCCCATACAGGGAGTGCAGAATTATTAGGCAAATTAGTATTTTGACCACATCATCCTCTTTATGCATGTTGTCTTACTCCAAGCTGTATAGGCTCGAAAGCCTACTACCAATTAAGCATATTAGGTGATGTGCATCTCTGTAATGAGAAGGGGTGTGGTCTAATGACGTCAACACCCTATATCAGGTGTGCATAATTATTAGGCAACTTCCTTTCCTTTGGCAAAATGGGTCAAAAGAAGGACTTGACAGGCTCAGAAAAGTCAAAAATAGTGAGATATCTTGCAGAGGGATGCAGCACTCTTAAAATTGCAAAGCTTCTGAAGCGTGATCATCGAACAATCAAGCGTTTCATTCAAAATAGTCAACAGGGTCGCAAGAAGCGTGTGGAAAAACCAAGGCGCAAAATAACTCTCCATGAACTGAGAAAAGTCAAGCGTGCAGCTGCCAAGATGCCACTTGCCACCAGTTTGGCCATATTTCAGAGCTGCAACATCACTGGAGTGCCCAAAAGCACAAGGTGTGCAATACTCAGAGACATGGCCAAGGTAAGAAAGGCTGAAAGATGACCACCACTGAACAAGACACACAAGCTGAAACGTCAAGACTGGGCCAAGAAATATCTCAAGACTGATTTTTCTAAGGTTTTATGGACTGATGAAATGAGAGTGAGTCTTGATGGGCCAGATGGATGGGCCCGTGGCTGGATTGGTAAAGGGCAGAGAGCTCCAGTCCGACTCAGACGCCAGCAAGGTGGAGGTGGATTACTGGTTTGGGCTGGTATCATCAAAGATGAGCTTGTGGGGCCTTTTCGGGTTGAGGATGGAGTCAAGCTCAACTCCCAGTCCTACTGCCAGTTTCTGGAAGACACCTTCTTCAAGCAGTGGTACAGGAAGAAGTCTGCATCCTTCAAGAAAAACATGATTTTCATGCAGGACAATGCTCCATCACACGCATCCAAGTACTCCACAGCGTGGCTGGCAAGAAAGGGTATAAAAGAAGAAAATCTAATGACATGGCCTCCTTGTTCACCTGATCTGAACCCCATTGAGAACCTGTGGTCCATCATCAAATGTGAGATTTACAAGGAGGGAAAACAGTACACCTCTCTGAACAGTGTCTGGGAGGCTGTGGTTGCTGCTGCACGCAATGTTGATGGTGAACAGATCAAAACACTGACAGAATCCATGGATGGCAGGCTTTTGAGTGTCCTTCCAAAGAAAGGTGGCTATATTGGTCACTGATTTGTTTTTGTTTTGTTTTTGAATGTCAGAAATGTATATTTGTGAATGTTGAGATGTTATATTGGTTTCACTGGTAAAAATAAATAATTGAAATGGGTATATATTTGTTTTTTGTTAAGTTGCCTAATAATTATGCACAGTAATAGTCACCTGCACACACAGATATCCCCCTAAAATAGCTAAAACTAAAAACAAACTAAAAACTACTTCCAAAAATATTCAGCTTTGATATTAATGAGTTTTTTGGGTTCATTGAGAACATGGTTGTTGTTCAATAATAAATTAATCCTCAAAAATACAACTTGCCTAATAATTCTGCACTCCCTGTAAAACTCTTAACTACTGACTTTTAAATGCGGTAGGAGTCTTGGAGGTAGAGGCTGTACCGCTCACTTCTTCCAAGACTTGTAATACCAGCGTTAGGCAAATCCTATTAAAAAGATAGGATACGCAATTGACGTAAGGGTATTTGCGGTATGGAAAAGTCGCGGAAGAAAAGGGAGCTGTAGACCCTTTCCTGCCTAACTTGTAATACCAGCGGGCGTTAAAAATCAGTGTTAGGACCCCTTAACGCTGCTTTTTAAAGCTAAAGCAGAACTCTTAATCTAGCCGATGGATTCTCAGGTAACTTTTACAACCTAGTCAAACTTATTTACGATGAACCAATCTCTTCCTTAAGCATCAATGGTACACTCTCCCCCAACATAATTTTACAAAAGGGAACTAGACAAGGCTGCCCCTTATCCCCGTTACTATTCAACATTGCATTAGAACCGTTAACAGTACTATGTAGAAAAGAACTGGAAGGGGTAGCGATTGGTAAAAGGAAATTTGTTCTTTCATTATATGCAGATGACATTTTATTCTTTATGGGCAATACAAAGAAAAATATCCCCTGCCTCCTAGATATAATATCTAAGTATATACACTTTTTCAGGCTTTAAAATCAATTTAAGTAAATCAGAAATTCTGTGGATTATTAAAAGGAGAGACAGTTTCTTAAATAACACTTTTGTCTTAGCAGAAAGGAAAATACAATTTTTGGGAATAGTTTTACCCAAGAATCTAGAAGAGTGGTACCAGCAGAATTTTTCACCAATTTGGGAGAAGTTCTCAGCCTCTTTTAAGACCTGGTCAAGGCTACCCCTCACTCTATCTGCTAAAATACTAATCCTTCTCAAAAAATATTCCTATTTTTCAACATAGCAAAGATATACAAAAATATAATTCCTCTTGCGCAAAATTTTTTGTGGGAAGGAGGAAAACCATGTACAGGTATCTCAGTTTCCAAACTTTACCATAGCAGGGAAGACAGTAGCCTTGCACTTCCAAACATTAAATTCTATAATTTGGCTTGTATGACTAAAGTGGCACTAGATTGGCTTACAGAAGCCAATTATATCACACATTATGATGAAGAAGAGGCCATGATTCACCCTTATTCTCTTAAGGCACTATTTCACAGAATCAAAGATTCATTTACTATATATATAAAAAAAAAAAGCAATCCCGAAGTATACATTTCAAAATTATAATTCAAGCTTGGATAAAATTATGTAGAATACTTCAGATCGATAATACAAGATCTAATTATTTACCAATTAGAGGTAACCCTGATTTTATACCAGGGCTTAATTTCTATACATTCAAAATCTGGTCTCAGAAAAGCTTAAATACATTTCACAACTATTAGTCCCCCAATCCAAAACTATAAAGACATTTAACCACCTAACTCTAGAATATAACTTAAACAAAAAACAATTTTTTGCATATCTACAAATTATATATTATATTACCATCTTGACTACGGGGGAAAATCTTACATGGTCCCTGGCGTCTCTGGAGCCAATTATTTACTGTTTCCATATGGGGTTTCACTCTAAATCTTTAACATATACAAATTTAACAGCACAAGTTGCATTTACCAATTTGTCTTGCCTCTATGAAAAGTGGCTATGCGACTTTGAAGAATTAGAGTTCGAGGCGTTTAGGAAGAGTATTTCGTCCGCTTTGAAATATTCAACTATAAGCTCAATAAAGGAATCGCATATGAGGCTAATGCATAGATCTTATCTGACCCCTAGTGTGATGACCAAATGGTGTATGCGAGAGAAAAATCTCTGCCCCAAGTGCAGTGCCCCTGCAGCGGATCTTATACACGTATTTTGGTCCTGCCCAAAGCTCCAAAAATTCTGGCATCAAGTTGTCTACTGGATTAATAAATTCCTACTGGCCAAAATAGCTTTTGATAGTTACCAAATTTTCTTTATGGTTAAAGAACCCTCAATTCAGAACAAACCTTTACTTAACACAGCTATTCTCACTGCTAGACAAATGATATTAAGAAAGTTGAAGGATAGGAGGCCGCCAGGTTTAGTGATATATATTCAAAGTATGTTATATCAAATCATTATAGACCAGTATGACCCAATGATATATTCGGAGGGCAAATTGAGGGCTTTCTTTAACAAATGGTATAAGGTGATAATGTATTTCTCCCCTCCTACTCAAAATCAGATCATATTCCCCTTCAGAGCCTCTCCTCTCTTCTTGCAGCTGATACTTTCAAAAGCCTTTCCCCCACTCTGGAGACAAATAATTTATTAGCAGCATTTCCCCCCCCCCTGCTTTTTTTTTTCTCCCCCCTTCGTTTTGTTTCATTTTATTTAGTTTGATCCTTTTAGTTAAAGGAAGAAAGAAAAGAGAAAGGGAAGAAAAGAGGAGTAAGAGGAAGGTCAAATAAATAAGGGAAAGAAAAGAAAAAAAGATTCAAAGAGAAGATAGAGCAATTCTATATGAAATTAACGGTTTTTCAGGTTCAGCAAAATGCATATGTTGTGACTTACTCCATGTAAATGATGCATGTTTTTCCTTCATGTGACACATCCGAAACGACTGATCTAAACTATAAGTTTATTAGAATGTACTTGAGAATCTCACGCTGTATATTATGTTGTTTTGTTTTTACTAGATACCCATAGAACAAGATTCTAAGAGAAGACAGTCTAGTCTATTTTACAACCTTTCATTTGCTTATTTGGCAATTTTGTACATGCCGTGATTTATCTTTTGAAAATTATATATATATATATATATATATTTATCTACACAGCAAAGAAGGCACTCTCCGTTTGAATAAATCGTTTAAAGGTAAACGTTTTCGGGGTCTCCCCCGTCCTCAGACCACTTACAGACATTAATCACACCACAACTTAAATACCTACTTACCCCCACCGTGAAACACCGCCATCAGACTCCCAGCTTCCGTGTAGCGCAACTGCGCATGCGCGCCCGGAACTAAGGAGAGCCGACGGGGACCAACTACCAAGTAAAAAGCAAAAGTGAAAATCAACATAACAAATACTAATGCAGCAATATAGTAAAGTAGCTAAAGATGGTACTGTGTTACATATCGATATTTCTGCCTTACACTAAGCATAATGTAATTTACACAGATCGTACCTACCCCCCATGCTACCTTCACAAGTTACACATATAATGTTTTTTTACATTCTAATCTCTGCGAAACTTTATGCGAGAATTTATATTCATATTTACATAGAGGGGCTGCCTGTGCGTACTGACTATACTCTTAATGTGTTAAACTCATGCCCCCAACTGGACTTAAGTACATAGTCAAAACCATTAGCACAGTACCCATTTCACAGACCAAAAGAGATTGAGCTCAAAGAAGTGTTACTTTAACACGAAGCACCCTCCAATCTACCATCTTCAATACCCGATAGGGATCCTCAACTAGGCAGATACTTTATTATAAATGGGGAACCCAGCTGTAAAGATCATCCACTGTACTAAAATTTAACTGCATATACTCATTGCAGCAATAGACGTACATATTCATATTAGCTTTAGCTCTCATATTAACATGAAGGAGGCAGTGGGCATACAACTACTACAACTTTTACAAAAAACATTGGTAGTCCAACTGGACATTAAGCCCCTTTGGGTACATAGTCTCCAGATTGAAAATCCACTGGGACTCCCGTTGTAGTAGACGCCTGCCCCTGTCACCCCCCCTAGGATTGCGTGGGATGTGGTCTATGATGATATATCGAAGGTCAGACACAGCATGCCCACTGGTACTGAAGTGGCGAGCCACCGGTTGGTCTGAATCGCCATTCTTAATTGCCAGCCGAATCGCTGACCGGTGGTTCGCCATCCTCGTCCTGAGATCATCCTGGGTCTTACCCACGTAAAATTTACCACACGGACAATGTAATAAATACACGATATACATGGTTGTGCAAGTAACCCTATGCAGGATGTGGTACTTCTTATTAGACCATGGATGTTGGAATGTGTTACTCTGGGTTAGCCCACCACAGGTAGTGCAACCACTGCAGCGGAAGCAACCTTTTTTCGTGGTTTTTAACCATGTACTAGGCATATAACTTTCACTGTTGTCGGGTCTTAATAACATATCTTTCAGTGATCTCCCACGCTTGAACCCAACCAGTGGTGACACACAGGATGCAAAGGGTAATGTTTTATCACTCTCCAAAATGTCCCAATGTTCCCTCAAAATATTGGAGAACTGTAGTTTTTCAGGTGAAAAGATGGTGGTAAAAATCATTTTCTTCTCACTCTTATCTCTCTCCACCTTAGTGAGTGCCTGTTCTTGTGTAAGCCCTGATGCTTCCAGTAATGATTGATCAAGATACTTGGATCCATATCCACGGTCCGTAAATTTCTTGTACATCTCCTGTAGTTGCTGTTCTTTCCTTTCTTGATTACTATTATTGCGTACCACTAGCTTAAACTGTGACCTTGACAGTGATTTTTTCAAACTAGGAGGGTGACAGCTTGTGGCATCCAGTAATGAATTCCTGTCAGTTTCTTTGTGGTATAAGGTTGTACTGATGACTGTGTTCTCCTTGAAAATCCTTAAATCCAGGAAGTCGATGGTATTTACATCATAGGTCATCTTAAATTGTACTTGTGGATTCACATTGTTTACTTCTGAATACCACACCCGCAACTCATCCTCTGTATCACACCAGATAATGCCTTGTTGGTAAAGACATTCCAGATAGTTGTCAATTCTTGTCTTATAGGATCCAGTAGGATCGTGATTATAAGCAGGAAATTGTGCAGCAAATATCCGATGGTGATACATACAGACGGCTACCGGGCAATCCTACTGGATCCTTTAAGACAAGAATTGACAACTATCTGGAATGTCTTTACCAACAAGGCATTATTGATAAAGCCCTGAGGGATTACTTACAAGTTGAGCATCCTATTGTCCCTGTGGTCTACACCTTGCCGAAGGTGCATAAAAATCCAATCACACCTCCAGGAAGACCAATTGTGTCAGCCAGGGGTTCTATTTTACAACCCCTGGCTACTTTTGTAGACAGTATTCTGCAACCAATCGTGAGGCACACTGGTTCTTTTCTTTTCGACTCCATTGAGCTTATCCAGCTGTTGAAGACCTATCGAACATCTAGTAAAGATGAACTTCTGGTCACATTGGATGTGACCAGTTTATATACCGTGATTCCCCACGAACAGGGAATGGCTGCTGTTTTGTACCATCTTCTTAGACACCCTTATATTGGCCCTCCGGTTGATGTGATGTCTGAACTATTGGACTTCTGTTTAAGATGCAATTATTTCAAATTCGAGAGGGACTTTTTTCTACAGATCTCAGGAACAGCGATGGGGTCCAATGTGGCCCCATCTTATGTGAATCTGTTCATGGCCCACTTTGAAACGGTTGCCACCACTGCCTTTGAAGATCCTAGAATAAGGTTATACCGACGGTACATAGATGACCTCTTCCTTATCTGGTGTGATACAGAGGATGAGTTGCGGGTGTGGTATTCAGAAGTAAACAATGTGAATCCACAAGTACAATTTAAGATGACCTATGATGTAAATACCATCGACTTCCTGGATTTAAGGATTTTCAAGGAGAACACAGTCATCAGTACAACCTTATACCACAAAGAAACTGACAGGAATTCATTACTGGATGCCACAAGCTGTAACCCTCCTAGTTTGAAAAAATCCCTGTCAAGGTCACAGTTTAAGCGAGTGGTACGCAATAATAGTAATCAAGAAAGGAAAGAAAAGCAACTACAGGAGATGTACAAGATCTAAGTATCTTGATCAATCATTACTGGAAGCATCAGGGCTTACACAAGAACAGGCACTCACTAAGGTGGAGAGAGATAAGAGTGAGAAGAAAATGATTTTTACCACCATCTTTTCACCTGAAAAACTACAGTTCTCCAATATTTTGAGGGAACATTGGGACATTTTGGAGAGTGATAAAACATTACCCTTTGCATCCTGTGTGTCACCATTGGTTGGGTTCAAGCGTGGGAGATCACTGAAAGATATGTTATTAAGACCTGACAACAGTGAAAGTTATATGCCTAGTACATGGTTAAAAACCACGAAAAAAGGTTGCTTCCGCTGCAGTGGTTGCACTACCTGTGGTGGGCTAACCCAGAGTAACACATTCCAACATCCATGGTCTAATAAGAAGTACCACATCCTTCATAGGGTTACTTGCACAACCACGTATATCGTGTATTTATTACATTGTCCGTGTGGTAAATTTTACGTGGGTAAGACCCAGGATGATCTCAGGATGAGGATGGCGAACCACTGGTCAGCGATTCGGCTGGCAATTAAGAATGGCGATTCAGACCAACCGGTGGCTCGCCACTTCAGTATCAGTGGGTATGCTGTGTCTGACCTTCGATATATCATCATAGACCACATCCCACGCAATCCTAGGGGGGGTGACAGGGGCAGGCGTCTACTACAACGGGAGTCCCAGTGGATTTTCAATCTGGAGACTATGTACCCAAAGGGGCTTAATGTCCAGTTGGACTACCAATGTTTTTTGTAAAAGTTGTAGTAGTTGTATGCCCACTGCCTCCTTCATGTTAATATGAGAGCTAAAGCTAATATGAATATGTACGTCTATTGCTGCAATGAGTATATGCAGTTAAATTTTAGTACAGTGGATGATCTTTACAGCTGGGTTCCCCATTTATAATAAAGTATCTGCCTAGTTGAGGATCCCTATCGGGTATTGAAGATGGTAGATTGGAGGGTGCTTCGTGTTAAAGTAACACTTCTTTGAGCTCAATCTCTTTTGGTCTGTGAAATGGGTACTGTGCTAATGGTTTTGACTATGTACTTAAGTCCAGTTGGGGGCATGAGTTTAACACATTAAGAGTATAGTCAGTACGCACAGGCAGCCCCTCTATGTAAATATGAATATAAATTCTCGCATAAAGTTTCGCAGAGATTAGAATGTAAAAAAACATTATATGTGTAACTTGTGAAGGTAGCATGGGGGGTAGGTACGATCTGTGTAAATTACATTATGCTTAGTGTAAGGCAGAAATATCGATATGTAACACAGTACCATCTTTAGCTACTTTACTATATTGCTGCATTAGTATTTGTTATGTTGATTTTCAATTTTGCTTTTTACTTGGTAGTTGGTCCCCGTCGGCTCTCCTTAGTTCCGGGCGCGCATGCGCAGTTGCGCTACACGGAAGCTGGGAGTCTGATGGCAGTGTTTCACGGTGGGGGTAAGTAGGTATTTAAGTTGTGGTGTGATTAATGTCTGTAAGTGGTCTGAGGACGGGGGAGACCCTGAAAACGTTTACCATTAAACGATTTATTCAAACGGAGAGTGCCTTCTTTGCTGTGTAGATATTTGACTGTTTGAAAGCGCACCCCGGCAGCTGGATGTTAAAAAAAGAGTGCTGGTTCCCTGCTTCTATTTGTATATATATATATATATATATATATATATATATATATATATATATATATATATATATATATATGAAATCCTTGATGGTTCAGCACTCTCAATTCACTTTTAGTCTGGGGTGCTCCGCAAAAGAGTTTACACACATCAAAGAGAAACAGCAGGCACTCTCCATTTTAAATCACCAATATTTACTCCATAAAGTGACGTTTCGGGGTTTTACCCCCGTCTTCAGACTTACATACAGTGCATAAAATAAAGTGCATACTTATACCTACTTACCCCTATGCTTTCAATACAATTAATCAATTAACCCACCTCGTGCACCTCTCAGCGGCGTGTGCCAGGCGCATACAATACGTCATCAGAAAGAAGACGCCGCTCGTTGTCAGGCACCACCACCGGAAATGACAACCACCATATGTTGCTAACCCAGCTCATATCCGTCATTAGAGATGCCGCCTGTTGCTAGGGAGCACTTCGCTAGGTGACCGCATCTTCACCATACTAGTGTGACAATCTGTGTACATAAAAGCAAAAGCAATATAAAACAAAAAATGCAATATGTCACAATTACGTTTCACATAACTATGCTCAATCTATACAATCATCCCTCTCCTAACCTCTATACATTACTACCAGTGTGAGCAACACTGAAACATCCAGGCTTACATGTATTCATACAGTGTATCATCGCCTATTCATCTTGCTACAACCAGTAGTAATTATAGGACAAAATTTATAAGACAAAATTTAGGTTAAGAATTCATTAAGGTACACCATGCTCATAGGATAATGCATATTAACAAAATGCTGATAAAATGCTGATTTATAGAGAAGGCATATCTCTAGAAAATACATATGTTCAGAAGGATGTTCTTAAAGGGATAATTCATTGACAAACTATATATTAGGTCTTATCAAGATTATATACACACTTATTAGAGGAAAACCCTTACAATCCATTCCTACTGAAAAACTTTTTACAGAAAAACCATTTAGTGAGAAAAATTAAACACATAGGTAAATCTTCCTACCACTTCCTATTATTATTTCAAAAGAAGCATTGCCAGTTTATTTTCACATCTAAACCCTTTGGTGTTAGGGTATTTAACTCATATGTCCATCTCGCTTCTTTTTGTAATAGGATTTTATCCCTATCACCCACTCTCCTGGGGTTAGGGACATGATCTATCAATGTATAGCGAAGATCAGATACATTGGGGAATATGTATCAAGCACCGTATGGAGCTTGATGCCCCGTGTTTCTGGTCAGCCTGCAGGCTCACCACAAACAGCAGTTATGAAGCAGCGGTCACAAAGACCGCTGCTCCATAACCTGTCCTCCTGCTCTGAGCAGGCGGATACACATCGCCGGAAATCAACCCGATCGAGTACGATTGGGTTGATTGACACCTCCCTGCTGGCGGACTATTGGCCGCGAGTCTGCAGGGGGCGGCGTTGCACCAGCAGCTCTTGTGAGCTGCTGGTGCAATGCTGAATACGGCAAGCGTATTGCTCGCCATATTCAGCGAGGTCTGGCGGACCTGATCCGCACTGCCGGATCAGGTCCACCAGACCATGATAACTAGAGGCCAATATGTCCACTCTGCAAAAAATGGCGAGCCACCGGTTGATCTGACTCCTGATTTTTGATTGCTGCCCGAATAGAACTCCTGTGGTTGGCCATACGGATTCTCAGGTTGTCTCCCATTTTACCCATGTAAAATAGACTACACGGGCAGTGTAGTAGATATACCACATGACTAGTGGTACACGGTATCCTATATTTATGAACATATTTCTTTCTGTTCCTAGGATGATGGAAAAACTGACCTGTAATCATCCCGTTGCATGTGGTACATCCACTGCATTTGAAGCCTCCTGGTTTAGCCTCTTCCAGCCATGTTCTGGTTGTGTAGCAGTGTATAGGATCTGTTAACTGTAATATATCCTTCAGTGATCTCCCCCGTCTATAACCTATCCTTGGTATCCCCATCCCCTTGAAAGGGAGGGTCTCTTCAGTGCCCAATATCTTCCAATTTTCTTTGAGGATTACATTCAGGCCATTTTTGTCTGCTGCATAAGTGGTTACCATAGTCATCTTCTCCAGATCTTCTTCTATGACCCCTTGTGCTTCTCCCATCACTCTTGAATTCACCTCTGTTATATGTTGTTGTAATAGTTGATTGCGATATCCCCTCTTTAGAAAATGACTCCTCATCTCATTAGTTTGTTTCTCCGCTCTGTTCTTATCAGTATTATTCCTTCTCACCCTTACAAACTGGGATTTCGGTAATGCCTTCTTAAGTGCTGGAGGGTGACAACTTGTTGCTTCAAGGAGGGAGTTTCTGTCCGTTGGTTTACGAAACAAGGTGGTACCCAATCTACCATCATCTCTATAGATTTTTAAATCTAAGAATTCTATTTCCTCTTGGCTCCAATTCATCTTGAAATTTAGTGTAGCAAGCTCTGTATTCAGTTCATTGAACCAGATAAGGAGATCCTCCTGATTCCCAGACCAAATTATTATGAGATCATCTATGAATCTCTTGAAGTATATTTATTTCTTCTCTCTTGAAACATCCTATACCATTACTCTCAAATTCCGACATAAAAAGATTTGCATAGGATGGAGCCACATTGGTAATACTGTCGCTCAAACCTGAAGTAGTTCTTCTTTAGGCAGGTGTGCAAGAGGTCCAGAATGAACTCTATTGGTGGTCCTACGTAAGGATATCTCAGAAGTTGCTTTCTTATCGCTGCCAATCCCTCGTAGTGGGGTATCACTGTATATAGGCTAGGGACATTTAATGTCACTAGCCATTCTCCTCCTTTTAAAGAGATTTCTGTCAGAGTCCTGATCACATCATTTGAATCTTTAATATAGGTCTCCATGTTCCGAACCAGTGGTTGCAATAGGCTGATAATTGGTGATTTAAAACAGAGAGTGCCTGCTGTTTCTCTTGTTAAGTGTATCCAGTCCACGGATCATCCATTACTTATGGGATATATTCTCCTTCCCAACAGGAAGTTGCAAGAGTCCACCCACAGCAAAGCTGCTATATAGCTCCTCCCCTAACTGCCATTACCAGTCATTCTCTTGCAAGTCTCAACATAGATAGGAGGTCGTGAGAGTCTGTTGTTTTTTATACTTAGTTTATTTCTTCAATCAAAAGTTTGTTATTTTTAAATGGCACCGGAGTGTGCTGTTTATCTCAGGCAGTATTTGGAAGAAGAATCTGCCTGCGTTTTTTCTATGATCTTAGCAGACGTAACTAAGATCCAGTTGCTGTTCTCACACATTCTGAGGAGTAAGGTACTTCAGAGGGGGAATGGCGTGCAGGTTTTCCTGCAAATAAGGTATGTGCAGTAAAATATTTTTCTAAGGAATGGAATTGACTAAGAAAATACTGCTGATACCGAAGTAATGTAAGTACAGCCTTTAAATGCAGTGAAAGCGACTGGTACCAGGCTGATTGATAGAGATATATGCTAAGGTATGTGCAGTAATATATTTTTCTAAGGAATGGAATTGACTAAGAAAATACTGCTGATACCGAAGTAATGTAAGTAAAGCCTTAAATGCAGTGATAGCGACTGGATCAGGCTTATTAATAGACATACATACTCTTATAAGAATGTGTTTTAAAACGTTTGCTGGCATGTTTAATCGTTTTTTAACATATGTTTGGTGATAAAACTTATTGGGGCCTAATTTTTCCACATGGCTGGCTTAAATTTTGCATAGAAACAGTTATAGGGAAGGTAATCCACAGCTCAGCTGTGGCAGTTTTGTTGTGTCTGTTTAAAAAAATGTCGTTTTTTTTTTTTTTTATCTGTTTTTTTGCATTAAGGGGTTAATCATCCATTTGCAAGTGGGTGCAATGCTCTGTTAACTTATTACATGTACTGTAAAAATTTCGTTTGATTTACTGCCTTTTTTCACTGTTTTTCAAATTTTGACAAAATTTGTTTCTCTTAAAGGCACAGTAACGTTTGTTATATTTGCTTGTTAACTTGATTTAAAGTGTTTTCCAAGCTTACTAGTCTCTTTATTAGTTCTAACATGTCTAACATAGAGGAGGCTCTGTGTTTATTATGTTTAAAGCCATGGTGGAACCCCATTTTAGAATGTGTACCAGATGTACTGATTTCATGTTAAACAATAAAGATCATTTTTTGTATTTAAAAACATTATCACCAGAGGATTCTGTCGAGGGGGAAGTTATGCCGACTAACTCTCCCCACGTGTCAGACCCTTTGACTCCCGCTTTAGGGACTCACGCTCAAATGGCGCCAAGTACATCAAGGGCACCCATAGCGTTTATTTTACCAGAGGATTCTGTCGAGGGGGAAGTTATGCCGACTAACTCTCCCCACGTGTCAGACCCTTTGACTCCCGCTCCAGGGACTCACGCTCAAATGGTGCCAAGTATATCAATGGCGCCCATAGCGTTTATTTTACAAGACATGGCAAAGGTTGTGTATAATACACTGGCAGCAGTATTAGTCAGACTACCTGAAATTAAAGGAAAGCAAAACAGCTCTGGGGGTAGATACAGAGCATACAGACGCTTTAAGAACCATGTCTGATACTACCTCACAATATGCTTAGTCTGTGGGTGATATTTGTGACTCAGGGAAGATGATTTAACCTGATTCTGATATTTCTACATTTAAAATTTATGCTTGAGAACCTCCACTTGTTGCTCAGGGAGGCTTTAGCTGCTCTGAATGAATGTGTACAATCGCAGTGCCAGAGAAATTGTGTAGACTGGATAAATAATATGCAGTGCCGGTGTGTACTTATGTTTTTCCAATACCTAAAGAGGTTTACTAAAATTTTTCATAAGGAATGGGATAGACCAGGTGTGCCGTTCTCTTCCCCTCCTATTTTTTAGAAGAATGTTTTCTAATAGTTGCCACCACACGGGACTTATGGCAGACAGTTCCTAAGGTGGAGAGAAGAGTTTCTACTCTAGCTAAGCGTACCACTACCTCTGGCGAGGACTGTTGTGCTTTTTTAGATCCAATGGATAAAAAATGTTTATTTAACAAGGTTTTATCCTGCAGCCCCTTGCACGCATTGCTCCTGTCACTGCTGCTGCGGCGTTCTGGTTTGAGTCTCTTGATGAGGCTTTACAGGCTCCATTGGATGAATATATTTGACAAGCTTAGAGCACTTAAGCTAGCCAATTCCTTTGTTTTCTGATGCCTTTGTTCCTTTGACTAGACTAACGGCTAAGAATTCTGTTTTTTACTATACTGGCGCGCAGAGCGCTATGGCTTATATCATGGTCAGCTGTCGTGACTTTAATAAATAAGCTACTTAACTTCCCTTCAAGAGGCAGACCCTATTCAGGCCTAGTTTGAAGGAGATTATTACTTATATCACTGGAGGAAAAGATCATGCCCTTCCTCAGGACAGGTCCAAATCAAGGGACAAAAAAGGCCTAATTTTCGTGCCTTTCGAAAATTCAAGGCAGGTGTGGCATCAACTTCCTCTAAGGCAAAATAAGAGGGAACTTTTGCTCAGTCCAAGGCGGTCTGGAGACAACCGGACCTGGAACAAAGATAAGCAGGTCAAGGAGCCTGCTGCTGCCTCTAAAACAGCATGAGGAACGGACCCCTATCTGGTAATGGATCCTATAGGGGGCAGACTTCATTCTTCGCCCAGGCGTGGGCAAGAGATGCCCAGGATCCCTGGGCATTGGAAATTATACCCCAGAGATATCTTCTGGATTTCAAAGCTTTCCCCCCCAAAAAAGGGGAGTTTTTGCCTTTCACATTTATCTGCAAACCAGATAAAGAAAGAGACATTCTTGCATTGTGTACGTGACCCATTCAGTTCCAATAGAGGAACAGGGACACAGTTTTCCTCAAATCGGTTTGTGGTTCCCAAGGAAAGGAAACCTTCAGACCTATTTTGGATCTAAAAGATCTTAAACAAATTCTTTAGAATTCTATCATTTAAGATGGAAACTATTCGTACCATCTTAACTATGATCCAGGAGAGTCAATAGAGGACTACAATGGATTTGAAGGATGCTTATCCTCACATTACGTTGCATAAAGATCACCATCGGTTTTTCAGGTTTGCCTTTCTAGATAGGCATTACCAGTTTGTAGCTCTTTCCTTTGGGTTAACTACAGCCCCTAGAATCTTTATGGAGGTTCTGGGGTCACTTTGGCGATCCTTAGGCCGCGGGGCATAGAAGTGGCCCCTTATTTAGACGACATCCTGATACAGGCGTCAAACATCCAAGTTGCCAAGTCTCATACGGACGTAGTACTGGCATTTCTGAGATCGCATGGGTGGAAAGTGAACAAGGAAAGAGTTCTCTATCCCCAATATCAAGGGTTTCCCTCCTAGGGATTCTGATAGATTTTGTAGAAATTAAAATTTACCTGACGGAGTCCAGGTTGTCAAAGTTTCTAAATTTCTGCCGTGTTCTTCATTCCATCCGCGCCCTTTGGTGGCTCAGTACATGAATGTAATCGGCTTAATGGTAGCGGCAAGGGACATAGTACCGTTTGCACGCCTACATTTCAGACCACTGCAACTATGCATGCTCAGCCAGAGGAACGGGGATTACACAGATTTGTTCTCCTGTTAAATCCGGACCAAGAAACCAGAGATTCTCTTCTCTGGTGACTATCTCGGGTCCATCTGTCCAAGGGTATGACCTTCCGCAGGTCAGATGGGACAATTGTTACAATAGATGCCAGCCTTTTAGGTTGGGATACAGTCTGGAACTCCCTGAAGGCTCAGGGATAGTGGACTCAGGAGGAGACCCTCCTTCTAATGAATATTCTGGAACTGGGAGCGATATTCCATGCTCTTCAGACTTGGCCTCAGTTAGCAACTCTGAGGTACATCATATTTCAGTCGGACAATATCACGACTGTGGCTTACATCAACCATCAAGGGGGAACAGAAGTTCCCTAGCAATGTTAGAAGTCTTAAAATAATTCACTGGACAGAGACTCACTCTTGTCTAAAAGCTATCCCTATCCCAGGTGTTGAGAACTGGGAGGCAGATTTTCTAAGTCGTCAGACTTTTCATCCGGGGGAGTGGGAATTCCCTCCGGAGGGGTTTGCACAAGATCAAGCAGGAGAGTGCTTTGGTGCTTTTGACAGTGCCTGCGTAGCCACGCAGGACCTGGTATGCAGATCTGGTGGACATGTCATCCTTTCCACCACGGTCTCTGCTTCTGAGACAGGACCCTCTACCTCAGGGTCTTTTCAACCATCTAAATATAACTAATCTGAGATGGACTGCCTGGAGACAGAACGCTTGATGTTATCAAAGCATGGCTTCTCCGAGTCAGTAATTGATACCTTAATACAGGCATAAAAGCCTGTGTCTAGGAAAATTTAACATAAGATATGGTGTAAATATCTTATTGTTATGAATCCAAGGGTTACTCATGGAGTAAAGTCTGGATTCCCAGGATATTATCTTTTCTCCAAGATGATTTTGAGAAAAGGGTTGTCAGCTAGTTCTTTAAAAGGACAGATTTCTACTCTGTCTATTCTTTTGCACAAGCGTCTGGCAGGTATTCTAGACGTTCAGGCATTTGGTCAGGCTTTGGTTAGAACCAAGCCTGTGGTTAAAAATGTTGCTCCGCCATGGAGCTTAAAGCTGGTTCTTAAGGTTCTTCAAGGAGTTCCATTTGAACCTTTTCATTCCATAGATATCAAACTTCTATCTTGGAAAGTTCCTTTTTGGTAGCTATTTCCTTGGCTCATAGAGTCTCCGAGTTATCTGCGTTGCAATGTGATTCTCCTTATCTGGTTCTCCGTACGGATAAGGTAGTCCTGTGTACCAACCTGGGTTTTTACCTAAGGTGGTATCAAACAAGAATATCACTCAAGAGATTGTTGTTCCATTCTTGTATCCTAATCCTTCTTCAAAGAAGGAACGTCTATTACACAATTTGGACGTGGTTCGTGTTTTAAAGTTTTACTTACAAGCTACTACAGATTTTCATCAAACATTCACCTTGTTTGTTGTCTATTCTGGACAGAGGAGAGGTCAAAGGACTTCAGCAACCTCTCTGTCTTTTTGGTTAAAAAGCATAATTCATTTAGCTTATGAGACTGCTGGACAGCAGCCTCCTGAAGGGATTACAGCTCATTCTACTAGAGCTGTGGTTTTCACTTGGGCCTTTTTTAAATGTGGCTTCTGTTGAACAGATTACAAGACGGAGTCTTGGTCTGCGTTTCATACTTTTTCAAATTTAACAAATTTGATACCTTGCTTCTTCGGAGGCTATTTTTGGGAGAAAGGGTTTTTTACAGGCAGTGGTAACTTCCGTTTAAGTACCTGCCTTGTCCCTCCCATCATCCGTGTACTTTAGCTTTGGTATTGGTATCCCATAAGTAATGGATGATCCGTGGACTGGATACACTTAACAAGAGAAAACATAATTTATGCTTACCTGATAAATTTATTTCTCTTGTAGTGTATCCAGTCCACGGCCCGCCCTGTCACTTTAAGGCAGGTAATTTTTCCATTAAACTACAGTCACCACTGCACCCTATGGTTTTCCTTTCTCTGCATGTTTTCGGTCGAATGACTGGTAATGGCAGTTAGGGGAGGAGCTATATAGCAGCTTTGCTGTGGGTGGACTCTTGCAACTTCCTGTTGGTAAGGAGAATATATCCCATAAGTAATGGATGATCCGTGGACTGGATACACTACAAGAGAAATAAATTTATCAGGTAAGCATAAATTATGTTTTTTCTTTGATGTGTATATATATATATATATATATAAATATATATATATATATATATATATATATATATAGCTAATTTTTTCTTTTTTGTTTCTCTGTGATATAACTAGAATGACTCTGCTAAATATCAAGTCAAACAATTTGCATCTGAGAACGTTATGTTTATTTTCTTGTTCTTTTTTCCCTGTTTTTGTACAGATTGTAAATTGCATGTTTTTCCGTTCTAGAGCAATTTACTGGCATTTATTCTAGATTGTTTAATTTCATTTTCAGGTTGAGAGCAATGTATGGGCATCCATTGTAGATTGTTAAACTTTATTTTCCAGGTCCAGAGAAATGTACTGGCTTATATTGTATGTAAATTGCACATGTATAATGTAAATCCAACTCTTAATATAATACTATACCAGAACTTTTTCTTTTTTATGTTAATTTGAAAATTAATAAAAATTACAATAAAACAAAACTACAGGCCAGACAGTTTTACTTCAGTAGAATGGAAATTAATGGAAACTCTCTTAAAATAAAGAATCATGACTTACATAAAAAACAAACAATTTACAGGACCAAAATCAGCATTTACTTCAGGGAGATCATGTCAGACTAATTTAATTTACTTCTTTGATTATGTAACAAAAGTATTCGACCAGGGTGGAGCAGTTGATGTAGCATATCTAGATTTCAGCAAAGCATTTGTCACCGGATTCATCAGCTGGATTCATCAGCCAATAGGATTTTTCTTACCTTAATTCCGATTGGCTGATAGAATCCTATCAGCCAATCGGAATTCAAGGGACGCCATCTTGGATGACGTCATTTAAAGGAACCTTCATTCGTCGGGAGTCGTCGGAAGAAGAGGATGCTCCGCGTCGGCTGGCTTGAAGATGGACCCGCTCCGCTCCGGATGAAGATAGAAGATGCCGTCTGGATGAAGTCTTCTGCCCATCTGGAGGTCGTCTTCTGCTCGGATCGGATGAAGACTTCGGACCCTCTGGAGGACCACTTGTGCCCGGCTGGGTGAAGACGTCTCAAGGTAGGGTGATCTTCAAGGGGTTAGTATTAGGTTTTATTAAGGGGGTATTGGGTGGGTTTTAGAGTAGGGTTGGGTGTGTGGGTGGTGGGTTTTAATGTTGGGGGGGATTTGTAATTTTTTTTACAGGTAATAGAGCTGATTACTTTGGGGCAATGTCCCGCAAAAAAGCCCTTTTAAGGGCTATTTGTAAATTAGTATAGGGTAGGGAATTTTTATTATTTGGGGGGCTTTTTTATTTTATTTGGGGGATTAGATTAGGTGTAATTAGTTTAAAATTCTTGTAATTATTTTATTTTTTTCTGTAATTTAGTGGGTTTTTTTTCGTACTTTAGTTTATTTTTTTAAAATTGTAATTAATTGTATTCAGTTTAGGAAATTATTTTAATTATAGTGTAGTGTTAGGTGTAATTGTAACTTAGGTTAGGATTTATTTTACAGGTACTTTTGTATTTATTTTAACTAGGTAGCTATTAAATAGTTAATAACTATTTAATAACTATTGTACCTAGTTAAAATAAATACAAACTTGCCTGTAAAATAAAAATCAACCCTAAGATAGCTACAATGTAACTATTAGTTATTTTGTAGCTAGCTTAGGGTTTATTTTATAGGTAAGTAGTTTTAAATAGGAATAATTTATTTAATTGTAGTAATTTTATTTAGTTTTATTTAAATTATATTTAAGTTAGGGGGTTGGCGTTAGGGTTAGACTTAGGTTTAGGGGTTAATTAATTTAATATAGTGGCGGAGACATTGGGGGCGGCAGATTAGGGGTTAATAAATGTAGGTAGGTGTCGGCGATGTTAGGGACGGCAGATTAGGGGTTAATAAAATTGAACTAGTGTTTGCGAGGCAGGAGTGCGGCGGTTAAGGGGTTAATATATTTATTGAAGTGGCGACGATGTCCGGTCAGCAGATTAGGGGTTAAAACTTTTAGTTAACTGTTTGTGATGTGGGGGGGGGGGGGCTCGGTTTAGGGGTTAATAGGTAGTTTATGGGTGTTAGTGTACTTTTTAGCACTTTAGTTAAGAGTTTTATGTTACGGCGTTAGCCCATAAAACTCTTAACTACTGACTTTTAAATGCGGTAGGAGTCTTGACAGGAGAGGCTGTACCGCTCACTTTCTTCAAGACTCGTAATACCGGCGTTATGCAAATCCCATTAAAAAGATAGGATACGCAATTGACGTAGATGGATTTGCGGCATGCTCGAGTCGCGGAAAAAAAGTGAGCGGTACACCTGTACCTGCCAGACTCGTAATACCAGCTGGTGTTAAAAAGCAGCATTGGGACCTCTCAACGCTGCTTTTTGAGGCTAATGCAAGACTCGTAATCTAGGCGAGAGTATTTTAGTAAAACGGAGTACATTCATCAGAGGGGCAGTTACTAGTGGTGTTCCTCAGAGGTCGGTTCTGGTGCCTGTTTTGTTTAACATATTAATTGGAGATATCAGCAAAGGACTACAAAGGAAAGTATGTCTCTTTGCAAATGATACAAAAATTTGTAATAGAGTAGATGTTCCAGGGGGGTAGGCAAAATGAGAAGTGATATACAAAAATTGAAGGATTGGAAAATGACTAGGATCTAAAGTTTAACACTGCAAAGTGCAAACTTATGCATTTAGGAAAGAAAAATCCAAATATTAATAGTAGACATAATGGGGGGTAGTTATCAACGTGTCAACTTTCCTGCCTTCGCCGGCCCAATACGCCCGCCTAAGCTCGCCTCACATCGCCGCCGTGGACCTGAAAAATTTTGCCTAAGTTATCAAATAAAGCTGTCAAAAAGCTGTGGAGCGATGAGCAGCGGACTGTGAGAGTTATCACTCATCCAATCTCGTTGCTCTTCGGCTTTTTCCCAGCTTTATTGCTAGCCTGTCACTAAGCACTCACACTAAACTGCACTGTTCTACCCCCTATACCGGCGCCCCCCGCAACTAAATAAAGTTACTAACCCCTGAACCACCGCTCCTAGACCCTGCCGCAACTCTGATAAATGTATTAACCCCTAAACCGCCGCTCCTAGACCCTGCCGCAACTCTGATAAATGTATTAACCCCTAAACCGCCGCTCCTGGACACCGCTGCCACCTACATTATACCTATTAACCCCTATCCTGCCCCCCCTACACTGTCGCCACCTATAATACATTTATTAACCCCTATCCTGCCCCCCACTACACCGCCGCCACTGTAATAAATTTATTAACCCCTAAACCTAAGTCTAACACTGACCCTAATACCCCCCTAACTTAAATATTAATTAAATAAATCTAAATAATAATTCTATTATGAACTAAATTAATCCTATCTAAAACTAAATACTTACCTTAAAAATAAACCCTAATATAGCTACAATATAAATAATAATTATATTGTAGCTATCTTAGGATTTATTTTTATTTTACAGGCAAATTTCAATTTATTTTAACTAGGTACAATAGCTATTAAATAGTTATTAACTATTTAATAGCTACCTAGCTAAAATAAAGAGGAATTTACCTGTAAAATAAAAACTAACCTAAGTTACAATTACACCTAACACTACACTACACTTTAAATTATTCCTATTTAAAACTAAATACTTACCTTTAAAATAAACCCTAATATAGCTACAATATAAATAATAATTATATTGTAGCTATTTTAGGATTTATTTTTATTTTACAGGTAACTTTGTATTTATTTTAGCTAGTTAGAATAGTTATTAAATAGCTATTAACTATTTAATAACTACCTAGCTAAAATAAATACAAAATTACCTGTAAAATAAATCCTAACCTAAGTTACAATTAAACCTAACACTACACTATCATTAAATAAATTAAATAAATTACCTACAAATAACTACAATTAAATACAATTACATAAACTAAATAAGTACAAAAAATAAAAAAAGCTAAGTTACAAAAAATAAAAAAAAATAGGTTACAAACAGTTTAAAAATATTACAACAATTTTAAGCTACTTACACCTAATCTAAGCCCCCTAATAAAATAACAAACCCCCCCAAAATAAAAAAATGCCCTACCCTATTCTAAATTAAAAAAATTCAAAGCTCTTTTACCTTACCAGCCCTTAAAATACGACCGTTGCATATTTTTAAACTGTTTGTAACCTATTTTTTTATTTTTTGTAACTTAGCTTTTTTTATTTTTTGTACTTTAGTTAGTTTATGTAATTGTATTTAATTGTAGTTATTTGTAGGTAATTTATTTAATTTATTTAATGATAGTTTAGTGTTAGGTTTAATTGTAACTTAGGTTAGGATTTATTTTACAGGTGATTTTGTATTTCTTTTAGCTAGGTAGTTATTAAATAGTTAATAACTATTTAATAACTATTCTAACTAGCTAAAATAAATACAAAGTTACCTGTAAAATAAATATAATTCCTAAAATAGCTACAATGTAATTATTAATTACATTGTAGCTATCTTAGGGTTTATTTTACAAGTAAGTATTTAGTTTTAAATAGGAATAATTTATTAAAGTATAGTGTAGTGTTAGGTGTAATTGTAACTTAGGTTAGTTTTTATTTCTCCAACATTGGTGTGTCCGGTCCACGGCGTCATCCTTACTTGTGGGATATTCTCTTCCCCAACAGGAAATGGCAAAGAGTCCCAGCAAAGCTGGCCATATAGTCCCTCCTAGGCTCCGCCCACCCCAGTCATTCTCTTTGCCGTTGCACAGGCAACATCTCCACGGAGATGGTTAAGAGTTTTTTTGGTGTTTAAATGTAGTTTTTATTCTTCTATCAAGTGTTTGTTATTTTAAAATAGTGCTGGTATGTACTATTTACTCTGAAACAGAAAAGGATGAAGATTTCTGTTTGTGAGAGGAAGATGATTTTAGCAGACAGTAACTAAAATCGATTGCTGTTTCCACATAGGACTGTTGAGATGAAGTAACTTCAGTTGGGGGAAGCAGTTAGCAGACTTTTCTGCTTAAGGTATGACTAGCCATATTTCTAACAAGACGATGTAATGCTGGAAGGCTGTCATTTCCCCTCATGGGGACCGGTAAGCCATTTTCTTAGTCAAACAAACAGAATAAAGGGCTTATTATGGGCTAAAAAACTGGTAGACATTTTTATGGGCTAAATCGATTGCTTTATTTGGGCTTTTTATTCATATTTATGCTGACAATTTGCATTTATAAACTTGGGGAACGTTTATTAAACGGCAGGCACTGTGTTAGACACCTTTTCCAGTCAGGGGGCCTTCCTAGTTATAGACTGAGCCTCATTTTCGCGCCATTACTGCGCAGTTGTTTTTTGAGAGCAGGGCATGCAGATGCATGTGTGAGGATCTAAAAATTGCTGGAAAAGCTTCTAGAAGGCGTCAATTGGTATCGTATTCCCCTCAGGGCTTGGTTGGGTCTCAGCAAAGACTATAGCTGGGACTGTATAGGGGTTAAATTTATAAACGGCTCCGGTTCCGTTATTTTAAGGGTTAAAGCTCTGAAATTTGGTGTGCAATACTATTAATGCTTTAAGACACTGTGGTGAAATTTTGGTAATTTTTGAACAATTCCTTCATACTTTTTCACATATTCAGTAATAAAGTGTTTTCTGTTTAAAATTTAAAGAGACAGTAACGGTTTTGTTTTAAAACGTTTTTTTGTGCTTTGTTGACAAGTTTAAGCCTGTTTAACATGTCTGTACCTTCAGATAAGCTATGTTCTATATGTATGAAAGCCAATGTGTCTCCCCATTTAAATTTATGTGATAATTGTGCCATAGCGTCCAAACAAAGTAAGGACAGTACTGCCACAGATAATGAAATTGCCCAAGATGATTCCTCAGATGAGGGGAGTAAACATGATACTACATCATCTCCTACTGTGTCTACACCAGTTTTGCCCACGCAGGAGGCCCCTAGTACATCTAGTGCGCCAATGCTTATTACCATGCAACAATTAACGGCTGTAATGGATAACTCCATAGCAAATATTTTATCCAAAATGCCTACTTATCAGAGAAAGCGCAATTGCTCTGTTTTAAACACTGAAGAGCAGGAGGGCGCTGATGATAATTGTTCTGTCATACCCTCACACCAATCTGAAGGGGCCATGAGGGAGGTTTTGTCAGATGGAGAAATTTCAGATTCAGGAAAAATTTCTCAACAAGCTGAACCTGATGTTGTGACATTTAAATTTAAATTAGAACATCTCCGCGCACTGCTTAAGGAGGTGTTATCTACTCTGGATGACTGTGACAACTTGGTCATTCCAGAAAAATTATGCAAGATGGACAAGTTCCTAGAGGTTCCGGTGCACCCCAACGTTTTTCCTATACCCAAGCGGGTGGCGGACATAGTAAATAAGGAGTGGGAAAAGCCTGGCATACCTTTTGTTCCCCCCCCTATATTTAAGAAATTATTTCCTATGGTCGACCCCAGAAAGGACTTATGGCAGACAGTCCCTAAGGTCGAGGGGGCAGTTTCTATTCTAAACAAACGCACTACTATTCCTATCGAAGATAGTTGTGCTTTCAAAGATCCTATGGATAAAAAATTGGAAGGTTTGCTTAAAAAGATTTTTGTACAGCAAGGTTACCTTCTACAACCAATTTCGTGCATTGTTCCTGTCACTACAGCAGCGTGGTTCTGGTTCGAGGAACTAGAAAAGTCGCTCAGTAGAGAGACTCCATATGAGGAGGTTATGGACAGAGTTCACGCACTTAAATTGGCTAACTCTTTTATTTTAGATGCTGCTTTGCAATTAGCTAGATTAGCGGCGAAAAATTCAGGGTTTGCTATCGTGGCGCGCAGAGCGCTTTGGCTAAAGTCTTGGTCAGCGGATGTGTCATCCAAGACAAAATTGCTTAACTTCCCTTTCAAAGGTAAAACTCTATTTGGACCAGAATTGAAAGAGATTATTTCAGACATCACTGGGGGAAAGGGCCACGCCCTTCCACAAGATAGGTCTTTCAAGGCTAAAAATAAGTCTAATTTTCGTTCCTTTCGCAATTTCAGGAACGGACCGGCCTCTAATTCTGCATCCTCTAAGCAAGAGGGTAATGCCTCACAACCCAAACCAGCCTGGAAACCGATGCAAGGCTGGAACAAGGGTAAGCAGGCCAAGAAGCCTGCCGCTGCTAACAAAACAGCATGAAGGAGTAGCCCCCGATCCGGGACCAGATCTAGTGGGGGGCAGACTCTCTCTCTTTGCTCAGGCTTGGGCAAGAGATGGTCAGGATCCCTGGGCGCTAGAAATAGTTTCTCAAGGCTATCTCCTGGAATTCAAGGAACTACCCCCAAGGGGAAGGTTCCACATGTCTCACTTATCCTTAAACCAAATAAAGAGACAGGCATTCTTACATTGTGTAGAAGACCTGTTAAAGATGGGAGTGATACACCCAGTTCCAATAAAGGAACAAGGAATGGGATTTTATTCCAATCTGTTCGTAGTTCCCAAAAAAGAGGGAACTTTCAGACCAATTTTGGATTTGAAGATCCTAAACAAATTTCTCAGGGTACCATCGTTCAAGATGGAAACCATTCGAACGATTCTGCCCACTATCCAGGAAAGTCAATTTATGACTACCGTGGATCTAAAGGATGCGTACCTACATATTCCTATCCACAAAGAACATCATCAGTTCCTAAGGTTCGCTTTTCTGGACAAGCATTACCAGTTTGTGGCCCTCCCATTCGGGTTAGCCACTGCTCCAAGGATTTTCACAAAGGTGCTAGGGTCCCTTCTAGCGGTTCTAAGACCGAGGGGCATTGCAGTAGTACCTTACCTGGACGACATTCTAATACAAGCGTCGTCCCTGTCAAAAGCAAAGGCTCATACAGACATCATTCTAGCCTTTCTCAGATCACACGGATGGAAGGTGAACATAGAAAAAAGTTCTCTTTTTCCGTCGACAAGAGTTCCCTTCTTGGGAACAATAATAGATTCCTTAGAAATGAGGATTTTTCTGACAGAGGTCAGAAAATCAAAGCTTCTAAGCTCTTGTCAAGTGCTTCATTCTGTTCCTCGTCCTTCCATAGCGCAGTGCATGGAAGTAGTAGGGTTGATGGTTGCAGCAATGGACATAGTTCCTTTTGCACGAATTCATCTAAGACCATTACAACTGTGCATGCTCAAACAGTGGAATGGGGACTATACAGACCTGTCTCCAATGATTCAAGTAGATCAGAAGACCAGAGATTCACTCCGTTGGTGGCTGACCCTAGACCATCTGTCCCAGGGAATGAGCTTCCGCAGACCAGAGTGGGTCATTGTCACGACCGACGCCAGTCTAGTGGGCTGGGGCGCGGTCTGGGAATCCCTAAAAGCTCAGGGTCTATGGTCTCGGGAAGAGTCTCTTCTCCCGATAAACATTCTGGAACTGAGAGCGATATTCAATGCTCTCAGGGCTTGGCCTCAGCTAGCAAAGGCCAGATTCATAAGGTTCCAATCAGACAACATGACGACCGTTGCGTATATCAATCATCAGGGGGGAACAAGGAGTTCCCTGGCGATGAAAGAAGTGACCAAAATAATTCAATGGGCGGAGGATCACTCCTGCCACCTGTCTGCGATCCACATCCCAGGTGTGGAAAACTGGGAGGCGGATTTTCTGAGTCGTCAGACATTCCATCCGGGGGAGTTGGAACTCCATCCGGAGATCTTTGCCCAAATAACTCAATTATGGGGCATTCCAGACATGGATCTGATGGCGTCTCGTCAGAACTTCAAGGTTCCTTGCTACGGGTCCAGATCCAGGGATCCCAAGGTGACTCTAGTAGATGCACTAGTAGCACCTTGGACCTTCAACCTAGCTTATGTATTTCCACCGTTTCCTCTCATTCCCAGGCTGGTAGCCAGGATCAATCAGGAGAGGGCCTCGGTGATCTTGATAGCTCCTGCGTGGCCACGCAGGACTTGGTATGCAGACCTGGTGAATATGTCATCGGCTCCACCATGGAAGCTACCTTTGAGACAGGACCTTCTTGTTCAGGGTCCATTCGAACATCCAAATCTGGTCTCCCTCCAGCTGACGGCTTGGAGATTGAACGCTTGATTCTATCGAAGCGTGGGTTTTCAGATTCTGTGATAGATACTCTGGTTCAGGCCAGAAAACCGGTAACTAGAAAGATTTACCATAAAATATGGAAAAGATATATCTGTTGGTGTGAATCCAAAGGATTCCCATGGAATAAGATAAAAATTCCTAAGATTCTCTCCTTTCTACAAGAAGGTTTGGAGAAAGGATTATCTGCAAGTTCTCTAAAGGGACAGATCTCTGCTTTATCTGTCTTACTACACAAAAGACTGGCAACTGTGCCAGATGTTCAAGCATTTGTTCAGGCTCTGGTTAGGATCAAGCCTGTTTACAGACCTTTGACTCCCCCCTGGAGTCTAAATCTAGTTCTTTCAGTTCTTCAAGGGGTTCCGTTTGAACCTTTACATTCCATAGATATTAAGTTACTATCTTGGAAAGTTTTGTTTTTGGTTGCAATTTCTTCTGCTAGAAGAGTTTCAGAGTTATCTGCTCTGCAGTGTTCTCCGCCCTATCTGGTGTTCCATGCAGATAAGGTGGTTTTACGTACTAAGCCTGGTTTTCTTCCTAAGGTTGTTTCTAACAAAAATATTAACCAGGAGATAGTTGTACCTTCTTTGTGTCCGAATCCAGTTTCAAAGAAGGAACGTTTGTTACACAATTTGGACGTAGTCCGTGCTCTAAAATTCTATTTAGAGGCTACAAAAGATTTCAGACAAACATCTTCCTTGTTTGTTGTTTATTCTGGTAAAAGGAGAGGTCAAAAAGCGACTTCTACCTCTCCTTTTGGCTTAAAAGCATCATCCGATTGGCTTATGAGACTGCCGGACGGCAGCCTCCTGAAAGAATCACAGCTCACCCCACTAGGGCTGTGGCTTCCTCATGGGCCTTCAAGAACGAGGCTTCTGTTGACCAGATATGTAAGGCAGCGACTTGGTCTTCACTGCACACTTTTGCCAAATTTTACAAATTTGATACTTTTGCTTCTTCGGAGGCTATTTTTGGGAGAAAGGTTTTGCAAGCTGTGGTGCCTTCCGTTTAGGTAACCTGATTTACTCCCTCCCTTCATCCGTGTCCTAAAGCTTTGGTATTGGTTCCCACAAGTAAGGATGACGCCGTGGACCGGACACACCAATGTTGGAGAAAACAGAATTTATGCTTACCTGATAAATTACTTTCTCCAACGGTGTGTCCGGTCCATGGCCCGCCCTGGTATTTTAATCAGGTCTGATGAATTATTTTCTCTAACTACAGTCACCACGGTACCATATGGTTTCTCCTATATATATTCCTCCTGTCCGTCTGGGGTGGGCGGAGCCTAGGAGGGACTATATGGCCAGCTTTGCTGGGGCTCTTTGCCATTTCCTGTTGGGGAAGAGAATATCCCACAAGTAAGGATGACGCCGTGGACCGGACACACCGTTGGAGAAAGTAATTTATCAGGTAAGCATAAATTCTGTTTTTACAGGTAAATTTCTCTTTATTTTAGCTAGGTAAGCTATTAAATAGTTAATAACTATTTAATAGCTATTGTACCTAGTTAAAATAAATTGAAAGATGCCTGTAAAATAAAAATAAATCCTAAGATAGCTACAATATAATTATTATTTATATTGTATCTATCTTAGGGTTTATTTTACAGGTAAGTATTTAGTTTTAAATAGGATTAATTTAGTTCATAATATACATATTATTTACATACAAAGAGAGAAGCGCTCTACCAGGAACGAACAACAGCTCAGTGGCTTGTTCTATGGCAATTTACCACCCGGAAGCAGCCTCTTTTAGACCAGTGTGCTTTTCACAGAAGAAAAATAAATATTATTTAGATTTATTTAATTAATATTTAAGTTAGGGTGGTGTTGGGGTTAGTGTTAGACTTAGGTTTAGGGGTTAATAATTTTATTACAGTGGCGGCGGTGTAGTGGGGGGCAGGATAGGGGTTAATAAATGTATTATAGGTGGCGACGGTGTAGGGGGGGCAGATTAGGGGTTAATAAATTTAATATAGGTTGCGGTGGGCTCCGGGAGCGGCGGTTTAGGGGTTAATATGTATAGAGTAGCTTGCGGTGGGCTCCGGGAGCGGCGGTTTAGGGGGTAATAACTTTATTTAGTTGCGGCGGTGTAGGGGGGACAGATTAGTGGTGTTTAGACTCGGGGTACATGTTAGGGTGTTAGGTGTAGACAGTTCCCATAGGAATCAATGGGATGTCTGGCAGCAGCGAACTTGTACTTTCGCTATGGTCAGACTCCCATTGATTCCTATGGGATCCGCTGCCTCCAGGGTGGCGGTTTGAAAACCAGGTACGCTGGGACGTAAAAGTGCCGAGCGTACCTGCTAGTTTTTTGATAACTAGCAAAAGTAGTCAGATTGTGCCGCACTTGTGTGCGGAACATCTGGAGTGACGTAAGAATCGATCTGTGTCGGACTGAGTCCAGCGGATCGAAGTTTACGTCACAACATTCTACTTTTGCCGGTCTCTAGCCTTTGATAACTTAGGCGAATCAGCCTCGCCACAAATACGCTGCGGAATTCCAGCGTATTTGAGGTTGACGGCTTGATAACTAGGCCTCAATGACACTTTACTGGCTGTTCCAAATGAAGAACGCATAATATAAATCACATAATTATGAAATCTCCATAGGCAAACATTGACAGTACAATGCTACATATTGAAGACTTGGGAATTACTATTTCTGATGATTTAAAATGTAGTAAACAATGTAGTATTGCAGTGAGTAAGGCCAGCAGAATGCTTGGTTATAGAGGTAGAGGTATTTGCAGCAAAAATAGTATGATTCTTTTGCTACTTTACAGATCACTAGTGAGACCTCATCTTAAGTGTTGTGTGCAGTTCTGGAGACCATGGGGCCTATCTTTCAAGCTCGACAACCGCTGCTCCATAACCCTGTCCGCCTGCTCTGCTGAGGCGGACAGGAATCGCTGGAATTCAACCCGATCGAGTACGATCGGGTTGATTGACACCTTCTGCTGGTGGCCGATTGGCCGAGAGTCTGCAGGGAGCGGCGTTGCACCAGCAGCTCACAAAGAGCTGCTGGTGCAATGCTGAATACAGAGAGCGTATTGCTCTCCGCATTCAGCAATGTCTGTTGGACCTGATCCGCACTGTCGGATCAGGTCCGACAGACATTTGTTAAATATGCCTCCATATCTCCAGAAGGATATAGAAAAACTGGAATCTGTGTAAAGGAGGGCTACCTAAAAATGGTCTATAAAATAAAACTTGCCAGGAGAGGCTCAATGACCTAAATATGTATGGCTTAGAGGAAAGAAGGGAAAGAGGTAATATGATAGTAACTTTCAAGTATATTAAGGGGTTAAGTAAAGCTGAGGCTGTGAGTGTTTTTCATAAAATTTTATGTTCTCAAGCTGAAGGGTAGTAGATTCAGGAGTAATTTGCGTAAGAACTTCTTTACCGAAGGTGTGATTGATTGATTAATGGAAAATACTTCCACAAGAGGTGATAATGAATAACACTGTGGGAGACTTTAAGAATGCCTGCAATAAGCATAAGGGTATCCTACGAACTGGATAAGTTTATCCTTTTAGGAAATTATGGGGCAGACTTGTTGGACCTATGGTTTAATCTGTTGTCAAAAATGTTTTGATATGACCTGTTAGTTTCAATCTGAATTTAAACATCAATAATTGTTTAATTTCATCTCTTTTATATGCATGACAGAGAAAAAATGAGCTGTCTCTTTAAGAAATCTAAATTATATATGGCTGAACTTTTCTCACCACAATGAGTTTGTTGAGACTGTTGGGTGTGGAGGGTAACACTTGGCAGGCTTTGTGCTGCCACCTCACTTTCTGAAGATCATGCCCTTTCTCCACACCCAATTGTGTCTCACAGAAAGGTCTATAAACAACTTGACGTGCATTCCAATCCAACCCAAAAACAGCATGCCTAGGTTGTTGTATCATTTACGTAACATGCTCAGTGTTACATAAGGAAGTGCCTGCTACAGCACGTCAAAGGACATCTTGTCAACCTTTTCTGTGCTTAAAGTGAGAATACGTGTCTCATCAAACTACCTTATTAGCTTCAATAAAGTTTACTCTAAAAAAAAAGGTGTTTTATTTAAAGTTGGATTTGGAAAATGTTACTTAATATTAAATTAAAGTGGCTAAAAAATAATCGAACGTATTTTCAAAACATAGATTGTAATTAAGGATTATGAGTAATTCCACGCAAATCCTAACTTGCCTCGTGTATAACCTTTTTTAAAGTTATGCCTGTGTTAGTACAGAACAAAAAAAAGTATTGACATGACAATCTGACATTTATTCTGTCGGTTCAGTAGCATTAAAAGTAGATAATTTAAAAAATATTACCAAATATACCAAAATAAATGTGGTGTATAACATAATTTTGATTCTATTATATCATATGATTCTATTAATATATGTATGTGTGTAGTGTATATATATATATATATATATATATATAGTACAGTATAATAAAAAATTGCACAATGTCAATGTATCTAAAAAATAAACCTGTAAGTGCTTCAGGTTAAAAAAAAAACTATAACCCACCTGCTACACATTAATTATTACTGTAAAATGCTGTTATGCTGTTAGAAACCTTATAACTGTGTCACTGTGTAGCATGTTGCCTGATCAATATTACAAAATCTTCAAAATGTATAGCTTCTATATATAATCAAAAAGCTTGTGGACATCCCTACTAATTATTGAGTTCAGGGGTTTCAGCAACACCAATTGCTATCATGAGCATAATATAAATCACATAATTATGAAATCTCCATAGGCAAACATTGACAGTACAATGCTACATATTGAAGAGCACAGTGATAGGATTCCACGTTTGCCACAAGTCAGTTTGTGAAATTTCAGCCCTACTAGAGCTGCCCCAGTTAGGTTTAAGTGAGAGAGCACTTCTCTTTATGTGTGTGTATGTGTGTGTATGTGTGTGTGTATATATATATATATATATATATATATATATATATATATATATATATATATATATATATATATATATATATATATATAAAATGGGTGTGTGTCTGTGTGTATACATCACTACTGGAAGTGTCTAGAAGCAATAACAGCCCGGCCAACAACAACACTAACTCACAGAGCAGGGCTACTGAGTTTGGAAGTGCATAGCCTACTATTTGCTGCATTACTCAATACAAGGCTCAAGATTGTCTCTAGAGGAAACATCAGCACAAGAACTGTGCATCAAGTGCTTTATGAAGTGGGTTTCTATGGCCGTGCAGCTGTACACACATCAACATGCTCAATGCTAAGCATTGGTTGGAGGGATGTAAAGCACATTGCCATTGCACATTGACTCTGGAGCAGTGGGGACATGTTCTCTGGAGTGTTGAATCAGACTTTATTATTTAGTAGTTTGATGGAAGAATCTGGGTGTAGAGGATGTCAGGAGAAAGCTACCTACCGAAATGTATAGAGACTACTGTAAAGTTTGGTGGAACAGGGATAATGTTTGGAGCTGTTTTTCAGGGTTTGGTCTAGGCTCCTTAGTTTCAGTGAATGGTTATCTTAATGCTGCAGTATTCAAAGACATTTTAGACAATTGGGTGCTTCCAACTTTAGGCAACCATTGTTAAAGGCCCTATTCTCTTCCAGCATGACTGTGCCCCTATGCACAAAGTGAGGTGCATGAAGAAATTGTTTGACAAATTTGGTGTGGACTAACTCAAGTGGCCTGCACAGTATGTACCAGCCTCCCTATTCCACATAGTCTCTGGTAAATGTTGGGAGGTGTGTAGTAGTGATACATAACACTGCTTTTCAGTCCAGTGGCTAACAGTTATTCAAAAAAAGAAACAATTTTTACATTTTTCTTTTCCATCTGCAAGGGTTAAATACACTAGCAAAATAGAACACTTTATTCCCAAGAAAACCTATTTAAGTTGTACAGTTGTGATTTTGTGTTTAGTAAATAGAGAAATCTTTCTCAATTCATAGTAATTCAATGTCACTACTGCCCCTAAAATTATGAATACCTTTATATATTTTCTATTGGAAAATTAAGAGGAAATTGAGTTTTATGAAGAATGAATTTTGCTGATGCTTCAAGTCGTTTGTTATAGAAACAGCCGGATACATTATTAAAAGAAATGAACAAAAAATAAATGATTTCTATCGTCCCCTGTCCAATCCTGCTGTAGTATTACCCGTAACTGATGTTAAGGAGAGCCGGTCAGACCTTAAAATGCTGGATTTTAGTCATACAGGAGTAGTATGCTCTTTTAACATTGAAAGATAGTTTTTTTTTAATTGTTCAGATCTTATAATGTAAGATTTTTGTTAATAATAACTGCCCATATTAGCTGTTCCCATTGGAAATTACAGTAACAAATCCAAATCCAATATTCGTCTGAACCCAATGCCTGCATAGACAAAATTCAGCTGAACAGAACGTTTTAAAAAATCTGAAACAAATCTTAAGGTCGAAAACTATCTTTCATTGTTAAAAGAACATACAACTCCTGTATGACTACAATCAATCATTTAGTGCCTGACCGGCTGTCTGTAGCATCAGTCATTAGTAATACTATGGCAAAATTAGACAGAGGACGATGGACGAATGATAGACATAATACGATGGACAGAATATTAACATGTGCATATGCACATATTGGGAATGTGTTTTTTTTTTTTTTTTTAAAAAGCTTTATTGAACATAAAATCACTGCATACAATGCAGAATTAAAACAGTTACATATGCAACAGTGTGATAACAATGATTCCATATACATGATACATGATACATTTTTTGACATATATGAGTTGTGGGTATATTTATCGTTCAATGAACAAATTTAGGTTGCATAGCTAAGTTTTTTAAGATAGGTAAGAGAGAGATTAATTCAATTAAGTAAATGAGAAAATACAATAAACAATTCAAATGAATGCATAAATATATATTCATATGTACATGGCTCCTGCAGAGGCGCAAACTGTTGTGTCATTGATTATCGGGCTCTTGAAATGACCTTCTGTCCAATTTAAGGTAATAAGAGAAGGCGTCTAGTCTGTCGGCTAAGGGCGGTTAGTGAATGTGAATTTAGGAAGTGGATGTTCGGGTGGTGGTCTTGAGTGTGGGGGGTGTCTGATTAAGATACTCCTCCCACAAAAAGTATATAGAGTGATAGTCGGCTATTTGTTTGTTACGAGTAAAGCGATATTTTTCTAGTTGGAGAGACTGAGTGGTTGTTTCTCTCCAGACATGGATAGATGGAAGTGTATTGCATTTCCAGTTTTTGGGAATTAGTCGTTTTGCTGAGTTTGTCATGATAGTCAGTAGAGCTAGTCGGAGTTTGCAAGTTATTTTAGTAAATTTATTAAAGATGAAGAACCAGATGTCGAGCTTGAGACTTAGAGATAGAACTTTTTCGAATTCGACTCTGATAGCTTCCCAATATGTTTGGGCTGTTGGGCACGTCCACCAGATGTGTGTGGGGGTGCCAATGTTTTGGCAACCCCTCCAACACTCTGGTGAGTGTGTAGGGAAAATGGTGTGGAGCCGGTGGGGTGTGTAGTACCATCTATATAGTAACTTAACATTCATTTCCATTACATAAATGGATGAGGAAGATTTTGTCATGCAGGAGAAGATTTTTTGCCATTCTTTTGGGGTTTGTGTAATGCCAATCTCTGTTTCCCACTTTTGTGTGTATGAGGGGAGGGACATGTTGCTTGGCTGCATGAGTAATTGGTATGTAAAAGATAAAAAGCCCTTGTGAATGGTGTCATAAATGCAGCTGCTTTCGAAACCAGTATGGGAGCGAAAAAGTAGTTGCTTATGTGGATGTTTGACAAGGAAGTCTGTTAGTTGATGGTATTTAAACCATTCTATGTGTATTTTGTCCAGGATGGGGGCGAGTTCAGTTAAGGGTTTGATTTTCCCATTTTGAATGATTGTAAGGCAGGGAGAGGAGTTTATAATGTGGGGTGTTTGAGTTGTGTGGGTGGGAAATGGTATTGGAGAATCTGGATTTTCACAAAGGGGTGTTAGTGGAGAGGGTACAGTTGAGATATGGTTATATTGTTTTATGGATGTGTCCCATAATTTTAAAGTTTCTCTAGTGATTGTTGGTAGGTATGTAGGTAAGTTTCTTTTAGAGGGATGTAGCCAACACTTGCTGCCAAGATGTGAAGTATGCGATAACGAGTGTTCTAAAAGAACCCATTCTTTGTGAACTGAATGTCTGCACCAGTGTATTATTCTGGTATAGAAGCTAGCCAGTCTATATTGGGTAAGATTTGGGATCCCGAGGCCGCCCAATTCTTTGGGGCGATAGAGAGTGGCAGTAGCTATCCTAGGTCTTTTGTGTTGCCATATATAGGAGATGAAGGATTTTTGAAGGTTGTGTATTACAGATTTGGGGATTGGTATCGGTAGGGTTTGGAAGAGGTATAGTAGTTTTGGGAGGAGAATCATTTTGACTGAATTAATTCTGCCTAACCATGAGAGTGGTTTATTACTCCAGGAGCGCAGTGTATTTTGGATTGAGTCAGCTATGGCTTTATAATTAGTGTCCAGTGTGACTTGTGTATGGTGGGAGATATACACTCCGAGGTATTTTATAGCACGCGGTTGTATGCGAAAGTATAAGAGTGCTTGTATTGCGGTGATTTCCTCTGTCTGTAAACCAAGTGGGAGCAATTCTGATTCGGTAATATTTATTTTGAAGTTTGAAAAGTTGCCATACAAGTGTAGTGTTTGAATGAGTGGGGGGGGGGGAGTGAGTCGTGGGGTCGTGTTAGTGTGAGAAAGAGGTCATCAGCGTATAAGGTAGCTTTATATTCCTGGTGAGCAATTGTGAACCCCTGTATGTCTGTATTGTGCCTAGACATGTGCGGTTCGTTTCGGATTAATTCGGAAATTCGGTAAATTCGGTAAATTCGGAGATTCGGATCGATTCGGATTTCCGAATTAAAATACTTCCGAATCTACCGAATGAATCCGAAATAGCTGCCGTATCTCCGAATAAATCCGAATTAGCTCGTTAAGATTCGGCATTTCCCCATAGGAAACAATGGGAGTTTCGGCTGAAAAAAAACTAACACAGCAGCCCCATTGTTTCCTATGGGGAAACACTAAGTCTGCACCTAACACCCTAACATGTACCCCGAGTCTCTAAACACCCCTAATCTAACACTTATTAACCCCTAATCTGCCGCCCCCGCTATCGCTGACACCTGCATTATTTTATTAACCCCTAATTTGCCGACCGAATATCGCCGCCACCTACATTATAGCTATTAACCCCTAATCTGCTGTCCCTAACACCGCCGACCCCTACATTATAGTTATTAACCCCTAATCTGCCTCCCCCAACGTCGCCGCAATCTAACTATAAGTATTAACCCCTAATCTGCCGACCCGATATCGCCGCCGCCTACATTATAGCTATTAACCCCTAATCTGCTGTCCCTAACACCGCCGACCCCTACATTATAGTTATTAACCCCTAATCTGCCTCCCCCAACGTCGCCGCAATCTAACTACAAGTATTAACCCCTAATCTGCCGACCCGATATCGCCGCCGCCTACATTATAGCTATTAACCCCTAATCTGCTGTCCCTAACACCGCCGACCCCTACATTATAGTTATTAACCCCTAATCTGCCTCCCCCAACGTCGCCGCAATCTAACTATAAGTATTAACCCCTAATCTGCCGACCCGATATCGCCGCCGCCTACATTATAGCTATTAACCCCTAATCTGCTGTCCCTAACACCGCCGACCCCTACATTATAGTTATTAACCCCTAATCTGCCTCCCCCAACGTCGCCGCAATCTAACTACAAGTATTAACCCCTAATCTGCCGACCCGATATCGCCGCCACCTACATTATAGCTATTAACCCCTAATCTGCTGTCCCTAACACCGCCGACCCCTACATTATAGTTATTAACCCCTAATCTGCCTCCCCCAACGTCGCCGCAATCTAACTACAAGTATTAACCCCTAATCTGCCGACCGCAAATCGCCGCCACTATAATAAATGTATTAACCCCTAAACCGCCGCACTCCCGCCTCGCAAACACTATAATACATTTTATTAACCCCTAATCTGCCCTCCCTAACATCGCCGCCACCTACCTACAATTATTAACCCCTAATCTCCCGCCCCCATCGTCGCCGCTACTATAATAAGGTTATTAACCCCTAAACCTAAGTCTAACCCTAACCCTAACACCCCCTAACTTAAATATAATTTAAATAAAACGAAATAAGTTTACTATAGTTAAATAAATGAATCCTATTTAAAACTAAAGACTTACCTGTAAAATAAACCCTAAGATAGCTGCAATATAACTAATAGTTACTTTGTAGCTATTTTAGGATTTATTTTTATTTTACAGGCAACTTTGTATTTATTTTAACTAGGTACAATAGTTATTAAATAGTTAATAACTATTTAATAACTACCTAGCTAAAATAAATACAAATTTACCTGTAAAATAAATCCTAACCTAAGTTACAATTACACCTAACACTACACTATCATTAAATTAACTAAATAAATGAATCATATTTAAAACAAAATACTTACCTGTAAAATAAACCCTAATATAGCTGCAATATAACTAATAGTTACATTGTAGCTATTTTAGCATTTATATTTATTTTACAGACAACTTTGTATTTATTTTAACTAGGTACAATAGCTATTACATAGTTATTGACTAATTAATAGCTACCTAGTTAAAATAATTACAAAATTACCTGTAAAATAAATCCTAACCTAAGTTACAATTAAACCTAACACTACACTGTCATTAAATAAATTAACTACAAGTACCTACAATTATCTACAATTAAATAAACTAAAGTACAAACCCCCCCCCACTAAATTACAAAAAAAAACAAACACTAAATTACAAAAAATAAAAAAATATTACAAGAATTTTAAACTAATTACACCTAATCTAAGCCCCCTAATAAAATAACAAAGCCCCCCAAAATAAAAAAAAATGCCCTACCCTATACTAAATTACAAAAGTTAACAGCTCTATTACCTTACCAGCCCTGAACAGGGCCTTTTGCGGGGGCATGCCCCATAGAAAACAGCTCTTTTGCCTGTAAAAAAAAACACAATACCCCCCCCCACATTACAACCCACCACCCACATACCCCTACTCTAACCCAAACCCCCCTTAAATAAACCTAACACTACCCCCCTGAAGATCTCTCTACCGTGTCTTCACCCAGCGGGCCGAAGTCTTCATCCGATGGGGCAGAAGAGGACATCCAGACCGGCAGAAGTCTTCATCCAAGCGGGGCAAGAAGAGGTCTTCCATCCATCAGAAGTCTTGATCCAGGCGGCATCTTCTCTGTTCATCCATCCGGAGCGGAGCGGCAGCATCCTGAAGACATCCCACGCAGAGCATCCTCTTCTTTCTTGATCCGACGACTAAGTGACTGTACCTTTAAGTGACGTCATCCAAGATGGCGTCCCTTGAATTCCGATTGGCTGATAGGATTCTATCAGCCAATCGGAATTAAGTTAGGAAAAATCTGATTGGCTGATTCAATCAGCCAATCAGATTCAAGTTCAATCCGATTGGCTGATGGAATCAGCCAATCAGATTGACCTCGCATTCTATTGACTGTTCCGATCAGCCAATAGAATGCGAGCTCAATCTGATTGGCTGATTGGATCAGCCAATCGGATTGAACTTGAATCTGATTGGCTGATTGAATCAGCCAATCAGATTTTTCCTACCTTAATTCCGATTGGCTGATAGAATCCTATCAGCCAATCGGAATTCAAGGGACGCCATCTTGGATGACGTCACTTAAAGGTACAGTCACCTAGTCGTCGGATCAAGAAAGAAGAGGATGCTCTGCGTGGGATGTCTTCAGGATGCTGCCGCTCCGCTCCGGATGGATGAACAGAGAAGATGCCGCCTGGATCAAGACTTCTGATGGATGGAAGACCTCTTCTTGCCCCGCTTGGATGAAGACTTCTGCCGGTCTGGATGTCCTCTTCTGCCCGATCGGATGAAGACTTCGGCCCGCTGGGTGAAGACACGGTAGAGAGATCTTCAGGGGGGTAGTGTTAGGTTTATTTAAGGGGGGTTTGGGTTAGAGTAGGGGTATGTGGGTGGTGGGTTGTAATGTGGGGGGGGGTATTGTGTTTTTTTTTACAGGCAAAAGAGCTGTTTTCTATGGGGCATGCCCCCGCAAAAGGCCCTGTTCAGGGCTGGTAAGGTAATAGAGCTGATTACTTTTGTAATTTAGTATAGGGTAGGGCATTTTTTTATTTTGGGGGGCTTTGTTATTTTATTAGGGGGCTTAGATTAGGTGTAATTAGTTTAAAATTCTTGTAATTTTTTTTATTTTTTGTAATTTAGTGTTTGTTTTTTTGTACTTTAGTTTAGTTTATTTCATTGTATTTAATTGTAGGTACTTGTTGTTAATTTATTTAATGATAGTGTAGTGTTAGGTTTAATAGTAACTTAGGTTAGGATTTATTTTACAGGTAATTTTGTAATTATTTTAACTAGGTAGCTATTAATTAGTCAATAACTATTTAATAGCTATTGTACCTAGTTAAAATAAATACAAAGTTGCCTGTAAAATAAATATAAATGCTAAAATAGCTACAATGTAACTATTAGTTATATTGTAGCTATATTAGGGTTTATTTTACAGGTAAGTATTTAGTTTTATATAGGATTAATTTATTTAGTTAATTTAATGACAGTGTAGTGTTAGGTGTAATTGTAACTTAGGTTAGGGTTTATTTTACAGGTAAATTTGTATTTATTTTAGCTAGGTAGTTATTAACTATTTAATAGCTATTGTACCTAGTTAAAATAAATACAAAGTTGCCTGTAAAATAAATATAAATCCTAAAATAGCTACAATGTAACTATTAGTTATATTGTAGCTATATTAATAGCTAGTAGGGGGCTTAGATTAGGTGTAATTAGTTTAAAATTATTGCAATATTTTATTATTTTTGCTAATTTAGTGTTTGTTTGTTTTTTTGTACTTTTCTGATGGATGGAAGACCTCTTCTTGCCCCGCTTGGATGAAGACTTCTGCCAGTCTGGATGTCCTCTTCTGCCCCATCGGATGAAGACTTCGGCCCGGCTGGGTGAACACGACTCAAGGTAGGGAGATCTTCAGGGGGGGTAGTGTTAGGTTTATTTAAGGGGGGTTTGGGTTAGAGTAGGGGTATGTGGGTGGTGGGTTGTAATGTGGGGGGGGGGGGTTGTGTTTTTTTTTACAGGCAAAAGAGCTGTTTTCTTTGGGGCATGCCCCGCAAAAGGCCCTGTTCAGGGCTGGTAAGGTAATAGAGCTGTTAACTTTTGTAATTTAGTATAGGGTAGGGCATTTTTTTTATTTTGGGGGGCTTTGTTATTTTATTAGGGGGCTTAGATTAGGTGTAATTAGTTTAAAATTCTTGTAATATTTTTTTATTTTTTGTAATTTAGTGGGGGGGGGGGGTTGTACTTTAGTTTAGTTTTTTAATTGTATTTAATTGTAGGTACTTGTAGTTAATTTATTTAATGATAGTGTAGTGTTAGGTTTAATTGTAACTTAGGTTAGGATTTATTTTACAGGTAATTTTGTAATTATTTTAACTAGGTAGCTATTAAACAGTAAATATCTATTTAATAGCTATTGTACCTAGTTACAATAAATACAAAGTTGCCTGTACAATAAATATAAATGCTAAAATAGCTACAATGTAACTATTAGTTATATTGCAGCTATATTAGGGTTTATTTTACAGGTAAGTCTTTAGTTTTATATAGGATTCATTTATTTAGTTAATTTAATGATAGTGTAGTGTTAGGTGTAATTGTAACTTAGGTTATGATTTATTTTACAGGTAAATTTGTATTTATTTTAGCTAGGTAGTTATTAAATAGTTATTAACTATTTAATAGCTATTGTACCTAGTTAAAATAAATACAAAGTTGCCTGTAAAATAAATATAAATCCTAAAATAGCTACAATGTAACTATTAGTTATATTGAAGCTATATTAATAGCTAGTAGGGGGCTTAGATTAGGTGTAATTAGTTTAAAATTATTGTAATATTTTATTATTTTTTGTAATTTAGTGTTTGTTTGTATTTTGGTACTTGTATGATGGATGGAAGACCTCTTCTTGCCCCGCTTGGATGAAGACTTCTGCCGGTCTGGATGTCCTCTTCTGCCCCATCGGATGAAGACTTCGGCCCGGCTGGGTGAACACGACTCAAGGTAGGGAGATCTTCAGGGGGGTAGTGTTAGGTTTATTTAAGGGGGGTTTGGGTTAGAGTAGGGGTATGTGGGTGGTGGGTTGTAATATGGGGGGGGGATTGTGTTTTTTTTTTTACAGGCAAAAGAGCTGTTTTCTTTGGGGCATGCCCCGCAAAGGGCCCTGTTCAGGGCTGGTAAGGTAATATAGCTGTTAACTTTTGTAATTTAGTATAGGGTAGGGCATTTTTTTATTTTGGGGGGCTTTGTTATTTTATTAGGGGGCTTAGATTAGGTGTAATTAGTTTAAAATTCTTGTAATTTTTTTTATTTTTTGTAATTTAGTGTTTGTTTTTTTTGTACTTTAGTTTAGTTTATTTCATTGTATTTAATTGTAGGTACTTGTAGTTAATTTATTTAATGATAGTGTAGTGTTAGGTTTAATAGTAACTTAGGTTAGGATTTATTTTACAGGTAATTTTGTAATTATTTTAACTAGGTAGCTATTAATTAGTCAATAACTATTTAATAGCTATTGTACCTAGTTAAAATAAATACAAAGTTGCCTGTAAAATAAATATAAATGCTAAAATAGCTACAATGTAACTATTAGTTATATTGTAGCTATATTAGGGTTTATTTTACAGGTAAGTATTTAGTTTTATATAGGATTAATTTATTTAGTTAATTTAATGACAGTGTAGTGTTAGGTGTAATTGTAACTTAGGTTAGGGTTTATTTTACAGGTAAATTTGTATTTATTTTAGCTAGGTAGTTATTAACTATTTAATAGCTATTGTACCTAGTTAAAATAAATACAAAGTTGCCTGTAAAATAAATATAAATCCTAAAATAGCTACAATGTAACTATTAGTTATATTGTAGCTATATTAATAGCTAGTAGGGGGCTTAGATTAGGTGTAATTAGTTTAAAATTATTGCAATATTTTATTATTTTTGCTAATTTAGTGTTTGTTTGTTTTTTTGTACTTTTCTGATGGATGGAAGACCTCTTCTTGCCCGCTTGGATGAAGACTTCTGCCAGTCTGGATGTCCTCTTCTGCCCCATCGGATGAAGACTTCGGCCCGGCTGGGTGAACACGACTCAAGGTAGGGAGATCTTCAGGGGGGGTAGTGTTAGGTTTATTTAAGGGGGGTTTGGGTTAGAGTAGGGGTATGTGGGTGGTGGGTTGTAATGTGGGGGGGGGGTTGTGTTTTTTTTTACAGGCAAAAGAGCTGTTTTCTTTGGGGCATGCCCCGCAAAAGGCCCTGTTCAGGGCTGGTAAGGTAATAGAGCTGTTAACTTTTGTAATTTAGTATAGGGTAGGGCATTTTTTTTATTTTGGGGGGCTTTGTTATTTTATTAGGGGGCTTAGATTAGGTGTAATTAGTTTAAAATTCTTGTAATATTTTTTTATTTTTTGTAATTTAGTGGGGGGGGGGGGGTTGTACTTTAGTTTAGTTTTTTAATTGTATTTAATTGTAGGTACTTGTAGTTAATTTATTTAATGATAGTGTAGTGTTAGGTTTAATTGTAACTTAGGTTAGGATTTATTTTACAGGTAATTTTGTAATTATTTTAACTAGGTAGCTATTAAACAGTAAATATCTATTTAATAGCTATTGTACCTAGTTACAATAAATACAAAGTTGCCTGTACAATAAATATAAATGCTAAAATAGCTACAATGTAACTATTAGTTATATTGCAGCTATATTAGGGTTTATTTTACAGGTAAGTCTTTAGTTTTATATAGGTTTCATTTATTTAGTTAATTTAATGATAGTGTAGTGTTAGGTGTAATTGTAACTTAGGTTATGATTTATTTTACAGGTAAATTTGTATTTATTTTAGCTAGGTAGTTATTAAATAGTTATTAACTATTTAATAGCTATTGTACCTAGTTAAAATAAATACAAAGTTGCCTGTAAAATAAATATAAATCCTAAAATAGCTACAATGTAACTATTAGTTATATTGAAGCTATATTAATAGCTAGTAGGGGGCTTAGATTAGGTGTAATTAGTTTAAAATTATTGTAATATTTTATTATTTTTTGTAATTTAGTGTTTGTTTGTATTTTGGTACTTGTATGATGGATGGAAGACCTCTTCTTGCCCCGCTTGGATGAAGACTTCTGCCGGTCTGGATGTCCTCTTCTGCCCCATCGGATGAAGACTTCGGCCCGGCTGGGTGAACACGACTCAAGGTAGGGAGATCTTCAGGGGGGTAGTGTTAGGTTTATTTAAGGGGGGTTTGGGTTAGAGTAGGGGTATGTGGGTGGTGGGTTGTAATATGGGGGGGGGGTTGTGTTTTTTTTTTTACAGGCAAAAGAGCTGTTTTCTTTGGGGCATGCCCCGCAAAGGGCCCTGTTCAGGGCTGGTAAGGTAATATAGCTGTTAACTTTTGTAATTTAGTATAGGGTAGGGCATTTTTTTTATTTTGGGGGGCTTTGTTATTTTATTAGGGGGCTTAGATTAGGTGTAATTAGTTTAAAATTCTTGTAATATTTTTTTATTTTTTGTAATTTAGTGTTTGTTTGTTTTTGTAATTTAGTGGGGGGGTTTTGTACTTTAGTTTATTTAATTGTAGATAATTGTAGGTACTTGTAGTTAATTAGGTTTAATTGTAACTTAGGTTAGGATTTATTTTACAGGTAATTTTGTAATTATTTTAACTAGGTAGCTATTAATTAGTCAATAACTATTTAATAGCTTTTGTACCTAGTTAAAATAAATACAAAGTTGCCTGTAAAATAAATATAAATGCTAAAATAGCTACAATGTAACTATTAGTTATATTGCAGCTATATTAGGGTTTATTTTACAGGTAAGTATTTTGTTTTAAATATTATTCATTTATTTAGTTAATTTAATGATAGTGTAGTGTTAGGTGTTAGTGTAACTTAGGTTAGGATTTATTTTACAGGTAAATTTGTATTTATTTTAGCTAGGTAGTTATTAAATAGTTATTAACTATTTAATAACTATTGTACCTAGTTAAAATAAATACAAAGTTGCCTGTAAAATAAAAATAAATCCTAAAATAGCTACAAAGTAACTATTAGTTATATTGCAGCTATCTTAGGGTTTATTTTACAGGTAAGTCTTTAGTTTTAAATAGGATTCATTTATTTAACTATAGTAAACTTATTTCGTTTTATTTAAATTATATTTAAGTTAGGGGGTGTTAGGGTTAGGGTTAGACTTAGGTTTAGGGGTTAATAACCTTATTATAGTAGCGGCGACGATGGGGGCGGGAGATTAGGGGTTAATAATTGTAGGTAGGTGGCGGCGATGTTAGGGAGGGCAGATTAGGGGTTAATAAAATGTATTATAGTGTTTGCGAGGCGGGAGTGCGGCGGTTTAGGGGTTAATACATTTATTATAGTGGCGGCGATTTGCGGTCGGCAGATTAGGGGTTAATACTTGTAGTTAGATTGCGGCGACGTTGGGGGAGGCAGATTAGGGGTTAATAACTATAATGTAGGGGTCGGCGGTGTTAGGGACAGCAGATTAGGGGTTAATAGCTATAATGTAGGTGGCGGCGATATCGGGTCGGCAGATTAGGGGTTAATACTTATAGTTAGATTGCGGCGACGTTGGGGGAGGCAGATTAGGGGTTAATAACTATAATGTAGGGGTCGGCGGTGTTAGGGACAGCAGATTAGGGGTTAATAGCTATAATGTAGGCGGCGGTGATATCCGATCGGCAGATTAGGGGTTAAATAATGTTATTATAGGGTTTGCGATGTGGGGGGCCTCGGTTTAGTGGTTCATAGGTAGTTTATGGGTGTTAGTGACTTAGTGTACTAAATGGGTGTTAGTGTAGTAAAAACATACCGAATTTCGGAACGGAATAGAACCGAATTCAGCCGAATCCGAATAAATCCGAAACGAATTTATTCGGATCCGAATAAATCCGAAACGAATTTATTCAAATTTTGCCGAATCAGATTCGATCCGAAACGAAATTCTAAAAGTCCGAATCGATCCGAACCGAAAACGAACCAAATTTTTTAGCGGTGCACATGTCTAGCCTAATATGTGATGCTAGAACCTCCATTGGGAGGATAAATAATATAGGGGAGAGGGGGCATCCCTGTCTCGTTCCGTTTGTGATTGAGAATGGTTGGGACATGGTATCGTTCAATTTTATTTTGGCTTGGGGGCTATTGTAAAGGGAGAATATTTTTCCAGTAAAAATTGAGTTGAAACCAAATTGTGTAAGTGTCTCCTTCAGAAACTGCCAGTTTAGCCTGTCAAAGGCTTTCTCCGCGTCCATAGAGATGAACACGGAGGGAATATGGTTGTTAACTGCATGTTCCATTAATAATAGAATTTTGGTCGTATTATCTTTAGCCTCTCTAAGAGGAGTGAAATCGGCCTGATTAATATGTACGATTGTTGGGAGTATTAAGTTAATGCGGGTGGCCAATATTTTAGCATAGATTTTGATGTCTATGTTAAGAAGGGAGATTGGGCGAAAATTAGCGGGCGTTGTAGGGGGTTTACCTGGTTTTGGGATCACTACTACTTGCACTTCTAGCATGGATTGGGGGAATGGATTAGTGTCTGTTACCTCATTTAATAGTTGAGTGAGATAAGGGGAGAGTTGAGAAGAGAAGGTGTGATAATACTTTCCAGTGAAACCATCCGGCCCTGGGCTTTTCCCATTGTTAAGTGATTTTATGGCCGTGAGGAGTTCAGTTTGGGTAATGGGTTTGTTGAGGGTATTAAGTTGATCAGTTGTTATAGTGGGCAGATGTGCACTGGAGATATAAGAAATCAGATCCGGAGTAGGACCTTGAGAGGGTGCATTTCTTTGAATATTATATAGGGTGGAATAATAGTCATGGAAGGATTGTAGAATTTCTTTAGTAGTTTTTAGGGTGTGGGGGCAGTTAGGTGTTTGTATTTTGTTAATATAGGATTTCAATCTCTTTTTTTTCAAGGCTCTTGCTAATAACTTGCCCGACCTGTTGCTTTCGTAATAAAACATGCTGTTAGTTTTTGCGCAAAGCGTTTGGTATTCTATTTGTAGGAAGCCGTCTAATGCTTGTTTAGCACTTTGTAAGTCATTCAGTATATCAGGGTTTATAGGGGATTGTTTATGGGCCAAGTCCAGTCGGGCAAAGGTATCTAATAGCTCATTATATTGTTGTCAGTGTAGTTTTTGGAAGTGAGCCTTTAATTTAATTAATTCTGCATATGCACATATTAACACATAGATACATATGTATATAAGCATATACATATATATTTACTGGGAACACACAGTTCCCATAGACCACTATGTAAGCACATTTTTTTTCCTAACACCCTACACCTGCCTGCTTTAGCCACAAAAAACTGCCTGGTGCGGTTATTTTATAAAAAAATTAAAATGCTACAATTTTTATTTATTAATAAAATACACACCACTGTATTTTGGGGGCATTTGGGGCACATTAATAAAATTATTGCGGTAGCAATATCGAGCCACTTGCAATGGCTAGTTATTTATCGCACACACTAAAATGGTCAAATTTGCCCATTTGCGGGCATAATAAATTAGTGCTCCACTTGTAATCTAGACCAAAATGTTTAATTACATGAAGTAAAACAACATTGCAATATCCTTGCATTATTTGTTTTGCTCACCTTTTTGTAATAATTCTCTAAAATGCACATAGTATGCTTCACAAGCTTTACTGGGCCATATATCTATTAACCTATGAGTAGCAAACTGTTTGTCTGTATTGCTTTGCTAAAAAAAATGATATGAGGTGTTTAAAAGCAGTTATATTGTGCAATGCATCAATAACTTGTGTTGTCTCTGCACCCTTTATAAAACATCATTAATAAAAGCAGCATTGGGCCTATTTAAATCTCACCTCACATTCTGAGTCTTCCCCAAACTAGCCTAATTCCACCTGTGGAGATTTAATTGTTTGCAGCTTAAATCATTTCCACTTCTCATGATTAAACATTTTGGGGCAGATTACAAATATCTTGCTAATTTTTTTTTATACGCTCGAGAGCTAACTGCACTCAAGTTAAAAAATGATCACGGCTGGATTAGCGAGAGTATTACAAGTTGAAAGTAAAAAGTTAGCACGCAAGCGAAAGACTCAGGCAGGCAAATTTCAGGACTTCAGATATAGGGAAGATTACATATACGGCGTTGCTCGCAAAAGCCGGCATTGGTTATTTTTAGATGGATGTAGTGATCACATATAAGGCGCCGTATATAAATGTGGCGGGTATATTTTACCCATCGGCCGCTGTTTTTACTCCCATAAACTACATAGCACCGGCATTGCAAGTCGGTATCACATATTCTGCGCAAGGGCTTACGCAGCGAAAATTGAGAAATTTTATACCATTTTAACCTTGCCACACATAGGCAGGCGCAGCAAGCCTTGCGTTGAGTATATGAGCACTGTAACTCAATGGAAGTTTTAACAAACACCTAACACATGCGCAATATCTACCTATCAACCTCCATCCCCCCACCACAATAACTTAATAAAATGTATTAACCCCTAATCCGGCAACCCCCACATCCCAAAGTACCTAATAAAGTTATTAAGCCCTAATCTGCCACCCACCCAAAACGCAAAGTATCTAATTACACTATTAACCCCTAATCCACCAAACCCCCACATCGCAAACTACCTATTAAAACTATTAACCCCTAAACCACCATCCCCCACAACGCAATCTACCTAATTAACCCCTAAACCTCCATCCCCCCACAATGCAAAATATTAATCTAATCAATAACCCCCTAACCAAACACACCCCCTAAATTAACCGCAATTACATAAAATAAAAAAAGACTATCTTTTTAAAAAAATAAATAAAAAATTACCAGAATAAAAAAATCCTAACTTAAATTTAAAATAAAAAATCCTAACTTTATAATAACCCCCCCAAGATGAAATTAAAATACAAAATCTAATATTACAAAAATAAAAAAAATCTAAAATGACAGAAAAAAATAAATGATATTATCCAGACTAAAAAAATGTAAACCTAATATAATACCCCTATAAAAAAAAAAGCCAGCCCAAAATAAAAACACCCCCTAATCTAAGAATAAACTACCAATAGCCCTTAAAAGGGCCTTTTGTAGGGCATTGCCCTGAATAAGTCAGCTATTTTACATCAAATGTACACAAAAAAAATCTTCTTGCAGGCAGAGCAAAGTCTTCATGCAGGCGGATCCATCTTCATCCATCACGGTACCATCTTCTTTCTTCTTGCTAGAGGTTAGGAGTATTTTTCCGATGCGAGGATCCGGAGCGGTGGTCCTCCTCAGAGGTGGCAGTCATCAGCGACGTGGAGGTCCTCTTCATGCGATCGTCCACAGCGGCGGTCATCAGTGACGAGGAGATCCTCTTCATGCGATCGTATGCTGTACGCTGAAGATTGAATGCAAGGTACCCGTTTCATATTGGGATACCTTGCATTGCTATTGGCTGAAATTTTCAACTCAGCCAATAAGATGAGAGCTGCTAAAATCCTATTTGCTGTTCAAATCAGCCAATAGGATTTCAGTAGCTCTCATCCTAGGAATACAAGGTACCCCAATATCAAATGGGTACTGTAAGGTGTATAATCCCACGGGGGGGTGTCAGCGCAGGCCAAAGCCTGGGGCCTACGGTACCACGAGAGGCAGATGCAGATTTATCTGATAAGGAGCTCCCTGAAAAGATTCAGACCACGCAGCAATATGATCCAAAGCTATTCATGTTTATTGAACAGTGTAATCATGTCTTATAGCGTACAGAGACAGCACATAGGGTTAAGGGGATGACACGTTTGGACCGCGTCATTTTACACAGTTATACAGAGTAGAAATACATGGAAAAGCTAGAAGATGAGTTTCTCATAACAATACTTACAGAGTCATAACAAACTACCATCTGCGGAGACAACAAGGTGTCTAAACCCTCTTGTTTACATTATCTTATTCTATCTTCTTCTGGGCGTCGGGCCAGGGTACATTGGCAAGGCCGAACAGCTAAGGAAATTATCATAAACATGCATATAATTCTCACTGCATAATAACCCAGTATAATAAAGTCTATTCATTCTAAAATGGCTGCGAGGAACAAGATGGCTGCGAAGAACAAGATGGCTGCCATCAGGTTCATATTACCCCTAACATACCATCCTTTTATTCTAACAGAATAACATAAAAACTAAAACAATCTTAACGAATATAAAGAACCTTATAGCGAGATGGCTGAGCGGTGACATTATGGAAAAAAGAATGGTGAGGGTTAGCATGAGTACTGGTAAGCTTATTAATCAAACACACAGTAAGCTTATATATGAAAAAGAAAGCAAGAAACAGAAAAAGAAGAAATGCAAAACCCAGTAAAATTTTCATACCAACAGCTCCTAGCCAGGAACCAAGACCAAAGGTCCAATCTATACCATCAAAGAGACCTGTTGGCTGCTTACGTATTTGTGATTGAATGTCATGCAAAGTGTCAAGATCATGGTGTATTCTACCAGTGTTGTTCCAGATAAAAACACAGCAAGAAGAACCTATGCGCTTACATACTCCTCCTTCTGCTGCTAGCAAATAATCTAAAGCCATACGATTCTGGAGAGCAGTCTGAGCGATCTGCTCTTGTCGCATAGTTAAGGACTCTATGGCATCTGTAGTAGAATTAAAAGCTGCATCTACCAGTGTAGCAAACAAATTAAGCTTATAATATAATCGCATGACAGCTGCAGTAGGAAACCAAGATGCAGTAGCTATCTCGGCAGTACTAGTCTTAACTGTAAAATCAGAAGCTCTACGTGTTTGCAGTTTAGCATTAGGGAGTGTGTCATGAATACTTAATGCTGGGAATATGTAACCCAAATAACAAGGTGAGAGATGGCTACATGGTATAATTTTAACTGCCCACCTTTCACAAAGCCAATAATAACCATAAGGTAACTGAATAACTGAAGGACAGGAGGGAAATCTTCTCCTCTTAGCTTCTGGAGAAGCACCTGTCTGTTTACCTATATTTATGTTGTTACGCCAAAACCAATTGCAAATTGTGTTGTGTGGTTCAGTGTACTTAGCAGTAAAATTACGAATATACTCAAAAGAAAGATAAGATCCATCCCATATATTTAGCAGTGTAGCATTAACTAGTGTGGCTGCATTGTAGATTAAGGCAACTGTAATAGGCATTTGACTAAGTGTACTGGGGTGAAAACTAGTACCATTAAGATTATGGGACATAATAACACCATGGTTTACACAATTGACTAAGTGTACCCTATCCTTTTCAAAACCTTTATCAGTGTTAACTATTGGTGTAAAATTCCACATAGTATCATCATTTATCATTTGTGTCAAATTGTGTGTGGTAATAGGAAAACCCACAAATGGATAACCCCATTTCCCCCCATGAGGGACATAGCCACAAACCCAACAAGAATCAGTCTGATTAGTCACTTTGTATAAGTTTGTGGCAGCTTTAACAAAAGCATTGTCAGTTTCCCATGCTGACATATGCAACTCTCTGATATCACGGGTGAGAGGGATGGATAAGGGATTAGTGACATTGTCAATTATACTTTTATTATCATTGTGCCGGGGCGCACCAGGACTAGGGAATGGCCTGAGTTTGTGCAGGGGCACACCAGGATTGAAGATCAGGATCAGGATGACAATCACGGATGTGAAGAACACTGCTGGCAGGAGGTACTACACTATTCGATACTCGATGGAATCATGGAGCGGCCAGGGTTGACGTCGTCTGGGGCCCTCTTGATCCGGTTCGCGTGGATCCATACTGGAGCTTCCTCTGTAAGGACAGCGGTTCTCGTCACAGCGATCACTGTAGTTGGAAGGCCAAAAGGAGGATCCAACGACTTATTCTTGTGGAGCTGCTTCACCAAGACAGTATCTCCAGGCTTGAACGGGTGTCAGGATACCTGTAGGCTGCGGAAGAGTAGAAGAAACATCACCATAGATGCCATTCAATGTTTCAATCAGATTAGTTACATATTCTTCCCTTACAACATTGATATCTCCCCTTACCACAGGAGAACCTTTTTGTTTACACCATGGGGTTGGAAAAGGTCTGCCCATCAGAATTTCAAAAGGTGAATAACCCGTAGTGGTGCTAGGGGTCATTCTGATTTCTGCCAATACTGCAGGTAAATGTTCAAGCCAATTAGTAAATGTACCACCAGTTCCCTTCCTGAACTTATCTTTAATGGTTCTATTCATGCGCTCTACCTGTCCTGATGACTGTGGGTGATAAGGAATATGAAACTTCCAGTCAATGGACAACATAGTACAAATCATTTGTGTAATCTGTGAAGTGAAAGGAGTACCTCTGTCACTGTTTATCTGTAATGGACAACCAAAACGAGGAATAATTTCCTTGCACAATATCTTTGCTACAGTACGTGCATTCTCTTGAGTGGTTGGAAAGGCCTCAACCCACTTACTGAATTGATCAACAATGACTAAAAGATACTTGTATCCACCTCGCGCAGTGGGCATGTGTGTGAAATCAATTTGCAATACCTGCATAGGACCATCAGGGGGCGGTAAATGCTCAAGTTTACCATGTACAAGGCCTCCAGGATTATTTCTGGCACAAGTTAGACATCTGTCCAGTTGTCTATCAATCATGCGCAACAGATCTTTAATGACATACTTGGATGTCATCAGATTCTTGGTCTGTTGTTTACTTATGTGGCCAAAACCATGAAAATGACTAATAAACAAAGGTGCGGCAATTTGTGGTATCCCCACTCTCCCCTCCTCGTCTGACCACAGGCCATCTTGGCCTTTGGTCAGACCAGCAGAGATCCAAGTCTGTAAATCAGTTTCAGTTGCGCCAAACTGTAGGTGCGCCACATCCACATCAGATGCTAAGGCAGGAATCATTACCATATGTAACTGTTCCTGTGTATTAGTGCTGAGATAGTCAGGGTGCGGTGGACCCCGAAACGCAGCTTCCTTAGCAATGGTGTCTGCAAAATCATTGCCAAGTCTAACGTCAGTGGAGTCAGTACTGTGGCCTTTACATTTAAGAATTGCTAACTTATGTGGTAATTTAATTGCATCTAAGAGTTCCTGTACCAGTGTAGAATGTGAGATACTCTTACCATCAGCTACAACAAAACCTCTGTTCTGCCAAATCACTCCAAAATCATGCACAACTCCAAACGCATACCTTGAATCAGTGTAAATGGTCACATCTTTCATCGCAAACGCTCTACATGCCTGAGCTAGGGCTACCAATTCAGCTGCTTGGGCTGACACAAAAGGCAGAGAACCAGCAGTAACCACTGTGTCAGGTAACTGTACCACAGCAAAGCCTGTAAGATAAACACCATCAGCAGGTTTAGAACATGACCCATCAACAAAGACAACTTCTCCCTCCTCTAGTGGAGTTGTTTGCAAGTCAAGACGTGGTGACGTCTCTGTGTGTACAGTGACTATGCAATTGTGGTCATCAGGGTGTTCTAAAGGACATTTAGAAATCAATGCATGTAATAAAGGTGCTGGGCCTCCTGTGGGTGCAATGTATTTGATAGTGAGGTTTGCAGTGGATGTGAGAATTGTTTCATAGCCCGACCTTCTCTGTGCAGTCATGTGCTGTGTAGTGAGATTATTTAACACTTGCAAGACTTGATGTGATGTATGCAATATCAGAGAATGTGACAGTACCAATGTTTGTGCCGCCTCCACCATCATAGTGCATGCTGCTGTAGCTCTTAAGCATGCTGGCATACCCTGTACCACCAATGGCAACAATTTTGAATAAAAAGCTACCGCTCTGTACCCATTACCGTGTTCCTGAGCAAGGACCCCTGCTGCTGTACCTCCCCCTTCTGTGCAATACAGGTGAAATGGTAGGTTATAGTTGGGTAAACCTAGGGCTGGAGCGGAACAGAGAGCCTGCTTGAGGGTGTTGTAGGCCTTATCAAGAGTCTGTGCCCAGTGGATTTGTTCTGGTTCATGCTGACCTGTAACTGAACGCAAAATATGATCATAATATGAACAGTCTGGTATCCATTGCCTGCAGTAAGTAACCATACCCAGAAAAGAGAACATAGCAGTCTTAGTTTGTGGTCGAGGAATAACCATGAGAGCCTTAACTCTTTCAGGGGATAACAGTCTCTTGCCTGCTGAAAGAAGAAAACCCAGGTATGTTACTTGTGGAAGACAAAATTGCATTTTTCTCAAAGTCACTTTGTGCCCTGCATCACCTAAGTGCTGAAGCAAATGGAGAGAGTCAGTTTTACAAGTCTGTTCATCAACACTGCACAACAACAAATCATCCACATACTGTATCAAAGTGGAACCTTCAGGAGGTGTCAAGGATTCTAGGGTCTTACGAACTACAGCTGAGTACGCGGCAGGGGAATCAATGAAGCCCATTGGTAATCGATTGAACATATATTGATTCCCTAAATACGTAAAACCAAACAACGGTTGAGTGTCGGGATGCACAGGGATGCTAAAGAATGCACTGCAGAGATCAATGACTGTAAAGCAAGTTGCAGTACTTGGGATGGCTGTTAAAATAGCATTAACATCTGGCACTATCGGCGCAAGTGGCTGCACCAGAGCATTTACTGCTCGCAAGTCTTGTGTAAATCTGTATTCTGTACCTCCAGGTTTAGGAACAGGATTGATAGGTGTGTTGTATGGTGACAGTGTGTGTCTAATAACTTTCTTAGACAATAGGTCCTTAATTACAGGAGCTATTCCCTGTTCCTTTTCCTTAGACAAAGGGTACTGCTTAATGTATACAGGTGTAACACCTGGTTTGAGAGTGGCTTTGTATGGTGTGCACGAAATGAAACCTGGATCATTAAATCCAGTGGCCCATAAACTCTGTTTTAACTCATCAAGTGCCTCTGGCACGTCATTAGTGACATGTGAAGCATGTGTGAATGCATCTGGCTCTAATTGTACAGGTATAACCTTAGGATCTTTTACAATATTCCTGCCATATTTCCATGTCCACAAATGTTCTGGTGTTTGCACATAAACTGTATCTGGTGTAAGTACAACTGCATTAACTGGTGCTTTCCACATTTCTTTGTCAACATGTTCAGTAATCCAGGGTCTGTAAAAAGCTTGTGTCACAACTTTGTCAGGGTGTGAGGCATACTCAAACACATTCTCAAGAGTCTGTAAACTGAGTTTATCAAGGTACAACTGTTTAGTAAAGGCAGGTTCAGGATCAGCTGCATACAGCAACGGAACTGAATCCCAGGGAGTGTCAACATGCAATCCTCCCTTGCAATCAATGTTAACAGACATTTGCATCTTAGCCATTAAATCCCTTCCAAGCAAATTAACAGGACTATTGGGTATTATGCGAAAAGCATAAACAAATCTGTTTGAAGGGCTGTCATTTGGATACACCTCCAAAGGAGGCGTCCTGTTGTAATGCCAACAGATTTTTCACATGTATTAGTTACTGGCCCATTGTATTCTCTAGCAGAAATGCTAGATTTAGTTGCTCCGGTATCTACCAAAAAATCATGTGGGACACCTTGCACAACTAAAGACATTAAGGGTAAATCTTGCCAATGATACGACAACTGAGCAGTATAACATGTGAGCAGTCCCTTCTGCTGGCAATCCTAGCGGGTACTATTCTGATTCTGGGAAGGAGACTGAGTCCAGGGAATCTGATATCTAGGAGTGTTGCTGGGATTCTGGGAGGAATTATTATTCCCACCATACTGATCATTTCTATCCCTTCTAGGCTGTGGGCAGTCCTGCTGCCAATGATCATAAGACCCACAATTCCAGCAAGATCTGTCTGTGGAGTTATGTGCCTCTTGTCTCCTATCACCGTTCCACTGAAACCTGTCTCTTCCCCTTCCTCGAAAGCTTCTATTCTGCCCTCTATTCTGATTTCTTCCTCTCCTGTTACCTGACGCATTAAACATACTCTCCTGACCTTTCTCATTACACACACGAAAAACATCTGCTGCATCTTTCTCTCTTATAGCCTTTTCAAATTCTTCCACTTTCATTGCATGAATACCTGAAATTGTCTGTCTCACCAATTGCGCAGTTTGCGAATGCATATTATTCAACAAGTGTTGCACATACAATTGTGCCAACTCTCCTTGCGTACCCAAACAACATTCCTGTCGCCAACAATCACCAAACCTCTTCAGAAAATCAGACACCTGTTCACCCTTCTTTTGCTTACATGCACCAGCTTTCGTAATATCTTTACGATCACCATGCTGACTTTTAAAGAATTTCTCAACGTCCTCCCACATTACACTCACAACAGCCGCATCTCTCCACACATAATCATCATTCACTGGAACATCATACTTAGTATCCAGGAACTTGCACACTTCAGTAAAATTCACATCTGTGTATTTAGTGATCACATTCAACAAAAACCTATAGTCTGGACCACCCAGACACATATCTCTAGTCACCCGTCTAAGATAAGTTATTGCTCCCATCGGATGCTTTACAGGATCAGGACATTTTAATGCCCAATCCATCAAGCGGTCTGCGTCGGGAGGACGAATCATCGTCTGGTCCCCGATTATAAAAAACGGTGCTTCTATGTTCACATCATCCTCTGAATCAGTGTCTGCTCCCTGCGTGTGAGATCTCGTATGTTTCCCTACAGGACTGGGACCTGTGACAGCTGCAGTTTTCACAGCTTTCGCTTTAGATGTCTTTGCAGCACTCTGCAACCCCCCTTCTCTGCCCACACTGTTAGGGAATGTGAGAGCTAATTTCTTTACACTACCAGGAGCCCGACGTTCCACTCTCTCCCCCTCCCCTTCAGACATTCCTGCCTCTGTACTGCTCTGAAGAGAACCAGTTAACCCTTTTCTAGCACTTAAAGTGGCAACAGCAGCGTCTTCCAGCTGCTCCATCTCCTTCACGCTGTGTGCTTTCTTAAGCACAGACAACAAAGGATACAGGGCAGAGGGATGAGGCGGGGGAAGTGTCGGAGCAGGTGGGGGCAATGCCGGTGCCGTGGGCACGGCGGCTGATGGTATGGGCACAGCCGCTGATGCCGTAGGCACAGCCAGATATGGTGGAGGCAGGGTATTACATTCAGTCCAAAATACAGACAGCTTTACCCAAACCTCTCCACATTCTTTCATGTATTTCTTATCCCATTTCGAATCGCCCTCTGGTCCCTGATAAGCAGGATCCTTTAAACACATACCTCTTATCATAGTTACATGCGGTTCACAGAGAGAGCCTATACGGGGGAACGGATTTTGCTCCTGGGGATACAATGATTCACTCCATCCGCTTATGTTATCAACAAATGGAATTACATAAAATTGGCCTGCAATTCTAGCTACAAAGTCTTTTGGAGTTTCCCCTTTAACTGGCTTAGGGTTTGTAAAATGCACAGTATTTTTACCAGCACTGGATGGTACACGCTGCACAGTCTTGTACTTAATATTACATTTCTGATCAGCATTTTTATCACATTTTTTGCTATGGGCAGACCCCATTGTTACACAAAATAATCACAGCGAAATTAGCAGCAGCAATAATAAAATGCACAATCACTTAATATATTCTATGCACAGCACAATAAACAAAGCAAAATAAGCAAAAGCAAAGCCTCAGATAGCAACACCAGCCTCAAGTGAATACCAAAACTCTATAACGGAATAAATCAGGAAAACTTCAACACACGTGTGACTCACTCACTTACTGCCACGTTGCCCGGGGGACCTTATCTTAAAAGAACCTCCCGTCGACTGGCATTCATATATTACTTGCGCGCTTATCACCGACAGGACTCACAATACCTGTCGTGTCCCAGCACAGGACTGATTACCTGTCTGGAGGGGTTATCACAACTGCCGGCAGGACTGTAACCTCCGCAAACCTGTGCTTCAACCACAGGAACCCCTTTAACCTTATATCATATATTACACCTTTTTTTAAAAATACAAACAATTAAATTTAGGTTCAGATTCACAGAAGGAAAGCAGCGTAATAAAACCACGATAACTTACCTCCTGCGAATCCCACTATCGTGACACCAAGAATTGTAAAGTGTATAATCCCACGGGGGGGTGTCAGCGCAGGCCAAAGCCTGGGGCCTACGGTACCATGAGAGGCAGATGCAGATTTATCTGATAAGGAGCTCCCTGAACAGATTCAGACCACGCAGCAATATGATCCAAAGCTATTCATGTTTATTGAACAGTGTAATCATGTCTTATAGCGTACAGAGACAGCACATAGGGTTAAGGGGATGACACGTTTGGACCGCGTCATTTTACACAGTTATACAGAGTAGAAATACATGGAAAAGCTAGAAGATGAGTTTCTCATAACAATACTTACAGAGTCATAACAAACTACCATCTGCGGAGACAACAAGGTGTCTAAACCCTCTTGTTTACATTATCTTATTCTATCTTCTTCTGGGCGTCGGGCCAGGGTACATTGGCAAGGCCGAACAGCTAAGGAAATTATCATAAACATGCATATAATTCTCACTGCATAATAACCCAGTATAATAAAGTCTATTCATTCTAAAATGGCTGCGAGGAACAAGATGGCTGCGAAGAACAAGATGGCTGCCATCAGGTTCATATTACCCCTAACAGGTACCTTGAATTCAATCTTCAGTGTCGATTGATTGCATGAATTTCTTAAAAAATAAAGTTAGATACTAAGGATAAATTAGTCCTTATGTTCAAAAGAAAGAAACTTCAGCACTCTTTTAATCAATATTAGATAGTTTTATTAATAAATATTCATGGAAAGACATTTCCTGCTGTCACAGCAAAATACACGCACATCTCTGAATGAAAAAAATGCAACCAATCAGTGCATACCAAAGTGCAAAAGAATATAACAGTACATATCAAAACATATACAAATCAAAAATAAAAATGGAAAATCTGGCATCCCAGATATATTGGCATCACATGCAAAAGTAATTTCATTCAAGTCATATTGGTATGTAAGATGGATGTTACTCCCATTGTTCAATTTATCTATGAATTCTAATAGAATTTCTTCTGAACCATTCCACAATAGGAGTATATCGTCCACATACCGTAACCATATTTGTACAAAATTGTCAGTGTAATAACTGAACTGATCAAGGACTGTTTGATCCTTGCCGGCCTTAATGAAAAGATAGATTATTCTTGCTGTATGGGTTAACAAGTAAAGATAGAGAAATTACAATATGTCTTGTCAATTAAAAATATGTTAGGCTTAAAAGATATGTACATGTTATATAAAGTGTATATATACTATATACTCCTCTAATAATGACCAATTTTCCGATATAATTTGCATTCTCCTATGGTTAAATTCTTGAATGTAGTTAATTACTATAGGTATATCCATAGGTCTAATCATAATCTGTAAGGATGTCATATGTGTGTTTATATATTCTAACTGTCCCCCAAAAAATGGACAAGTAACACTAAGTGCATGTGAGCAAAATATGTACTTGAATATTTTGTATTATCTAGCAAAAATAAGTCTGCTTTAACTCTCTTTTCCCCGTGGTGTCTATAATAATAAAATTAAAATAAAAAAAATATATATTCTAAATACATTTTGAATATCTTGAATGATTTGGAATATATATTAAATTTCAAATAAAAGTGGTACCTTGAGATTTCTCTGTGTGTGTTCTCTGTTAATAACACAGAACTTTGAATTTTGAAAATTGCCTTTGTTAAGCTTTATTGCGATAAAGATGTATACACGTTTGTATAGGAATAGTTTTGTTGATATCAACCTTACCTTTTATTGCAGTATTGTATTTCTAATTGCTTGCGTATAAAGTATTTGTAAATAGGGTGAACACCATGGGTTTCACACACTTTCTGTATGTTAATTTGTTGCCATTAAGTGTAGACATTTTACCCAATTAAAATTGACTATTTGTCAAGAGGCTGTACTATGAGAAACAAATAAAAAGAGTTTTCTCGTGTGATGTAATTATGCCCTGACAATGCCCAGTTGATCAGCCAATGGGAGTGAAACGTACATAGGTGGTGGCGAGGCACTCTGACACCCGATGTTTGGCTTCTAAAGATTTCCATATGGCTTTGTGAAGCGGACCAACTTTCCATAAGGATTCCATCACAGTGTTTGGATTTGAAATCACTCGGTAACAGCGTGGAGGTTTTTGCATGAAGATATTATGAAAAGGAGAGGTATCATGCTGCTTCTGTTGTAAATTCGGAACTGCAGATGTGGAGCTTGCTGATTTTTGCTTGCTGTCCGGATTGTTTCAACTTCTTTACCAAGTGTTGACTTCTGCATGCCTCTTATATATCTCTGCATATTAACGCTTGCCTACTCTTGTTCTAACTATTGATATCTTACTGCTAACAAGCTTGCATTTAATAAGCATACAAGCAAGGCCAACCAAGTCATTTTCCTGTTACCAAAGGAACTGTTAACAATGGAACTTTCACAGTGATTCCATTTTCATATTAGGCACATCTTGTTTTTGCTACAATATCGCTTTACACTAACATTTGCTGTGCATGCATAGATCCCCATGAGAACCTGCCCAGACATTTCCTGTAATCTTACAGGGTTTGGTGGAGCAGGGTGTTTCATGTGATGCCAATATATCTGGGACGCCAGATTTGCCTTTTTTATTTTTTATTTGTATATGTTTTGATATGTACTGTTATTTTCTTTTACACTTTGATATGCACTGATTGGTTGCATTCTTTTCATTCAGGGTTGTGTGTGTATTTTGCCGTGACAGCAGGAAATGTCTTTCCATGAACATTTATTAAAAAAAATATTTAATATTGAATAAAAGAGTGCTGAAGTCCATTTCTTTTGAACATAAGGACTAATTTATCCTTAGTATCTAACTTTATTTTTTAAGAAATACACGCCTAGATTACGAGTCTTGCGTTAGCCTTAAAAAGCAGCGTTGAGAGGTCCCAACGCTGCTTTTTAACGCCCGCTGGTATTACGAGTCTGGCAGGTACAGGTGTACCGCTCACTTTTTTTCCGCGACTCGAGCATACTGCAAATCCCCTTACGTCAATTGTGTATCCTATCTTTTCAATGGGATTTTCCTAACGCCGGTATTACGAGTCTTGGAAAAAGTGAGCGCTAGACCCTCTCCTGCCAAGACTCCTACTGCATTTAAAAGTCAGTAGTTAAGAGTTTTATGGGCTAACGCCGTAACATAAAACTCTTAACTAAAGTGATAAAAAGTACACTAACACCCATAAACTACCTATTAACCCCTAAACCGAGCCCCCCCCCCTCACATCGCAAACACTTAAATACATTTTTTAACCCCTAATCTGCTGACCGGACATCACCGCTACTGTAATAAATATATGAACCCCTAAACCGCTGCACTCCTGCATCGCAAACACTAGTTACATTTTATTAACCCCTAATCTGCCATCCCTAACATCGCCGACACCTACCTACATTTATTAACCCCTAATCTGCCGCCCCCAACGTCGCCGCCACTATATTAAATGTATTAACCCCTAAATCTAAGTCTAACCCTAACCCCCCCTAACTTAATTATAATTTAAAATAATCTAAAAAAATTACTACAATTAAATAAATTATTCCTATTTAAATCTAAATACTTACCTATAAAATAAACCCTAAGATAGCTACAATATAACTAATAATTACATTGTAGCTATCTCAGGGTTTATTTTTATTTTACAGGCAAGTTTGTATTCATTTTAACTAGGTACAATAGTTATTAAATAGTTATTAACTATTTAATAACTTCCTAGTTAAAATAAGTACAAATTTACCTGTAAAATAAACCCCAACATGTTACAATTACACCTAACACTATAATTAAATAAATTACCTAAATTAACTACAATTAATTACAATTAAATTAAAGGGACACTGAACCCAATTTTTTTCTTTCATGATTCAGATAGAACCACCAATTTTAAGCAACTTTCTAATTTATTCCTATTATCAAATTTTCTTCATTCTCTTGCTATCTTTATTTGAAAAAGAAGGCATCTAAGCTAAGGAGCCAGCAAATTGTTGGTTCAGAACCATGGATAGCACTTGTTTATTGGTGCTGTCCAATCAGCAAGGACAACCCAGGTTGTTCACCAAAAATGGGCCGGCATCTAAACTTACATTCTTGCTTTTCAAATAAAGATACCAAGAGAATGAAGAAAATTTGATAATAGGAGTAAATTAGAAAGTTGCTTAAAATTTCATGCTCTATCTGAATTAAGAAAGAAAAAAATTGGATTCAGTGTCCCTTTAAATAAAGTAAAGTACGAAAAAAACAAACACTAAATTACAGAAAATAATAAAATAATTACAAGAATTTTAAACTAATTACACCTAATCTAATCCCCTAATAAAATAAAAAAGCCCTCCAAAATAATAAAATCCCTACCCTATACTAAATTACAAATAGCCCTTAAAAGGGCCTTTTGCGCGGCATTGCCCCAAAGTAATCAGCTCTTTTACCTGTAAAAAAAAATACAATACCCCCCAACATTAAAACCCACCACCCACACACCCAACCCTACTCTAAAACCCACCCAATCCCTTAATAAAACCTAACACTAACCCCTTGAAGATCACCCTACCTTGAGACGTCTTCACCCAACCGGGCGGAAGTGGTCCTCCAGACGGCCAGAAGTCTTCATCCGATCCGGGCAGAAGAGGACCTCCAGACGGGCAGAAGTCTTCATCCAGGCAGCATCTTCTATCTTCATCCATCCGGAGTGGAGCGGGTCCATCTTCAAGCCTTCCAACGCGGAGCATCCTCTTCCATCCGACGACTAACACTAAATGACAGTACCTTTAAGTGACGTCATCCAAGATGGCGTCCCTTCAATTCCGATTGGCTGAAAGAATTCTATCAGCTAATTGGAATTAAGGTAGAAAAAATCCTATTGGCTGATGCAATAGGCCAATAGGATTGAAGTTCAATCCTATTGGCTGATCCAATCAGCCAATAGGATTGAGCTCACATTCTATTGGCTGATTGGAACAGCCAATATAATGTGAGCTCAATCCTATTGGTTGATTGGATCAGCCAATAGGATTTTTTCTACCTTAATTCCGATTGGCTGATAGAATTCTATCAGCCAATCAGAATTGAAGGGACGCCATCTTGGATGACGTCACTTAAAGGTACCGTCATTTAGTGTTAGTCGTCAGATGGAAGAGGATGCTCCGCCCGGAGGAAGACTTCTGGCCGTCTGGAGGTCCTCTGGATCGGATGAAGACTTCTGGCCGTCTGGAGGACCACTTGTGCCAGGTTGGGTGAAGACGTCTCAAGGTAGGGTGATCTTCAAGGGGTTAGTGTTAGGTTTTATTAAGGGGGGATTGGGTGGGTTTTAGAGTAGGGTTGGGTGTGTGGGTGGTGGGTTTTAATGTTGGGGGGGGATTTTTTTTTTTTTTTTACAGGTAATAGAGCTGATTACTTTGGGGCAATGCCCCGCAAAAAAAGCCCTTTTAAGGGCTATTTTTAATTTAGTATATGGTAGGGATTTTTATTATTGGGGGGCTTTTTATTTTATTAGGGGGATTAGATTAGGTGTAAGTAGTTTAAAATTCTTGTAATTATTTTATTTTTTTCTGTAATTTAGTGGGGGGGTTTTCGTACTTTAGTTTATTTTTTTTAAATTGTAATTAATTGTATTCAGTTTAGGAAATTAATTTAATTATAGTGTAGTGTTAGGTGTAATTGTAACTTAGATTAGGATTTATTTTACAGGTATATTTGTATTTATTTTAACTAGGAAGTTATTAAATAGTTAATAACTATTTAATAACTATTGTACCTAGTTAAAATAAATACAAAGTTGCCTGTAAAATAAAAATAAACCCTAAGATGTATGTATTGGGTACTTGTAAAGCGCGGCTAATCACCCGTAAGGGTCTCAAGGCGCTGCTCATTTTATCGACCTCGGAAGGATGAAAGGCTGAGTGGACCTCACCGGGGATCGAACCTGCAACCCTTGGGTTGCTACGGCGCTCAGCCACAGTGCCTTAGCATGCAGAGCTAAGATAGATACAATGTAACTATTAGTTATATCGTTGCTATCTTATGGTTTATTTTATAGGTAAGTATTTAGTTTTAAATAGGAATAATTTAGTTAATGATCAAGAGTAGGGGTTAATAAATAAAAAGTAGGTGTCGGCGATGTTGGGGGCAGCAGATTAGGGGTTCATAGGGATAATGTAGGTGGCGGCGGTGTCCGGAGCGGCAGATTAAGGGTTAATAATAAAATGCAGGTGTCGGCGATGTCGGGGGCGGCAGATTAGAGGTTAATAAGTGTACGATTAGGGGTGTTTAGACTCGGGGTTCATGTTAGGGTGTTAGGTGTAGACATATAAAGTATTTTCCCATAGGTATCAATGGTGCTGCGTTACAAGCTGAACGCTGCTTTTTTGCAGGTGTTAGGTTTTTTTCCAGCTGATTCTCCCCCATTGATTCCTATGGGGAAATCGTGCACAAGCACGTTTTACCAGCTCACCACTACCGTAAGGTGAGATGTGGAGCAAAATTTTGCTCTCCGCTCACTTTTTTGCGGCTAACGCCGGGTTTAAAAAAAACCTGTAATACCAGCGTTGTCTTAAAGGGACATTAAACACTAAATACATGCTAGATAGAATGATGCATTCAAAGAAAAGATTAGTCCATGATTAACATGTAGATGTATTTTTTAAAGTTTCATTAGTTGTTTAAAAAATAAGTGTAAAGTTTTAGTGTCTATAAAACACTGGGAGCTGCCATGTTGTAACTTGTGTTACCTTCTCTGCTGTGGCCAATTAGGGACAGTTATACATAGGTCATTAGAGTGTGCAGCCAATGGTTGTGCTGGATTTAACAGTGTTCTGCACATCCATTTCTAACAGGAACTGAAAAGCTCACAATTTCAAAATGGAATTACAGGCAAAGAGGACAAAATAAATAATGAAAGTATATTGCAGAGGAGTTTTATTATATACAATTTATCATTTTATATTACCATCTCAAAGTGTTTAATGTCCCTTTAAGTGAGCGGTGAGAAAAATTGCTTGTTAACACCGCAAGCCTTACCGACAAAAACTCATAATCTAGCCGACAGTGGCCTCGCTTCCATTGAGTCGTTAAAAATGTTGCCGTAAGCTACCAAAGCGGCCGACAGCTAAAATTAATTTACGGCTCCATTTTAGTACCAGGTTTCCATTGAAAAGATTAGCGTGTTGCGCGCAGTCGCTCTTTTCGTGTAGCTGTAAGTTAACGTTGTGTTAACGCTTCCATCTGACGTTGGATTTTTTGAAAATCAATTAGTTGCTAAGGTAACCCGACCTTACGCTATAGAATTTACGTTTAACGTCCGTGCTTCTTACCTGTGATTGCCTCTCAAGAAAAATAAAGATACACTTATCCATATTTTTAATAATCAAATATTATTTTTTAATATAATTATATTTTCCACTTCATAAATATAAGTAATATGTATTGCTGCCATGGGCATAGGTCTAGTTTGCATTCTGTAGATATGTTCTTACATATATTATTATATTTAAATATATACTGATATTTCTATTAGAATATAAGTTTAACTATTCATATACATGAGACAACAATAAAAATTACTTATAACAATTTATTTCTACATTAAAACACTTGCATTATTTGCAAGTTTTATCATTTCAATAGAAAATAGGTCTCAAAAAGCACAATTTTCCTCTTTTACACCTAGTTGAGCTGGGTGTAATATTTCTCAATGTATCGACAGCCTCCGACAGTATATTAACGGTTTGCGCTTTCATTGGAAACCTGGTATAATTTATCGATTAACGGCTTCTATTACTTTCTATGGGACGCGAAGATTTTTTCGGCAGCCGGAGTCCAGCTGCCGATATTGAGGTATAATGCGCCATTGTAAACAGTCAATAAACGATATTGCTTTCGACAGCATATTTAACGGTTTGCGAGTGCACGCAAACTGAATTACGACTCAATGGAAGCGAGGCCAGAGTTTTTTGGTCTGCGCTAAGTAATTATTTATACTAATATTTTGTTGAGCTGGTTCACTACCTTTACATTTGGACGATTGCATGAAGATGAGCTCCACGTCGCTGATGACCGTCGCTGCTGAGGAGGACCACCGCTCCGGATCCACGCATTGGAACACCACTCAGGAATTTCTATTCAAAACATTAAACATATTAAAATTGAATAAAAATTATATTGCACATTCAATGGTATTTGACTGGGAAGGGCTCAACATTTTATACACAGTATATATGTGTGTATACATGTTTTGATATGTGTTTTTATGTGTTTATTGTGCACATACATATTTACACATAAAAACAAATAAATACAAATGTATACACACACACACATATATATTGACCACCTGTGTGCAGCTTCTTTTTAGCCCAGTAATGCTTTTCACAGAGTAGAACTTTCCTGTAGTATATCAATCTGATCTCTCCTAGTAAGGTCAGTCCAGTGCTGAAATACCTGGCAATTCCTTTCTGAAAGAGGAGCACGGCTACCACAGACATTTGTTTCAGCCTTCATTGGGCCTCGTCAGCGAGTTGTAGCCATATTCCTCTAAGCACACTGAACAAGGAGTCCACGTCTGGTTGCCCCTTTTTCCCTTAGGGAGACTAAATACATACAGAGAGAAGCGCACTCACAGGAACGAACAACTGGCTCAATAACATTGTTTGCCTGTTCTATGGCATTTACCACCTGGGTGCAGCTTCTTTTTAGCCCAGTAATGCTTTTCACAGTAGTAATAGGTGGGATCAGACTGATATACTACAGGAAAGTTCAACTCTGTGAAAAGCATCACTGGGCTAAAAAGAAGCTGCACCCAGGTGATAAATCAACATAGAACAGGCTAGCAATGGTATTGAGCTGGTTGTTCATTCCTGTGAGTGTGCTTCTCTCTGTATGTATTTAGTCTCCCTAAGGGAAAAGTGGCAACTAGACGTGGTCTCCTTGCTCAGTGTGCTAAAAGGATTATGGCTAAACCTCAGTAACGAGGCCTAATGAAGGCAAAAACTATCGCCTGGGGTTGCTGTGTTCCTTGTTCAGAGAAGATTTGCCTGGCACCCTACTGCCTGTAATAGGATCAGACTGCTATACTACAGGAATGTTCTGCTCTATGAAAAGCATCACCTGCACCCAGGTGGTAAATCGCCATAGTACAGGCTAACAATGGTTTTGAGCTGGTTGTTCTTTCCTGTGAGTGCGCTTCTCTCTGTGTATATATACACATGTATATATACACACATATATTTAGAAATATATATGACATAAAAATTGGAGCCCTTTCTAGTCAAACTCTTTGCAATATACCATATCCCCTTTTCATCTTTTTTTTAAAAAAAAAAAAATTCAATAACTGTTTAATTAAAAATGTGTATTTGAGTGTAATACATTATTTTAATATGTTTTATATGTGTTTTATGATTTGTTTTTAGCCTTTACACTTCAGGTCTCAAGTCAAGCTAAAGTCAAGTTTTGGATTTAACTTGAGTGCAACCTATAACTTTCAACTTATAATATCAGTACTATTTAGTGCGGTCGCAATATCCATTGAAAGTATAGGTTGCATTGGAGTGATGTTCACCTCGCTAACCCTTCTCTGGTAAATGGGATTTACCATGGACTTGTAATAACAAGTTGCTCACTAATTTTAGCATGATCCCGTGATATTGCTTATCGTGTCCCGTGCTATAATTAGAGTGCCATTTGTAATCTAGCCCTTTATTGGGAATTAGTTTTTGGGTTTAATGTGCCTTTAAACACATTTGATGAGCCAATGACAAGAGACACGTGTGTGTCTCCACCAATCAACAGCTAGATTCCACTAGTCCATTGCTGTTCCTCAGCATATTTAGGTATGGTTTTCAATTCAGGAAACCAAGAGAAAGAAGAAAATTGAAAAGTCTCTTAAAATTGCATTGAATCATGGAAGTTTTATTTTGACTGGCATACCCCTACAAGCACTGGATTGCAAAAGAAATATTACAAAATCATGTAACTGTCATTTTGTTTGCACAATTTACTGACAAAGTGCCAATTACAGCAGGAAACGCATCAGATCACAGCTGTGGCATGTGGAGTGGTGTATCCCTGTTTGATTTAACATGGTGAAATAAAGCTTTGGAATGTTTTAAGATATCTGCAAGTCTTGGATCTTTTATCTCCTTAATTGCATCTATATTCTGAGAGTTGGCATAGAGGGGGGCCGTAGGAGGTCAACGGTCATCTCTGCATTGCTGAATATCACACAGAACGGTGTTGGCAATCGATACAGGAGCTAATTGCTGTATGGTCGAGTTGGAACGGCACAGTGAGTAGAAGGAAGTGTTGCAAGTTGTGTGTTATTAGCCTTAGAAAGGCAGCATCTTTAGAACTATTGAAGGATACAATATATTAAACTTATATTATTATTATTATTATTATTATTATTTTGGGGGGCTTTGTTATTTTATTAGGGGGATTAGATTAGGTGTAATTAGTTTAAAATTCTTGTAATTATTTTATTATTTTCTGTAATTTAGTTTTTTTTTCCGTACTTTAGTTTATTTAATTTAATTGTAATTAATTGTAGTTAGTTTAGGTAATTAATTTAATGATAGTGTAGTGTTAGGTGTAATTGTAACTTAGGTTAGGATTTATTTTACAGGTATATTTGTATTTATTTTAACTAGGAAGTTATTAAATAGTTAATAACTATTTAATAACTATTGTACCTAGTTAAAATAAATACAAAGTTGCCTGTAAAATAAAAATAAACCCTAAGATAGATACAATGTAACTATTAGTTATATTGTAGCTATTTTATGGTTTAGTTTTTTAGGTAAGTATTTAGTTTTAAATAGGAATAATTTAGTTGATGATAGTAATTTTATTTAGATTTATTTAAATTATATTTAAGTTAGGGGGGTGTTAGGGTTAGACTTAGATTTAGGGGTAAATAACTTTATTATAGTGGTGGTGACGTTGGCGGCGGCAGATTAGGGGTTAATAAGTGTAGTTAGGTGGCGGCAACATTGGGGGCGGCAGAGTAGGGGTTAATAAACAAAAAGTAGGTGTTTTTACGTCTTTTATATGTTTACTATGAGGATGGCTACATAACTTGCAGACACTAGACACATGTTCTGTTATCTACCAGAGTTCTTTTCACATCATAATAGGCAGCAGCAGTTGTGAAAAATTTGATGCATGCTTATTTGATTATTACTATACTATGGGATTAACTGTACATTTATGTATGAAAAGGCACTAATTCTGGTACATTGTGCAATTGTTATCCCAGCAAATGGTATTTAAGCTGTACAGAAGAAATTGAAGTGTGAAAATCAAAGTTGTTAAGTGTATTGTAAAATGTTGAAGGCTCAGTTAAATTTTATCACTCCAGGCTTCGTGAAAGGTGTGGAACTTAAACAATATTTTATAGCAAAAGAAGGGAAAATATATTTAACATGTTTATTGAAATGATGTTTTATTTAAAATTTGAATTAACCCCTTAACAATGGTCTTTCTAAGGGAGTGACTTTTTCAATATCACAGTCTCGCCGCCAGCGGTGAGGCCACCATATTTAACAAGCCTGCAGGAGGGAGGGAGGGTGTAATAGCGCAGCAAGACCCACACTATTATAACCAGACAATCCCTTAACCACCAGCGACATTAAGGGTATGTTGTGGTAGATAAGGGGTTAAACATCTATGAGCAGATTAAATGTTAAGTGTACTCTTCCTAACCCCCATAGACAAGTTGTCCTTTAACCCCCACCAAAAAAAAACACTTCACACTCTGCTTGGGTAGAAAAGTCTGCAGCTCATTTATTAACATAACTTATAAACATAAATAACTTAACTTAATAAACCAATCACAGTGCTTGCCCCCTCTGTTAAATTCACAAGCCCCATCCATCTCATGGGAGGGGCTACCACCACTAAACCATCCCCCTGCAGCTCCAACAGGGAGTACAAATTATCAGATTCCAGGCGTAAACCTCTACTAACCAGAGCAAGCACCCCGCCACAGCTGCGAAACCCGAAACTCTCCAGTAACCTTAGGGAGGGAGGGCGGGACAAAACACCCCACCGTGCTGCTCCTGATAGAAATGGCTGCTCCTACTTCCTGTCCTGGGCTTATAAGCCCTCCTCAAAGTCCATCCCCCTGTCCATTTCCTCACCCTGTGTCCTGCTTCCTAGTGGGGTCATACAACCCTTCCCTCAATACTATCCTCCACCAGGGTTATTGCTTGACCCCCCATAGTCAAGTTGTCCTTTAACCCCCACCACAAAAAAACACTTCACACTCTGCTTGGGTAGAAAAGGCCACAGCTCATTTATTAACATAACTTATAAACATAAATAACTTAATTTAATAAACCAATCACAGTGCTTTCCCCCTCTGTTAAATCCACAAGTCCCACCCATCTCATGGGAGGGGCGACCACCACTAAACCATCCCCCTGCTGCTCCAACAGGAAGTATAATCTATCAGATTCCAGGCATAAGCCACTACCAACCAGAGCAAGCACCCCACAACCACTCACTTCCCGAGTGAGTACCGCCACCCATTGCGAAGGCCTTTTCAACCCCCTCCTTCAACATAAAGTTAAAGAGGTGCAAACCCACCTCTTTCAAGTGCACTCCATCCTTTAAATAAAAACACCTCCTCGATTCACCCTCAAACTCCACATGTCTCAATCCAACACCCCTGAGCCTTCTCACATACCCACTCACCATCCTGTAATCTTCCGCCTGGAAGCTTCCAACCTCCCCATATCCCACGCTGACCTCCATACCAACCTACTCCCTTGACAGACCCAATTGCATCTTCCTTCACTGATGCAGGTTTCCTGGCCCAATAAACATATGAATGTCTGATCACTCAACATCGCGCTGGACCTGCCAAGAAAAATAAAAGCTGTATAAGCTACAACCCCTTTTTACACCACCATCCCAAGCCTCACATACCCCTGAAATCTCTCAGACCTCCACCTCCCAATTCTCATGATCACTGATTCATCCAAGCCAAGCCGGCAGCCTCCGTCGCCGCCCCAATTCTGAAAGAATGGGACCCAAATTCCAAACCCTCCATGGCTAACACCGCTAACGCTCTTCTGAATACTGAAACACACTGGAACTGAGACAGACATGATCCATCCTCATGCATCAACAATGGGCCACCCCTTGCCGGGCGGCAACAGAGAAACGCTCACACTGCTGCCACCGGGCAACACTCCTCTCCTGTCTCCCTCAAACATATAAAGCATCCCTTTCCCGCCTGATCCATCTTGGACCTCCCCAACTATAAATTCACCCTACCTTCCTTTAACACAACCTAATCCATGCAAAGACCCCTATCATCCTTCCTATTCTTCCCCACCAATTTTGACCCCCTAAACACCCCCAAAAAAGCTAGGATAAAAGCCGCCTTAAACAGCATCTCCTCAAAACTAGAAACACACAAACCCTTCAAACAACTCACCACCTTCTCCAAAACTGAAAACGCCACCGGTCTCCTACCATCCCTCCGCCCTTTTCCTCTGCACAAACCCCTTAACGCCATTCTCACCACAAACACCTTGGTTAAATCCTCCCCCCCCAATAACTGAAACAAGAAGGCTAATGCAACCACCCTTTTTCATATCGCAGAATGTGACAGCCTTTCCTCTCCCCATCTCTTAATCCATGACAGCAACGTCCCCAGTTGCACCCCTTTGTCCCCACTGGCATGCCTTCCTCCTTCCAATTCCCACCAGCTCTGCCACATACAGGTGTACGCCCTCCATGTGTTAGGAGCCAGAGCTCCTTTTATCAAACCGATAACCCCATGCAACCCAAACTCCACAGGTCCCTCGGGCAGGCCACCCCTTCTCCATCCACGTCCGGCGCCACCAAGCAGAACCGCTCCCACTGAAAACAAGACAAAGAGTCAGCTATAGCATTCAGTTTGCCTGGAATTTGAACCGCCCTCAAAGACACATTGTTCCGCAAGCATTTCAACACAAACACTCTCAACAGCTTTACCACCGGAGGTGAACTGGCCGTCAGCCTGTTGATAGCCATGACCACCCCCAAGTTATCTGAATGGAAACTGACCCTCTTGTCCTTCAGGATGTGCCTCCAAATTCGCAGAGCCACCACCAGTGGAAAAAACTCCAAGAACGTTAGGTTCTTGGTCAGACCTGCATCTACCCAGCTCAGGGGCCATGCTTCGGTGCACCACCTACCCTCCAGGTATGCCTCAAACCCATAATCCCCCGCCGCATACGTGAACAAACAAAGCCTTTGAGGGGGGGCAGATGATAATACCTGTGATGCTATGTGTATAAATTGGGAGAAATAGATCGGTGACAGATTAGTGAGAGAAGTACCTGGATTGGTATGGGGATGGACTGAATTGTCTAAAATGTTAGAGACAACAGTATGTATCAAATAAGATATGAGAAAATGGAGTACACTTGCAACGTATTGTGTTTAGGTAACCTCAAAGATGAGACTGAATAAAACAATATGCACTATGTATAAGCATAAACAAATCTATGTTTTAATGATACAGAAAGGAATGTGACATCAAAGAAAGTAAATGATTGTAAAACGATCTTAATAATAATTTTTAAGGTGTCGGCACCAAATATATCAAGAACAGCAATTAAAAACGTGTGCTAAAACAAATGTTGGAGAATTATATCGGCTAAAAACCAAAAATGCACGTTACATAAAAGAAAGTCTGTTAACATATACAGTTCATATCAACTTGACCACATGGGAGGAATTTTATTGTATGCTTCTTATTTGATTAGTGGTGTTTACCGTACTGACGTAAGGGGTTACCGTCCTCAGGTATTAGAAAATCCTGTTTAGTAAAAGGATTGTTGCGGACCTGAAAAAAATAGGTGGATCCACTCCAGCAATGATATCTTATGCGGTATGGGTGGCAAGCAGTATTGCTAGGTATTTTGGAGTTGCAAAGTTACCAAATCTTGTTTCGTTTGAAGAAATAGTTGTGGTACTTCCACTCAGTTGCAGGTAAATCCTGGGGCCGAGGTATTTGCTGGCAGCCGAACCTTCTCTTGCGGGCTGTACCTCCAGGTCCTATTACCTGTTCCGGTGTGAGGGGTCACAAGTACAGAGTCCGTATGATTCACAGATTGGTAGTAGGGTTTAGTGAAAGAAACTCGGTGTATAGATCCTGGGTGAGGAATTACGCACATGTATAAACCGCTAGCAATTTAGACGGCTTTAATGCACCTTACCTACTATGACCAGAGTTCCCACTTAAGGTATACTGATGAGCAATCTATGCGTTTCAGCCCCGTAGGCCTTTATCAAGATCTTGGACTTACCTGCAACTGAGTGGAAGTACCACAACTATTTCTTCAAACGAAACAAGATTTGGTAACTTTGCAACTCCAAAATACCTAGCAATACTGCTTGCCACCCATACCGCATAAGATATCATTGCTGGAGTGGATCCACCTATTTTTTTCAGGTCCGCAACAATCCTTTTACTAAACAGGATTTTCTAATACCTGAGGACGGTAACCCCTTACGTCAGTACGGTAAACACCACTAATCAAATAAGAAGCATACGATAAAATTCCTCCCATGTGGTCAAGTTGATATGAACTGTATATGTTAACAGACTTTCTTTTATGTAACTTGCATTTTTGGTTTTTAGCCGATATAATTCTCCAACATTTGTTTTAGAACACGTTTTTAATTGCTGTTCTTGATATATTTGGTGCCGGCACCTTACAAATTATTATTAAGATCGTTTTACAATCATTTACTTTCTTTGATGTCACATTCCTTTCTGTATCATTAAAACATAGAATTTTTTATGCTTATACATAGTGCATATAGTTTTATTCAGTCTCATCTTTGAGGTTGCCTAAACACAATGGCCTAGATTTAGAGTTGGGCGGTAGCCGTCAAAACCAGCGTTAGAGGCTCGTAACGCTGGTTTTAGGCTACCGCCGGTATTTGGAGTCAGTCAGGAAAGGGTCTAACGCTCACTTTCTAGCCGCAACTTTTCCATACCGCAGATCCCCTTACGTCAATTGCGTATCCTATCTTTTCAATGGGATCTTTCTAACGCCGGTATTTAGAGTCGTGTCTGAAGTGAGCGTTAGAATTCTAACAACAAAACTCCAGCCGCAGAAAAAAGTCAGTAGTTAAGAGCTTTTTGGGCTAACGCCAGTTTATAAAGCTCTTAACTACTGTGCTCTAAAGTACACTAACACCCATAAACTACCTATGTACCCCTAAACCGAGGTCCCCCCCACATCGCCGCCACTCTATAAATTTTTTTTAACCCCTAATCTTCCGCTCCGTACACTGCCGCCAACTACGTTATCCCTATGTACCCCTAATTTGCTGCCCCTAACACCGCCGACCCCTATATTATATTTATTAACCCCTAATCTGCCCCCCACAACGTCGCCTCCACCTGCCTACACTTATTAACCCCTAATCTGTCGTTCGCACGCCGCCGCCAGCTACATTATAGCTATGTACCCCTAATCTGCTGCCCCTAACACCGCCAACCTCTATATTATATTTATTAACCCCTAATCTGCCCCCCACAATGTCGCTTCCACCTGCCTACACTTATTAACCCCTAATCTGCCGAGCGGACCGCACCGCTATTATAATAAAGTTATTAACCCCTAATCCGCCTCACTCCCGCCTCAATAACCCTATAATAAATAGTATTAACCCCTAATCTGCCCTCCCTAACATCGCAGACACCTAACTTCAAGTATTAACCCCTAATCTGCTGATCGGAGCTCACCGCTACTCTAATAAATTTTTAACCCCTAAAGCTAATTTTAACCCTAACCCTAACACCCCCCTAAGTTAAATATAATTTTATTCTAACGAAATAAATTAACTCTTATTAAATAAATTATTCCTATTTAAATCTAAATACTTACCTGTAAAATAAACCCTAATATAGCTACAATATAAATTATAATTATATTATAGCTATTTTAGGATTAATATTTATTTTACAGGCAACTTTGTATTTATTTTAACCAGGTACAATAGCTATTAAATAGTTAAGAACTATTTAATAGCTAAAATAGTTAAAATAATTACACAATTACCTGTAAAATAAATCCTAACCTAAGTTACAATTAAACCTAACACTACACTATCAATAAATTAATTAAATACAATACCTACAATTATCTACAATTAAACCTAACACTACACTATCAATAAATTAATTAAATATAATATCTACAATTATCTACAATTAAACCTAACACTACACTATCAATAAATTAATTAAATACAATGCCTACAAATAAATACAATGAAATAAACTAACTAAAGTACAAAAAATAAAAAAGAACTAAGTTACAAAAAATAAAAAAATATTTACAAACATTAGAAAAATATTACAACAATTTTAAACTAATTACACCTACTCTAAGCCCCCTAATAAAATAACAAAGCCCCCCAAAATAAAAAATGCCCTACCCTATTCTAAATTAAAAAAGTTCAAAGCTCTTTTACCTTACCAGCCCTGAACAGGGCCCTTTGCGGGGCATGCCCCAAAGAATTCAGCTCTTTTGCCTGTAAAAAAAAACACATGCCCCCAAAGGGCCCTGTTCTTTTGCCTGTAAAAAAAAACACATGCCCCCAACATCAGCCAATCAGAATCAAGTTCAATCCGATTGGCTGATCCAATCAGCCAATCAGATTGAGCTCGCATTCTATTGGCTGTTCCGATCAGCCAATAGAATTCAAGCTCAATCTGATTGGCTGATTGGATCAGCCAATCGGATTGAACTTGATTCTGATTGGCTGATTCCATCAGCCAATCAGAATATTCCTACCTTAATTCCGATTGGCTGATAGAATCCTATCAGCCAATCGGAATTCGAGGGATGCCATCTTGGATAACGTCATTTAAAGGAACCGTCATTCGGCAAGTAGACGTCGGTTGAAGAGGTTGGATCCGCGTCGGTTGGAAAGAAGATGGCTCCGCTCCGCTCCAGAAGAAAGAAGATTGAAGATGCGGCTTGATAGAAGACTTCATCCCGATGATGGACTTCCGACTTCAGCCGATGATGGATTTCTTCAGCCGCCGCTTGGATCCAGACTTCAGCCCGAGGATGGACGTCACTCTTCAGCCCCCCACTTGGGCTTGGATCAAGACATCGGAGGCTCTTCTGGACAGATCGGGACCCGGTGAGGTGAAGACAAGGTAGGGAGATCTTCAGGGGCTTAGTGTTAGGTTTATTTAAGGGGGGTTTGGGTTAGATTAGGGGTATGTGGGTGGTGGGTTGTAATGTTGGGGGGGGGGTATTGTATGTGTTTTTTTTACAGGCAAAAGAGCTGAATTCTTTGGGGCATGCCCCGCAAAGGGCCCTGTTCAGGGCTGGTAAGGTAAAAGAGCTTTGAACTTTTTTAATTTAGAATAGGGTAGGGCATTTTTTATTTTGGGGGCTTTGTTATTTTATTAGGGGGCTTAGAGTAGGTGTAATTAGTTTAAAATTGTTGTAATATTTTTCTAATGTTTGTAAATATTTTTTTATTTTTTGTAACTTTGTTCTTTTTTATTTTTTGTACTTTAGTTAGTTTATTTCATTGTATTTATTTGTAGGTATTGTATTTAAATAATTTATTGATAGTGTAGTGTTAGGTTTAATTATAGATAATTGTAGGTATTGTATTTAATTAATCAATTGATAGTGTAGTGCTAGGTTTAATTGTAACTTAGGTTAGGATTTATTTTACAGGTAATTTTGTAATTATTTTAACTAGGTAACTATTAAATTGTTCTTAACTATTTAATAGCTATTGTACCTGGTTAAAATAAATACAAAGTTGCCTGTAAAATAAATATAAATCCAAAAATAGCTATAATATAATTATAATTTATATTGTAGCTATATTAGGGTTTATTTTACAGGTAAGTATTTAGCTTTAAATAGGAATAAGTTATTTAATAAGAGTTAATTTATTTTGTTAGATAAAAATTATATTTAACTTAGGGGGGGTGTTAGGGTTAGGGTTAGAATTAGCTTTAGGGGTTAATACATTTATTAGAATAGCGGTGAGCTCCAGTCGGCAGATTAGGGGTTAATGTTTGAAGTTAGGTGTCGGCGATGTTAGGGAGGGCAGATTAGGGGTTAATACTATTTATTATAGGGTTATTGAGGCGGGAGTGAGGCGGATTAGGGGTTAATAACTTTATTATAATAGCGGCGCGGTCCGGTCGACAGATTAGGGGTTAATAAGTGTAGGCAGGTGGAGGCGACATTGTGGGGGGAAGATTAGGGGTTAATTAATATAATATAGGGGTCGGCGGTGTTAGGGGCAGCAGATTAGGGGTACATAGGGATAATGTAAGTAGCGGCGGTTTACGGAGCGGCAGATTAGGGGTTAAAAAAATATGCAGGTGTCAGCGATAGTGGGGGTGGCAGAATAGGGGTTAATAAGTGTAAGGTTAGGGGTGTTTAGACTCGGGGTACATGTTAGAGTGTTAGGTGAAGACGTAGGAAGTGTTTCCCCATAGAAAACAATGGGGCTACGTTAGGAGCTGAACGCGGCTTTTTTGCAGGTGTTAGGTTTTTTTCAGCTCAAACAGCCCCATTGTTTCCTATGGGGGAATCGTGCACGAGCACGTTTTTGAAGCTGGCCGCTTCCGTAAGCACCGCTGGTATCTAGAATTGCAGTGGCTTAAAATTATGCTCTACGCTCCCTTTTTGGAGCCGAACGCACTGAAAACCCAGCCATTCTGTGAACTCTAAATACCAGCGGTATTTAAAAGGTGTGTGGGAAAAAAAGCATGCGTAGCTAACGCACCCCTTTGGCCGCAGAACTCTAAATCTAGGCATTTACGTTGCAAGTGTACTCCATCTTCTCATATCTTATTTGATACATACTGTTGTCTCTAACATTTTAGACAATTCAGTCCATCCCCATACCAATCCAGGTACTTCTCTCACTAATCTGTCACCGATCTATTTCTCCCAATTTATACACATAGCATCACAGGTATTATCATCTGCCCCCCCTCTAAGCTGTTCTAGCGCTACCCAATAATCTGTTTTTTGTCTCCACTTCGTGGTTGGTTCTAGGAGATAGTCAAACCTCTGGGTTAGCATTTTAGAGATTGAGAGTGTTAGTATCTTTAACCACCCTTTTTTTGTGTTTTTTCTGTCATCAGACCAGCCCCTCTCCTGAATGATTAGCCTCCCATTAAACTCCTCCAGGAACCTGACCCACGCCCTCAGGTCCTCATTCAACTCCTTAGTCAGCCTGATGTGGTGCCGAGGCTCCGACACCCTCCCAGTTGCCAAAGATAGTCACTGGCAAAACACTCTGCTAATCGGAATAATCCGGCAGGCAGAATTGAGCTTTCCCAGCAAAGATTGCAGCTGCCACAAAGTGATCTTCTTTACTCCCAATGCCTCCCACAACACCAACCGGAGGTCCCAGAGCTTGTCCTCCGGGAGCCTACACTCCATCCTGATGGTATCCAGCTGGATACCCAGGAAACTCAAAGAAGTTACCGAGCCCTCTGACTTGCCTGCCGCGACCGGGATACCGAAATCGCGGGCCACCTCCCCAAACACTTTTACCAACCGCTCACAATCCCCCGATCCGTTCGCACCCACAAATAGGAAGTCGTCCAAGTAGTGAACTACCGAGGACTTACCCGCTTTTTGCCGCACCACCCATTCCACGAATGCACTGAATCGCTCAAAATACAAACATAAAATGGAGCAGCCCATGGGGAGGCACAAATCAACAAAGAAAGCACCCTCAAAAAAACAACCCAAAAGATGGTCACATCTCGGGTGCACTGACAAAAGCCGGAAAGCAGACTCCACGTACACCTTGGCGAGCAACGCCCCTAGCCCTGCCACTCTCACAAATGCCATTGCCTTGTTGAAGGAAGCATATTTTACAGATACCAACTCCGGATCAATGCCATTGTTTACTGACAACCCTTTAGGGTGTGAGAGGTGATGGATCATCCGTAATTGCCCTGCTCCCTTCTTCGGCACCACCCCAGCAGAGAAATCCGCAACCCCACTAACGGGGGACCCTCGAAAAGCCCCGCCATCCTCCCCAAAGTGACTTCCTTAAACAACTTCTCCCTTACCACTGCCGGGAACTCCCTGGCCGATTTCAAATTCCCCCCGAAGACCCCCACAACTTGCTCCTGAAACGGAATCACAAACCCCGAACTGAAACCTGTCAGCAATAATTCCGCATCCGCCGCATGCCCGCACTTACTGGCATACTCCCTTAGCCAAGGGACCATTCTTTCTACACTCACCGGGTTTCTGTGCCCGTGCCACCCACCTCTCCAGGCCGGGCCCTCTGCCTCGCCTTTTTGAAACACTTGGTGAAGGAATTAATTCCTCCGCAGCCAGAACACTAAGGCTTGTACTTGCATGATGCCCTGAATCTGCACTGCCCCTTGTTAAACTGGAAGCAAAGGCCCTAACGGATAACTGTCATTGTACTTCCACTAGCTCCCCCGCCTCCAGTCCCTTGGCCCGATGTCCAAAAGGACTGCCCACAAAGCAGCGTCATAATTTCAAGCCAAATGCCCATGTCCCTGACATCCCACCGCATCTCGGGCCGTACCGCCATTCGCTGCCTAAACCTCTCATCATACCGCCACCCCGCCATCCCACCATACATTCTGTACGCGCCTGCAATCTCATCATGGTAACAGAACATCGACAACCCCTGCTCCAGGAACTTCTCACTTCTCGCACTTCCACACTCGCCAATAAGCAAAATACCCTTGACCAATTCCCGAACGTCTTGGGCAGCTTCCTCCAATGTTTTTTCCTCTCCTCCTCCTCCTCCTTCCCTTTTTCCTTATCGTCCTCTTTCATGCTCAGAGGGCAGCAGGGACAGAATCTCCAGGAATTCCCTCTTCCAAATCTTCTTGTTCAGGTCATAGGTAAGATGAATACCCAAGGGTCCCACTGAGCATAAGCAAGTCCTCCGGCACCTTCAGCGACTCTCTTCTGCTCGCTCTAGCACTCCCCGTGGTTGCTGCACTCCCTCCTGGTCATGGCACATCTACCCATACCTCCCTGCCAGGTTTGGTCCATGCTACTGCTGGTGATCCCACTGGCCCCTTCGGTTTCTCCAGAGTCGCGACCAAACCTCTCAAACTCGCCAACAACACCTCTCTCTCCCTGGCAAAACATCATTCACACCAGGAAGCTGCCCTGCCGTCTCACCTGCAGGCTGCATCGCTGTTGCCGATCCTTCCCCACGTCCAGCCTCTGTCAACTCCATGGCTGACCTCACGCCTTCGTCCCTGCTGCCCCTCCTGGCCACCCTGGCCGTGTCATCTCCGTCATCCTCCAGAATGCACCTAGCCGGTCCCCTCCTGGCAGGGGATCTCCCTCTACCATACCTGCTCCTGTCCTGGGACCTATCGACCCTGGCCCATGTTGGTGACAGCCCCTCTGCCATGCCCTCTTGCCTCATCAGTGGTGAGCGAGATCTCCTGCGTCCACAAGACGACTCCCGCCTTCTCTGGGGGGTGCTGTCCCTCCCCGTTCCAGGTCCGGACCTCGCAGCCTGTGAGGAAGAGGAGTGAGTCAAAACCCTCCCCCTCTTATCCCCACCCCTCTCTATCCCCCTCCTACCCTGTTCCCTGCATCCCTCCCCCTCCCCACTGAGGGGACAACAACCTAATAAGCTGCACCAACGTAGACCAGGCACTCCTAATCGGCAAATCACCAGACCGGCCTCTTTACAAGTTTACCAATTTTGTTTAAATTCCATTAACTTCACCCAGGTATGCAAATTCTAAATTGTCTTGTATTTTAGTATATTTTCTATATTATAAATAAAACCATGACCATGAAAATAATCAGCTTAAAGGAGGGAGTTTTGACTACAGACACTTTCTAGACAAATACAGAGAAGATATGAATGAGCAAGTGTCTACAGGGATACGTTACATTGATAACTCCAACATTAAAGATTTCCAATGTGGAATTCATTCTAATTGGTTTGCTCAAAGTTGAGTATGGATTTTTGGGCATGTCCACCAGATATCTAGGTCAGTTTCAACTTCTCTTAATTGTCTTCAATCTGAGCTTGGGATATTTTATATAATCTTAAAGACATCCTATGTTGCCTTAACAAGATCTTATGATAATGATCCAGCATTTTCACACAGTGCAAAACTTTCTTGGTCTGGCATAACATTTGTTCCCCACTCCTCCAAAGAGAATCTTATTCCAAGATCCCTCTCCCATACCACCACCTACCAAGGCTTACTGGTACTTGAATCATGAATCAACATCAAATAATAAGAGTGCATGGGTTTAACCAATGCCCTCACACACCACCAACATTCCTTCCAGTTAGTAGGTGAAGTGGTCTTGAGTTATGCAATGGAATCTCCCAAGACCTCATTAAGGATATGAAACTCAATTTTTTCTTTTATGATTTAGACAGAGCATGCAATTTCATAAAGGTTTCTAATTATTTCTATTATCAGTTTTGCTTTATGTTCATGGTATTCTTTGTTGACAAACATACCTAGTTGGTAACATGCATGTGTCTATAGCCTTACATAAAACTGCTGTCATCTACTGTTCTTTCAAATGTATTGCATTGTTAAAAATATTCTTCCAAAACTGCTGCCATATAAAGCTCCAGCAACATGTGCGCTCCTGATCCTACCTACTTGCTTTTCAATAAGGGATATAAAGAGAACAAAATACATTGATAATACAATTTAATAAAAAAAATGTTTTTGTTTTTTTGTTAAAGAATATGCTCTATCATAATCATGAAAGTAAAAAAAATGCTTTTCATTTTCCTTAAAGCTAGTCGGTCTATATGCTGAAAATGAAACCAGGCCAGAGGCTGATGTGAAAAGAAAGAGTAACTGAAGAAACCAAGCCGCTCTTCTGGTATACTGTATGTTCTCTACTCTCATTAAGCCAAGATCTGTACACAGTGATGAATGTGTATCCACCATTCCCCTCAGGAGATCAGCCAAATTGTAGATCAGAGAGAAGCAAATGCGATGCGTGCCTACATTCCAAGACAGGTCTATTAGAGATATAGGTTAGTTGTTCTTTAATCTGTGTATCACTGTATAATAGTGAGTTTCCGTCCCTCTCAGGCTCATTATAATCCAGATTTGCCAACCATCCCACATGTTCCAATACTGTCATGGTTCGGGAGCTTTACTCTACTATCGCTCCCACTTCTTCCCATTCAAAGCAATTGTCCTGCTTTTCAGAGAAAAAACATAGACTGCCCCAGCTTTGCCCATGGCCTATGCTGACTCTTTTTGCAGCCCACCCACTTCACAGCCCCTCTAATCACAGGTGCGGCCAGAAAACATCTGTGAGACACTTCTCATAAGTTCACCCTCACGGGGGCGGAGCCAGCTAGCTAAGAGAATGGCCGCATGTTTCTAGAGCTCCGGCACTAATTACCTCAAAATTGCACTAGGAAACCAGAAGGAGACAAATTTAATCCCTAATATCAGCGGTCTGCTTGCTTGACAGTCATCTCACACTAAGAACTTGCTTATATTAGCTATTGATGCAACAGCTTAACACTGAGACCGGGGACTTATGCTCAGTTACATAGATGGCAGCCATATTTTTGCCCACGTGGAATAGCGGCATGACTGAGATGGAGAGCGCACATCTAATTCTAGCTGGTCTCAGTAGACTCTTGGAGTCATATCAGCTTATGTTCACCGCAACTTGGAGCGGAGCGGTGGAACTTGTTGAGGTTACTCAACTTGACACAGAGATCTGCTTGCATACAGATGATGCAGATGGAATCAGTGGAGATGCAGCAGAGCCTCGACACCGCTCGCACGACTCAGGCCCTACTATGAAAGCAGACGGAGGTGTAGCAAGCCTGGAGATCGAGCAGCTCAGAGGAAAGCCCCAGACTATGTACGTTACGGTGGACTGTCTTGAGAGAGATGGGGGAATGAATCTCATAACTGAGGGCACAACATTGGAGATACGGCCTGTGATTACTGACCATGCTCCCGTAGCATATAGGGACTTTCTAAAAGCGACAACCCCGCCTGTGGTGGCTGTCACTCCGGGTGTAGCACCTGCAAAATCTTATAGGAGACAAACACCTAAAGGAGCTTTGACAACTCAGATGACATGCTTCATGAATCACAAACACCTAAAGAAGTCAGCTGTGGGTGGCAAGTTAAAACGAATCCAACTGACCGGACACTTATGGAACTTATTCCTATACTCTAGATCTGGTATTGGTTAAGACTGTCCTGAAGACCCCATACACTAAATATTAATGCTGTTGAATTTTAGTTTAATTATGCACATGCTCCCAAGTTAATTGTGTTTGTTTGGAGAACCAGTTAGTGTAGATTGTATTAGTTTATATGTCCCAAATGATAACACCTCTGGTTTTGGGGTTTATGTGATCATCAACCCTACTCTCTCTATATCTTATTATTTGTAAGTTGGCTATCTAGCCTTTAGACTTTTGAAATAACCTGCATGTTATTATACACAGTGCTGAATTAAGTTTTAACATTCCCATTTGAGTAATCTTAACCATAGAAGTGGCATACTGGTGTTTTGATGTTAAATCGATATGGGCTATTGTTTATATAGGGAATAGCAACAAGGGTTATTTTTTTTTTTTTATTGAGTATGCATTTTAGTTTTTTTTTCAGTTATTGTGTTGACACTGTTTACAGTTTTTTTGTACACATCGTGATATTAATGGAACTTGAATTTACCATTATCTGAATATGCTTCCATGTGTATTTAAGTAAGGTTCGACTACCACCTCCCTAGCTAAGTCTCAACTTCAAAGAAGATTTTTATACATTACACTTATTCCTAGAGCTTGGATATAGCTTCTAATTAGGGCGCGCTGTTGCCTGCGGCCGGGGCAGCATGGCGCCTGTACTATACTAGTGTATGGCTCTATGGAAGAGTTTTAGACCTAGCTTTCCACTGTAATAATAATTATCCTATATAAGGATGTTTCTATTTACAATAGGTTTATAAGTAGGTTGTCGATACTTTATATATGGCTGTTCGGCAGTCACAGTGAGTATATACGTCTCCCATACCAACTCACTTCATATCCACTGAGCTGCCATTTAATCAGTTCCTATTTTCATATAATCTCATAAACTCAAGCTCAAGTTTGTCCCGTCAAGTTTTAACTGCAAACTTTTACTATAATTGGTGTCCCCCATCTTGCCATGATGCACACTCATATCATAGGCCATTCTAACTGGTATCAAATAACTATATATGTCTTAAGTCTCCTTACATGCTGAGCCTTATCATTATTAATATTTACTACCACCACTTATTTTATTGGAATTCATTCTAATTGGTTTGCTCAAAGTTGAGTATGGATTTTTGGGCATGTCCACCAGATATCTAGGTCAGTTTCAACTTCTCTTAATTGTCTTCAATCTGAGCTTGGGATATTTTATATAATCTTAAAGACATCCTATGTTGCCTTAACAAGATCTTATGATAATGATCCAGCATTTTCACACAGTGCAAAACTTTCTTGGTCTGGCATAACATTTGTTCCCCACTCCTCCAAAGAGAATCTTATTCCAAGATCCCTCTCCCATACCACCACCTACCAAGGCTTACTGGTACTTGAATCATGAATCAACATCAAATAATAAGAGTGCATGGGTTTAACCAATGCCCTCACACACCACCAACATTCCTTCCAGTTAGTAGGTGAAGTGGTCTTGAGTTATGCAATGGAATCTCCCAAGACCTCATTAAGGATATGAAACTCAATTTTTTCTTTTATGATTTAGACAGAGCATGCAATTTCATAAAGGTTTCTAATTATTTCTATTATCAGTTTTGCTTTATGTTCATGGTATTCTTTGTTGACAAACATACCTAGTTGGTAACATGCATGTGTCTATAGCCTTACATAAAACTGCTGTCATCTACTGTTCTTTCAAATGTATTGCATTGTTAAAAATATTCTTCCAAAACTGCTGCCATATAAAGCTCCAGCAACATGTGCGCTCCTGATCCTACCTACTTGCTTTTCAATAAGGGATATAAAGAGAACAAAATACATTGATAATACAATTTAATAAAAAAAATGTTTTTGTTTTTTTGTTAAAGAATATGCTCTATCATAATCATGAAAGTAAAAAAAATGCTTTTCATTTTCCTTAAAGCTAGTCGGTCTATATGCTGAAAATGAAACCAGGCCAGAGGCTGATGTGAAAAGAAAGAGTAACTGAAGAAACCAAGCCGCTCTTCTGGTATACTGTATGTTCTCTACTCTCATTAAGCCAAGATCTGTACACAGTGATGAATGTGTATCCACCATTCCCCTCAGGAGATCAGCCAAATTGTAGATCAGAGAGAAGCAAATGCGATGCGTGCCTACATTCCAAGACAGGTCTATTAGAGATATAGGTTAGTTGTTCTTTAATCTGTGTATCACTGTATAATAGTGAGTTTCCGTCCCTCTCAGGCTCATTATAATCCAGATTTGCCAACCATCCCACATGTTCCAATACTGTCATGGTTCGGGAGCTTTACTCTACTATCGCTCCCACTTCTTCCCATTCAAAGCAATTGTCCTGCTTTTCAGAGAAAAAACATAGACTGCCCCAGCTTTGCCCATGGCCTATGCTGACTCTTTTTGCAGCCCACCCACTTCACAGCCCCTCTAATCACAGGTGCGGCCAGAAAACATCTGTGAGACACTTCTCATAAGTTCACCCTCACGGGGGCGGAGCCAGCTAGCTAAGAGAATGGCCGCATGTTTCTAGAGCTCCGGCACTAATTACCTCAAAATTGCACTAGGAAACCAGAAGGAGACAAATTTAATCCCTAATATCAGCGGTCTGCTTGCTTGACAGTCATCTCACACTAAGAACTTGCTTATATTAGCTATTGATGCAACAGCTTAACACTGAGACCGGGGACTTATGCTCAGTTACATAGATGGCAGCCATATTTTTGCCCACGTGGAATAGCGGCATGACTGAGATGGAGAGCGCACATCTAATTCTAGCTGGTCTCAGTAGACTCTTGGAGTCATATCAGCTTATGTTCACCGCAACTTGGAGCGGAGCGGTGGAACTTGTTGAGGTTACTCAACTTGACACAGAGATCTGCTTGCATACAGATGATGCAGATGGAATCAGTGGAGATGCAGCAGAGCCTCGACACCGCTCGCACGACTCAGGCCCTACTATGAAAGCAGACGGAGGTGTAGCAAGCCTGGAGATCGAGCAGCTCAGAGGAAAGCCCCAGACTATGTACGTTACGGTGGACTGTCTTGAGAGAGATGGGGGAATGAATCTCATAACTGAGGGCACAACATTGGAGATACGGCCTGTGATTACTGACCATGCTCCCGTAGCATATAGGGACTTTCTAAAAGCGACAACCCCGCCTGTGGTGGCTGTCACTCCGGGTGTAGCACCTGCAAAATCTTATAGGAGACAAACACCTAAAGGAGCTTTGACAACTCAGATGACATGCTTCATGAATCACAAACACCTAAAGAAGTCAGCTGTGGGTGGCAAGTTAAAACGAATCCAACTGACCGGACACTTATGGAACTTATTCCTATACTCTAGATCTGGTATTGGTTAAGACTGTCCTGAAGACCCCATACACTAAATATTAATGCTGTTGAATTTTAGTTTAATTATGCACATGCTCCCAAGTTAATTGTGTTTGTTTGGAGAACCAGTTAGTGTAGATTGTATTAGTTTATATGTCCCAAATGATAACACCTCTGGTTTTGGGGTTTATGTGATCATCAACCCTACTCTCTCTATATCTTATTATTTGTAAGTTGGCTATCTAGCCTTTAGACTTTTGAAATAACCTGCATGTTATTATACACAGTGCTGAATTAAGTTTTAACATTCCCATTTGAGTAATCTTAACCATAGAAGTGGCATACTGGTGTTTTGATGTTAAATCGATATGGGCTATTGTTTATATAGGGAATAGCAACAAGGGTTATTTTTTTTTTTTTATTGAGTATGCATTTTAGTTTTTTTTTCAGTTATTGTGTTGACACTGTTTACAGTTTTTTTGTACACATCGTGATATTAATGGAACTTGAATTTACCATTATCTGAATATGCTTCCATGTGTATTTAAGTAAGGTTCGACTACCACCTCCCTAGCTAAGTCTCAACTTCAAAGAAGATTTTTTATACATTACACTTATTCCTAGAGCTTGGATATAGCTTCTAATTAGGGCGCGCTGTTGCCTGCGGCCGGGGCAGCATGGCGCCTGTACTATACTAGTGTATGGCTCTATGGAAGAGTTTTAGACCTAGCTTTCCACTGTAATAATAATTATCCTATATAAGGATGTTTCTATTTACAATAGGTTTATAAGTAGGTTGTCGATACTTTATATATGGCTGTTCGGCAGTCACAGTGAGTATATACGTCTCCCATACCAACTCACTTCATATCCACTGAGCTGCCATTTAATCAGTTCCTATTTTCATATAATCTCATAAACTCAAGCTCAAGTTTGTCCCGTCAAGTTTTAACTGCAAACTTTTACTATAATTGGTGTCCCCCATCTTGCCATGATGCACACTCATATCATAGGCCATTCTAACTGGTATCAAATAACTATATATGTCTTAAGTCTCCTTACATGCTGAGCCTTATCATTATTAATATTTACTACCACCACTTATTTTATTGCCATAGCTTTTAGTCTATACTATCTACCACACTTAAATGACCACCTCCCCCCCCCCCCCCATTTTCATATAATGTACCTTCCTGCTTAGAAGGGCTGCTTAAGCAGTGTATCTTCCATGTACCGCAACCCTAACTATTAAAAGTTTTAATGTGACATTCCTTCATTTCATTTCTGATGTGACAATAGTTATATATTTTATGTCTATAGAATGTCTCAAAGTACAACAAAGTTTGAAGATGTGAGATTCCTTCTATTTATGGTCAAATTTTCTTGTAGATGCAAGGGAATCTCTTAATTTTCTTTTTTTTTCTATCACAAAACTAATTATGCATGGCTACAGACTGTTTCCCCTAAGTCTTACAAGTATAAATATAGCATTCCTTAAATTCATTTATCCTGTAATACAAGTTATATATGTCTATAGAATGTTTCAAGATGTAAGGGAATCTCTTAATTCTCTATGTTATAAAATTAGTCATGCATATCTACAGAATGTTTCAAAGCAAAACTAAATTTGAAAATTTGAGGTATTTATCCTGTATGTTAAAATTTCTATGTGATACAATGGTTGTGACTATATCCCTAAAAGTATATCAGATTTGATTTATCTCATTTTTTTCTGTATTGGCATACTTCTTGTAACATGGCATATATGTTGTAACCTGTTTCCAACCTCAATAAAAAAAAATATTTAAATAAGTTCACCCTCACTTTCCAATCTTTGAAAACGAATAGGAAATGCTAGGAGGTAAAATTATCATGCATTTAGCCTTATGATAAGTTATAATTATTATTCAATTAGATTTAAAGAGATATGATACTCAAAAATTTAAACACTTGAAAGTGCTGCAGCTTAGCTGTAAAAAGCTGACTAGAAAATAGTCCTGAACATCTCCATGTAAAAAAGAAAGATATTTACCTCGAAATTTCAGAAGTATTCACACTTTACTGTAAAGAGACTTTAGTCCCAGGACTTGCTAGGGAGTGTGCATCTGGTTTGTGCAGACACAGTCATGTTATATTACTATTCAGTTTAAGGAAGCTTACTGTGAAATCTCGTGAGATTAAGTGAAATCTCATGAGATCACAAAAAAGCAATGCAAGGTATCGGCACCTCTGATTAGCTGTAGTGTTATTTTTGGTTTTTTTTATTTCAACTTGCAGCTTTACGGCAGCTCTAACTGTTCTCCGAGCACTTACTCTGGTGAGCTGAAGAAATTTTGAGGTCAAATATCTTCCCTTTTTACATAGAGATGTTCAGGTGATATTTTCATGCCAGCTTTTTACAGTTATGCTGCATCACTTTCAAGTGATTTAGCATATGAGTAGTACGTCACTTTAAGATACATAAATGCATAGTTTAAAAGAATATTGAAATGTTTCCATTTAAACAAAACTAGGTAGTTGTTATCAATACTGATTCAATTAGCTGCCATGTTTTGCTTTGCTTTGCCTGTGTATCTTACACTTGCCCTGTGAAACTGCCTTGGAAAACCTGTAAAGCATATTACTTATAGCTGTTTTTGCATGTTTAACCAGATCTTTCCTGTAATATTATATACATAATCCATGTGGTTTTACTAATTTAAATGGTAACTCTTCTGATGAATATGAATGCCTTAGAAAAGTAACAAAAAATAACCCAATACAAAAAAAAACAAAAAAAACCCTAGAGTTTGCGTAATTGTTTTTGTACAGTAAGCCAATGTATTGGATTAGGAGTCATTGCTAGGTGAGTCATTCATCCTCAGTAAACCTGACAAATAATGCTCAAAAATGCCTTTCCCCTTATTCCAACAACTGTAACAGAACCTCTATGAAACCATAAAGGATTCATTCATGAATTTCTTAAGGGGCGGGTGAGAGCAGGAATCCTGTGGTAACACAGCACATTGCAGACAAAAGATGCTATTGTCTGTATCCTGTCTTTTTACTTTGGCACAGGTAATGGGTAAGTTTAGCTAGAACATTACAACAAATAACAACAACAAAAGATTATTTCTTTTGTAATTTCTATTTTCTTTACTTTATTTATTTATGTGTTTATTAAAGGGGAATGAAACCCCAAAACCTTTCTTTCATGATTCAGGCACAATTTCATGATTCAGGCACAATTTCATGATTCAGGCACAATTTCATGATTCAGGCACAATTTGAAACAACTTTCATATTTCCTTCATTCTATCTTGGTTTCCTTTATTGGAAACATTTTGTAAATATGTTTAAATTAACAAATAAAACAGTAAAACTACTGTTCCTCTATATCCTCCTGTTTTGTTTTTTGGAGCTTGGTGTATGTGCTCCATACTATACCACATTGTATGGCTTCCACGTGGCGTTTCGAGGTTTTCACCCCTTCCTCAGACAAAAATCAGTGAACAATGAGACAATATAAAGACTTACATAAGCCCCTCCTCTCTGTGCTCCACCAATAACATGTTAACCAATTATCATATTAATCACCATAGCAATCAACATGACCATGGGGCATATGTATCAAGCTCCTAATGGAGCTTGATGCCACGTGTTTCTGGCGAGCCTGCAGGCTCGCCAGAAACAGCAGTTATGAAGCAGCGGTCACAAAGACCGCTGCTCCATAACCTGTCCATCTGCTCTGAGCAGGCGGACAGACATCGCCACAATACAACCCGATCGAGTACAATCGGGTTGATTGACAGCCCCCTGCTGGCGGCCTATTGGCCGCGAGTCTGCAGGGGGGTGCAATGCTGAATACGGCGAGCGTATTGCCGTATTCAGCAAGGTCTGGCGGACCTGATCCGCAGTGTCAGATCAGGTCCGCCAGACCTTGATACATATGCCCCCATGTGTTAACAACAATGTGTCCGACACTGCGGATCAGGTCCGCCAGACCTTGATACATATGCCCCCATGTGTTAACAACAATGTGTTGTGCCATAACAATCCAACCTAATAATATTCTAAATAATAAACAGAAAATGCACCCTATTCAAATATTTATGTGCACAGCTGCTCATTAATAAATATATATATATATATATATATATATATATATATATATATATATACACAAAACTACTAATGATGTGATTAGTGTGTGTATTCAAATGTGTACCTGCATATCCTTAATATCGACTCATGTTATGATTGATGTTAAAAGGCCAGAATAAAGGACTTAGATAATCATCAGTATTGGGAAACTGTATTTAATAGGGCACAATCAACTCCAACAAGAGTGTGTGAATCAACCGTATAATTTACAAACCGTATAGAGATCCGTTTCTAACACAGGATGCCATCCATAGCATGTAATTCTGCATTTTTTAAAGATATTTTGAATAAAGTTATTTAGAGTGAATGTGTCATGATCTGTATCTGTACCTTTAAGGAAACCTGATTCCATTCCACAACCTGTATAAAAAGCCCTCCCACGGTTCATTACATGCTTAGTAATTTTTGACTACTTCAGTCATTATCTTGGAACTTTCCTGGACTTCTAAATTACAAGCCTCCAAGTTACCTACTATAACTTTGTAACTAAGTTTTACCAGCTTAGTTATCCTTGTCTGTTATTGTGTAGCTTCATTACAGACCTTTAGCCTGTCTTTCAGCGTCTTGCATCGCCTGTCGGATTTAGCGGTGATGTCACCCGCAACACTGCTTCCTTCCAGATACCGACCGGACGCCTCGCTCTACCCTAGCTCCACACGCCTCCTCAGCGTGCTCTGAAATTACACCTGTGCACTCCAGCTCTGCCTCAAGGCCTCAGCTCCTCACGGATACTGTGCTCTAAGGACTCCGCGGTCAGGTTTACTCTGCAGTTTTCATAAATTGTCTCCGGTCTCCTCTGTAAACCGCAACCTTATCCTGATAATACCTTTGTAATATTACTCCTTACGTTTAAGACTCTTTTTGGCTTAATATCTCATGCCTTATTCCAATCTGTTACATGATTAAATCAGAGACCCATACTCTGGTATATTTTTACCTCTTATATTCACCAGGTGTTATAGTATTAAGTAACCTGCCATACATGTTGCCACCTTTTTGGTTATAGGTTATATTCATACTATACTTACCGTATATTATCTGGAGACTTGTTGTACTAATAAATGATTGCTCTTATCATTTAATATCGAATACCTCCTTAGACAACAAATCTTCAACAAACATAATTTATAAAGGTGAAACTGGTCCTAAACATATTACACCATATCTACAGTTGGATTTATAATCTACCTTTACCTCTCTTCACAGGGGATTATAAGGACCTTGACTGACTAGTGACATACATTACTAAGCCTATCATGAATCCAGTAGATATAGTGACCCATGTACAGACATTAACCGACAAAGTGGAGTCAATAACACAGGCATTAAACACCTTACAACATGAAAATACTGCACTTAAGTCATACATAAAGGAAATTGCTGAAAAACAAAAAAGTGTAAACACGTTTGAACCTAATGTCAGCCCACCTGAACATTTTCAGGGAGATAGAAAACACTTCAGAGAATTCAAGAACGCTTGTTATTTGTTATTTTCACTCAAACCTCTAACTTATCCCACAGATCAGATTAAGGTTCTTACAACTATCTCTTATCTCAGGGGGGAACCTCGTGTTTGGGCTAACACATTTTTTGAAACAAATGATCCCATACTACTGTCCTTGGAATCTTTCTTTACTGCAATGTCGCAATTGTATGACGATCCCTACAAGCAGCTCACTGCTGAAAATGGTATGAGAGCATTAAAACAACTAAAAAAGCCTGTAGAGGATTATATAACTGAGTTTAAAAGATTCTCAAAGGACAGTGGTTGGAATGATCTATCTCTAAAAAATCAGTTCAGGTTGGGTTTAAGTGATGCACTTAAAGACGAATTGGCAAGAGTAGATATGCCACAGACATTGGAAGGGTTAATTAACCTCTCTATCAGTTTAGACAGACGTCTCAGAGAACGCAGATCTGAACGTAGTCCCAGTGATAACGTTTTCAGACGTTCACTTCTTCCTACAAACCCCCCACAAATCACACGTAGTCATTCACAAAACACACCTGAAGCCATGGATATTGGATTCGCAAAAGGTCCTCTTAACCCACAAGAAAAGCTCAGAAGAAGACAAAATAACCTTTGTATGTACTGCGGTTCTGCACAACACACAGTTAAAGATTGTCCTATACTGGGACGCCAGAAAAAGGGTAAGAAAACATGTTTAAATACCTGTTATAATGTCCAAACCCCTAATGCTACAAACTGCTCACTCACCCTTATTTTGCAGTGGGAGAATCAACGAGTAACCTCCAGGGCGATTATTGATTCAGGAGCCAGCACCAATTATATGGATTTGAATTTCACAACCTTAAATAAAATACCACTTATCAAAAAGACAAATCCAGTGTTGCTTAGAGTTATTGATGGTAGTCAAATATCATCTGGCCCCATATCGCATCACACAATTCCCCTAAAAATATCTATAGGGGGAACTCATGTTGAATATGTGTCTTTTGACGTTATCTCATCCCCCATTTACCCTCTGGTTTTAGGTTATTCTTGGTTAACTTTACATGATCCCACTATATCATGGAAAACTTCTGATGTTATATTTTCTTCTGACTATTGTAAAAACACTTGTATTTCTACTCATCACATTTTACAAACTGAGTCCAACATACCTCCTGAATATTCAGATTTCTCCGATGTATTTTGTAAAAGGGAATCAGAAAATCTTCCTCCTCACAGGAAGTATGATTGCCCGATAGACCTAGTCCCTGGGGCTGATATACCATGTGGGCACATTTTCCCTCTCTCACAAATTGAATTGGATTATTTGAAAGATTATCTAGAAGAAAATCTTCGTAAAGGTTTTATAAGACCATCCACCTCTCCCGCTGGAGCAGGTATGTTCTTCGTCAAGAATAAAGATGGCACCATTAGACCCATAGTTGACTATAGAGAGCTAAATCGCAGAACCATAAAAAACAGATACCCATTACCTCTGATTCCAGAGTTAATAGAAAGACTTGAAGGGGCTTCATACTTTACGAAATTAGATCTAAGAGGTGCATATAACCTTATTCGTGTAAGACAAGGAGACGAATGGCTCACCGCATTCCGTACGCGCTACGCACTGTATGAATATACAGTGATGCCATTCGGGCTCTGTAATGCGCCCGCCACCTTTCAATATCTAATAAACAATGTATTTAAAGATCTTCTAGACATCTATGTTGTAATCTATCTAGACGACATACTCATATACTCACAAAACAAATCAGACCACATCAAACATGTTCGCACTGTACTTTCCAGGCTACGCCAACACCATTTATACGCCAAACCAGAAAAGTGTATCTTTAACACCAATAATTTCACATTTCTGAGTTATGTCATAACTCCCGAAGGAATAGACATGGAAAAAAATAAAGTAAAAGCTATCCTGGACTGGCCTACTCCAAAGTCCAAAAAACATATTCAGAGGTTTATGGGGTTTGCGAACTTCTACAGAAAATTTATAAAAAAATTTGCCCATTTATCCAAACCCCTTACTAACCTCACAAAGAATAATGTTAAATTTCAATGGTCCGAAGAAGCTCAAAAAACATTTGATATATTAAAACACCGTTTCACAACAGCCCCCATACTATCATATCCTAATCCTTCTTTGCAATATGTCATAGAAGTAGACGCATCAGACTATGCAATTGGTGCAGTGTTGTCACAAAGACAAAGTCTTAAACATCCCTTACATCCTGTTGCATTCTTTTCTCGTGTTATGTCTGAATCAGAAATAAATTATGCTATAGGAGAGAAGGAGCTTTTAGCGATTAAGGCATCTTTTGAACATTGGAGACACCTGCTAGAGGGAACCTCCATACCCATTCTGATATACACTGACCACAGGAATTTGCAGTACTTAAAAACAAATAGAACCCTAACAGCACGCCAGGTCTGCTGGAATTTATTTTTTAACAGATTCAATTATCTAATAACATATAGACCTTCCAATAAAAATTTGAAAGCAGACGCTCTCTCTAGAATGTCAGATAAACCTGCCACTCACCACTCTCAACTTTCAATAATTCCTCCCGATCACATCATAGGACTCACAGAAGATATAACTAGTTTGATAAAAACACATTTGACTTCAGATTCAGATTTACCTAAATCATCAGTAACCTTACATACCAATGGACTGTATTATCATGATAAACTGGTATACGTACCTAAGTCCTTAAGAGGAAAAATCTTGTTTAGTTATCATGACACTGCTTTAGCTGGTCATCCAGGAATAACAAAGTCCACAGAGCTTATAACCAGACATTTTTGGTGGCCGACGGTAAAAACAGACATTACTACTTACATCAATTCCTGTAAAATTTGTACTACCTCAAAGACGCAACAACGACCTCCTTATGGGCATTTACTGCCTCTTCCTATACCCTCTCGACCTTGGACTGATATCGAACTAGATTATATAATTGAATTACCTAAATCTTCTAACTTTACCACCATACTGGTTGTCGTGGACATCTTTAGTAAGATGGCACATTTCATTCCTGCCACTAAGTTACCAACTGCTGCAGAAACTGCCCAACTACTGATACAACATGTAATAAAACATCATGGGTTACCTCTCAGTATAACATCAGACCGTGGATCCCAGTTCACGAGTAAATTTTGGTATGAACTATGTAAAACCCTGAAAATTCGCCGCCGGTTGAGTACCTCTTACCATCCTCAGACCAATGGTCAGACAGAGAGGACCAACCAGTGGTTAGAACAGTTTCTACGCTGTTTTATAAACAGTCAACAAAACAATTGGTCATCTCTATTGATGTATGCAGAGTTTGCTTACAACAACTCTGTAAACAGTACTACCAAATTCTCACCCTTCTACATTAACTACGGATTTCATCCAGTTTTCCATCAGGAAGATTTACAAGACAGTTCTTGCCCTTTAGTCAATGACTTGGTTAACACAATATCTGATACTTTCACTACTGTCAAAGATAATATTGCTCACTCCAAGAATACGCATAAACTCTATTATGACAGGAAACATTGGATATCGCCTGATTACAAAATTGGTGACAAGGTCTGGCTGTCCACCCGTAACCTGCGATTACCTTATCCTTCCCGAAAATTGTCCTCTCTATACATTGGTCCCTATTCCATCAGAGCAATTGTAAACCAAAACGCTGTTACCCTCTCACTTCCAGAGAATTTGTGAATTCACCCCACATTCCATGTGTCTTTATTAAAGCCTTACAAACCAACTAGGGAGACAGATCCTACCCCTCAAGTTCCACAAGTCCTTCAAGAGGCGGACCAAGAATATGAGGTGGCTTCCATCAAGATTCTCGCCGTATAGCTGGCAGGCTTCAGTATTTAGTGCACTGGAAAGGTTATCCAGATGAGGACGACTCTTGGGAGCCTGCTTCAAACCTCTCCGCACCCCGTCTTGTGTCAATTTTTCATAGGAGAAATCCTGACAGACCCAAACCTTGATCCCCTGAGTGGATCATTGAAGGGGGAGTACTGTCATGATCTGTATCTGTACCTTTAAGGAAACCTGATTCCATTCCACAACCTGTATAAAAAGCCCTCCCACGGTTCATTACATGCTTAGTAATTTTTGACTACTTCAGTCATTATCTTGGAACTTTCCTGGACTTCTAAATGACAAGCTTCCAAGTTACCTACTATAACTTTGTAACTAAGTTTTACCAGCTTAGTTATCCTTGTCTGTTATTGTGTAGCTTCATTACAGACCTTTAAGCTGTCTTTCAGCGTCTTGCATCGCCTGTCGGATTTAGCGGTGACGTCACCCGCAACACTGCTTCCTTCCAGATACCGACCGGACGCCTCACTCTACCCTAGCTCCACACACCTCCTCAGCGTGCTCCGAAATTACACCTGTGCACTCCAGCTCTGCCTCAAGGCCTCAGCTCCTCACGGATACTGTGCTCTAAGGACTCCGCGGTAAGGTTTACTCTGCAGTTTTCATAAATTGTCTCTGGTCTCCTCTGTGAACCGCAACCTTATCCTGATAATACCTTTGTAATATTACTCCTTACGTTTAAGACTCTTTTTGGCTTAATATCTCATGCCTTATTCCAATCTGTTACATGATTATATCAGAGACCCATACTCTGGTATATTTTTACCTCTTATATTCACCAGGTGTTATAGTATTAAGTAACCTGCCATACATGTTGCCACCTTTTTGGCTATAGGTTATATTCATACTATACTTACCGTATATTATCTGGAGACTTGTTGTACTAATAAATGATTGCTCTTATCATTTAATATTGAATACCTCCTTAGACAACAAATCTTCAACAAACATAATTTATAAAGGTGAAACTGGTCCTAAACATATTACACCATATCTACAGTTGGATTTATAATCTACCTTTACCTCTCTTCTCAGGGGATTATAAGGACCTTGACTGACTAGTGACAGAATGATAATTTAATTTTTACCAATGTTAAACGGATTACAAATATACTATAAGCAGAATCTTAATTTTCTAGCGCAGATAAAAAGCACTTTATACTTAATTGTATAATCCTGTACAATTACTTTGTTAGTTGTTATAATATTTTTAATCCCTGGCACGTGCTTTGCTGTGAAATTAATATTATTTTACAGGCATCAAAGTACTAAATCTTTAAACAGCCGGACAACCCCGGCAGATGTTGTGATAGGCGATTGATTAAGAAAACAACGCTCTGATTATCGCACCAGAAGACCACTGATATATTCGCTAACCTACCCAACCATAGTTCCACTGCTACAATTATGGGAAATAGCTTGAGGAAACACAAGTTCCTTGTTAGCCCTGACTGAACCCAGGATGCTGGCCACAACTCTGAACTCCATTCTGCACCCAGAATTGCCCCATACCCTATGGATTCCGCGGGTATTTTCCAGATACAGATCCAATTAAAATCTAAAAGAAACACTTCCCATATGCCCAAATCAGCAGCCCAAGCAATTATAGCAATTCCCGCACCGACAGACACTGCACTCTCCTTGCACTATGCACCGCGTCCAGCAATAGCAGTTTATCTTTGGGCAACCGACAAAGCTCAGCAACAGAGTCTATCTTGATCCCTAAAAAAATGAGGTGCGTACACGGACCCTCCGTTTTGTCGACCGCGAGAGGAACCCCAAACGTGTTCATGAGGGCAGTCATGCCCCTCATCAAGTCTGCGCACAGGGGGGAATTTGGATCTCCCACCAATAACAAATCGTCCAGATAGTGGGCGATACGATCCAATCCTGTATACTGTACTATGGCCCAGTGAAGGAACGAACTGAATGCCTCGAAGTACGCGCACGATATGGAGCAACTCATCCAGAGGCACATGTCCACATACTATTTACCTTCGAAATAGCAACCCATTAACCAGAAAGATACAGGATTAATAGGAAGGAGTCTGAATGCAGATTCAATGTCGAGCTTTGCCATTAGAGCCTCTACTTCCGCCTGCCTCACAATATCAACCACTGACTCAAATGACTGATACTGAACTAAACTCAGTTCTGGTGATATGGCATCATTTACTGACCATCCTTTCGGACAAGAAAGGTGTTGAATAAGAAAAAATTGACCTTTCTCCTTCTTCGGCACCACCCCTAGTGGAGACACCATGAGCCCTTCTATTGGGGGTTGACTAAACGGGCCAGCCATGCACCCCAAACCCACTTCCTTACCAAGCTTTTTGCAAACTGCAACCGGAAACTGATAGGCAGATTTTATATTACGATGTGTTAAAGATCCTTTAACCCAACCCCGCACAGGAATAATAAACCCTTCCCATAACCAGCAATCCTGCCGCTGACCGGTCTGGGTACCCTGCCAACCCAGTCTTAAGGACGTCCACCTTCGGCGGGTGGCTACCCCTCCCAGTAACGAGTGATTTTCCACCACCGTGCTCACCAGTCTGATCGTGTTTTATGGAGCATTCGACTCCTGGGTGCTGGCCTCCGCAGTATCGACATACGTTGCAAAAGGAACAAGTTGATCCCTTCTCACACTGTTTGTCTTGGTATTTCCAGAATTCCCACCCCTTTCTGTGAGCGTGCAAACCCGTCCGAAAGGGCTGACCGCTCTGAGCGGGAGGAGGGGCAGCCGCCACCTTCGGCCCAAGCATTGACCATAAAGTCAATTCAATGGCCCCAAATGATAGAGCGGGGTACGCTGCCATTTTTCTGTGGTATCCTATGTCATAACGCCGCCAGGCTCCGTCTTTATGGCATTTGTAGACTCTCAATTGTGTCTTGATATTTCAGTATATCTGCCCCTTGGTCTGGCCATCTATTTAGATAAGAACACAGCACCCTAAAACAGCTCACCCACTCCTCATAAGTGTCTGGCCTTTTGATTTTTTCTTGGGCCCGTGCCATCCTCGGCCATTTCCTTTTGCTTTTGAGCCTCTGCTGAGAGCTCAAATATGTTCACATACTTCCTACTATGTATTTTTTTTACCACCTTTGACTTTAAGTGCTCATGTAAGCAGTGAATTGTGAAAGAAAAAGAATCTCCCTCCAAGGCAGACTTCCTATTTCTCACCTGCATGAATACTCCCTCTACAGGTGCCACATTAGCAGTAACTAAGGCTTTATCTATGGACTGCGAATTGCTCTGGCTGTGTGCTTTATTTCTATCTGAAATCAGAGTTCTAAGCATTCTTTACATGCATTTTCCCCCTTTCTTATGTAGGCCTAAGGCACTGTCGCTGTCTGAGCTAGAAACAGAAGAGCTTGAATCCCCTTCCTCATGTGTGTGTATTGCTAGTGACTGCTCACCAGTTTCCATGGGCTGCAATTCCCCTTGTGCTGTCCCAGAAGAAGACAACACGACTGCGTCTCTGGACGTGGAAGATGGTTCCGTTGCCGACGACGACCTCACCGCAACCTCCCTGGATGCTGAGTTTGCAACATTCTGAGGTTCTGTGGGAAGATAGAGAGGAGAGGAGTACCAGCTGCATGGGAGGTTGAGACACCACTCATACTTGCCCCAACATTCAAACTTGTGCCCATGCTTGCACCTTGTTGCTCCCTAGCTTGCAGTATCTGACCCCCTCCAGAATATAACCCCCATCCAGCCCCCCTAAAACTCCCAGAAACCCCTCTTTGACTGTGAGTAAAGACCCCTCCCTTAGATCTGCAACAATGTTGCAAATCTAACTCTCAGCCGACATTCACTCCTCCTCCCTGAATTTCTTAACCCTTAAGACGTTACTGGCTAATCTCGAGCCCTGCACTTTCATTCTCTTCATTTATAAATATATATATATATATATATATATATATAAATATATATAAATATATATATATATATATATATATATATATATATATATATATGAAAAACACGGAAGGGAACTGCACTCTCATACCGGACTGGGTACACATCCCACTGGCACTCACAGGAAGCTTCCACTTCCTGTGTTTTCAGTTTGTTTGGATTTGAAAGCTTGCATTGTGTGGCTGTTTTAGGGTCTCAGGTATTGGAAAGGACCTTGACGTGGTACCTGAGCTTGTCCCATTTGGCCAGATGCGGTGACTAACCTTTCCATTTTTGCTTTTAAATCTTAGCTGAGAGCTTGTAAGTGAGTGCTGGGTTTTCTCTGTGTGTTGTATTAATTTGTTTTGTAATTTTCCCTATGGTTCTTGCACCCAGACCTGTCTGGGGTTAACTGCTTGTGGCTCTGGGGACAGCACAGCTTCCTGTGAGTGCCAGTGGCACCCAGGGCTGAGCATGTTGCAGGGTCATGGGATGTGTACCCAGTCCGGTATGAGAGTGCAGTTCCCTTACGTGTTTTGTATATGTCTAGGGTGGTTACATATTCCTGTGCACCCTTCCTTTGTTTTCAGTTTGTTTGGATTTGAAAGCTTACATTGTGTGGCTGTTTTAGGATCTCAGGTATTGGAAAGGACCTTGACGTGGTACCTGAGCTTGTCCCATTTGGCCAGATGCGGTGACTAACCTTTCCATTTTTGCTTTTAAATCTTAGCGGAGAGCTTGTAAGTGAGTGCTGGGTTTTCTCTGTGTGTTGTATTAATTTGTTTTGTAATTTTCCCTATGGTTCTTGCACCCAGACCTGTCTGGGGTTAACTGCTTGTGGCTCTGGGGACAGCAAAGATTCCTGTGAGTGCCAGTGGCACCCAGGGCTGAGCATGTTGCAGGGTCATGGGATGTGTACCCAGTCCGGTATGAGAGTGCAGTTCCCTTCCATGTTTTGTATATGTCTAGGGTGGTTACATATTCCTGTGCACCCTTCCTTTGTTTTCAGTTTGTTTGGATTTCAAAGCTTGCATTGTGTGGCTGTTTTAGGGTCTCAGGTATTGGAAAGGACCTTGACGTGATACCTGAGCTTGTCCCATTTGGCCAGATGCGGTGACTAACCTTTCCATTTTTGCTTTTATATCTTAGCTGAGAGCTTGCAAGTGAGTGCTGGGTTTTCTCTGTGTGTTGTATTAATTTGTTTTGTAATTTTCCCTATGGTTCTTGCACCCAGACCTGTCTGGGTTAACTGCTTGTGGCTCTGGGGACAGCACAGCTTCCTGTGAGTGCCAGTGGCACCCAGGGCTGAGCATGTTGCATGGTCATGGGATGTGTACCCAGTCCGGTATGAGAGTGCAGTTCCCTTCCGTGTTTTGTATATGTCTAGGGTGGTTACATATTCCTGTGCACCCTTCCTTTGTTTTCAGTTTGTTTGGATTTGAAAGCTTGCATTGTGTGGCTGTTTTAGGGTCTCAGGTATTGGAAAGGACCTTGACGTGGTACCTGAGCTTGTCCCATTTGGCCAGATGCGGTGACTAACCTTTCCATTTTTGCTTTTAAATCTTAGCTGAGAGCTTGTAAGTGAGTGCTGGGTTTTCTCTGTGTGTTGTATTAATTTGTTTTGTAATTTTCCCTATGGTTCTAGCACCCAGACCTGTCTGGGGTTAACTGCTTGTGGCTCTGGGGACAGCACAGCTTCCTGTGAGTGCCAGTGGCACCCAGGGCTGAGCATGTTGCAGAGTCATGGGATGTGTACCCAGTCCGGTATGAGAGTGCAGTTCCCTTCCGTGTTTTGTATATGTCTAGGGTGGTTACATATTCCTGTGCACCCTTCCTTTGTTTTCAGTTTGTTTGGATTTGAAAGCTTTCATTGTGTGGCTGTTTTAGAGTCTCAGGTATTGGAAAGGACCTTGACGTGGTACCTGAGCTTGTCCCATTTGGCCAGATGCGGTGACTAACCTTTCCAATTTTGCTTTTAAATCTTAGCTGAGAGCATGTAAGTGAGTGCTGGGTTTTCTCTGTGTCTTGTATTAATTTGTTTTGTAATTTTCCCTATGGTTCTTGCACCCAGACCTGTCTGGGGTTAACTGCTTGTGGCTCTGGGGACAGCAAAGATTCCTGTGAGTGCCAGTGGCACCCAGGGCTGAGCATGTTGCAGGGTCATGGGATGTGTACCCAGTCCGGTATGAGACTGCAGTTCCCTTCCATGTTTTGTATATGTCTAGGGTGGTTACATATTCCTGTGCACCCTTCCTTTGTTTTCAGTTTGTTTGGATTTCAAAGCTTGCATTGTGTGGCTGTTTTAGGGTCTCAGGTATTGGAAAGGACCTTGACGTGATACCTGAGCTTGTCCCATTTGGCCAGATGCGGTGACTAACCTTTCCATTTTTGCTTTTAAATCTTAGCTGAGAGCTTGCAAGTGAGTGCTGGGTTTTCTCTGTGTGTTGTATTAATTTGTTTTGTAATTTTCCCTATGGTTCTTGCACCCAGACCTGTCTGGGGTTAACTGCTTGTGGCTCTGGGGACAGCACAGCTTCCTGTGAGTGCCAGTGGCACCCAGGGCTGAGCATGTTGCATGGTCATGGGATGTGTACCCAGTCCGGTATGAGAGTGCAGTTCCCTTCCGTGTTTTGTATATGTCTAGGGTGGTTACATATTCCTGTGCACCCTTCCTTTGTTTTCAGTTTGTTTGGATTTGAAAGCTTGCATTGTGTGGCTGTTTTAGGGTCTCAGGTATTGGAAAGGACCTTGACGTGGTACCTGAGCTTGTCCCATTTGGCCAGATGCGGTGACTAACCTTTCCATTTTTGCTTTTAAATCTTAGCTGAGAGCTTGTAAGTGAGTGCTGGGTTTTCTCTGTGTGTTGTATTAATTTGTTTTGTAATTTTCCCTATGGTTCTTGCACCCAGAAATGTCTGGGGTTAACTGCTTGTGGCTCTGGGGACAGCACAGCTTCCTGTGAGTGCCAGTGGCACCCAGGGCTGAGCATGTTGCAGAGTCATGGGATGTGTACCCAGTCCGGTATGAGAGTGCAGTTCCCTTCCGTGTTTTGTATATGTCTAGGGTGGTTACATATTCCTGTGCACCCTTCCTTTGTTTTCAGTTTGTTTGGATTTGAAAGCTTTCATTGTGTGGCTGTTTTAGAGTCTCAGGTATTGGAAAGGACCTTGACGTGGTACCTGAGCTTGTCCCATTTGGCCAGATGCGGTGACTAACCTTTCCATTTTTGCTTTTAAATCTTAGCTGAGAGCTTGTAAGTGAGTGCTGGGTTTTCTCTGTGTCTTGTATTAATTTGTTTTGTAATTTTCCCTATGGCTCTTGCACCCAGACCTGTCTGGGGTTAACTGCTTGTGGCTCTGGGGACAGCACAGCTTCCTGTGAGTGCCAGTGGCACCCAGGGCTGAGCATGTTGCAGGGTCATGGGATGTGTACCCAGTCCGGTATGAGAGTGCAGTTCCCTTCTGTGTTTTGTATATGTCTAGGGTGGTTACATATTCCTGTGCACCCTTCCTTTGTTTTCAATTTGTTTGGATTTGAAAGCTTGCATTGTGTGGCTGTTTTAGGGTCTCAGGTATTGGAAAGGAACTTGACGTGGTACCTGAGCTTGTCCCATTTGGCCAGATGCGGTGACTAACCTTTCCATTTTTGCTTTTAAATCTTAGCTGAGAGCTTGCAAGTGAGTGCTGGGTTTTCTCTGTGTGTTGTATTAATTTGTTTTGTAATTTTCCCTATGGTTCTTGCACCCAGACCTGTCTGGGGTTAACTGCTTGTGGCTCTGGGGACAGCACAGCTTCCTGTGAGTGCCAGTGGCACCCAGGGCTGAGCATGTTGCATGGTCATGGGATGTGTACCCAGTCTGGAATGAGAGTGCAGTTCCCTTCCGTGTTTTAAATATGTCTAGGGTGGTTACATGTTCCTGTGCACCCTTCCTTTGTTTTCAGTTTGTTTGGATTTGAAAGCTTTCATTGTGTGGCTGTTTTAGGGTCTCAGGTATTGGAAAGGACCTTGACGTGGTACCTGAGCTTGTCCCATTTGGCCAGATGCGGTGACTAACCTTTCCATTTTTGCTTTTAAATCTTAGCGGAGAGCTTGTAAGTGAGTGCTGGGTTTTCTCTGTGTGTTGTATTAATTTGTTTTGTAATTTTCCCTATGGTTCTTGCACCCAGACCTGTCTGGGGTTAACTGCTTGTGGCTCTGGGGACAGCAAAGATTCCTGTGAGTGCCAGTGGCACCCAGGGCTGAGCATGTTGCAGGGTCATGGGATGTGTACCCAGTCCGGTATGAGAGTGCAGTTCCCTTCCATGTTTTGTATATGTCTAGGGTGGTTACATATTCCTGTGCACCCTTCCTTTGTTTTCAGTTTGTTTGGATTTCAAAGCTTGCATTGTGTGGCTGTTTTAGGGTCTCAGGTATTGGAAAGGACCTTGACATGATACCTGAGCTTGTCCCATTTGGCCAGATGCGGTGACTAACCTTTCCATTTTTGCTTTTAAATCTTAGCTGAGAGCTTGCAAGTGAGTGCTGGGTTTTCTCTGTGTGTTGTATTAATTTGTTTTGTAATTTTCCCTATGGTTCTTGCACCCAGACCTGTCTGGGGTTAACTGCTTGTGGCTCTGGGGACAGCACAGCTTCCTGTGAGTGCCAGTGGCACCCAGGGCTGAGTATGTTGCATGGTCATGGGATGTGTACCCAGTCCGGTATGAGAGTGCAGTTCCCTTCCGTGTTTTGTATATGTCTAGGGTGGTTACATATTCCTGTGCACCCTTCCTTTGTTTTCAGTTTGTTTGGATTTGAAAGCTTGCATTGTGTGGCTGTTTTAGGGTCTCAGGTATTGGAAAGGACCTTGACGTGGTACCTGAGCTTGTCCCATTTGGCCAGATGCGGTGACTAACCTTTCCATTTTTGCTTTTAAATCTTAGCTGAGAGCTTGTAAGTGAGTGCTGGGTTTTCTCTGTGTGTTGTATTAATTTGTTTTGTAATTTTCCCTATGGTTCTTGCACCCAGACCTGTCTGGGGTTAACTGCTTGTGGCTCTGGGGACAGCACAGCTTCCTGTGAGTGCCAGTGGCACCCAGGGCTGAGCATGTTGCAGAGTCATGGGATGTGTACCCAGTCCGGTATGAGAGTGCAGTTCCCTTCCGTGTTTTGTATATGTCTAGGGTGGTTACATATTCCTGTGCACCCTTCCTTTGTTTTCAGTTTGTTTGGATTTGAAAGCTTTCATTGTGTGGCTGTTTTAGAGTCTCAGGTATTGGAAAGGACCTTGACGTGGTACCTGAGCTTGTCCCATTTGGCCAGATGCGGTGACTAACCTTTCCATTTTTGCTTTTAAATCTTAGCTGAGAGCTTGTAAGTGAGTGCTGGGTTTTCTCTGTGTCTTGTATTAATTTGTTTTGTAATTTTCCCTATGGTTCTTGCACCCAGACCTGTCTGGGGTTTACTGCTTGTGGCTCTGGGGACAGCAAAGATTCCTGTGAGTGTCAGTGGCACCCAGGGCTGAGCATGTTGCATGGTCATGGGATGTGTACCCAGTCCGGTATGAGAGTGCAGTTCCCTTCCATGTTTTGTATATGTCTAGGGTGGTTACATATTCCTGTGCACCCTTCCTTTGTTTTCAGTTTGTTTGGATTTCAAAGCTTGCATTGTGTGGCTGTTTTAGGGTCTCAGGTATTGGAAAGGACCTTGACGTGATACCTGAGCTTGTCCCATTTGGCCAGATGTGGTGACTAACCTTTCCATTTTTGCTTTTAAATCTTAGCTGAGAGCTTGCAAGTGAGTGCTGGGTTTTCTCTGTGTGTTGTATTAATTTGTTTTGTAATTTTCCCTATGGTTCTTGCACCCAGACCTGTCTGGGGTTAACTGCTTGTGGCTCTGGGGACAGCACAGCTTCCTGTGAGTGCCAGTGGCACCCAGGGCTGAGCATGTTGCATGGTCATGGGATGTGTACCCAGTCCGGTATGAGAGTGCAGTTCCCTTCCGTGTTTTGTATATGTCTAGGGTGGTTACATATTCCTGTGCACCCTTCCTTTGTTTTCAGTTTGTTTGGATTTGAAAGCTTGCATTGTGTGGCTGTTTTAGGGTCTCAGGTATTGGAAAGGACCTTGACGTGGTACCTGAGCTTGTCCCATTTGGCCAGATGCGGTGACTAACCTTTCCATTTTTGCTTTTAAATCTTAGCTGAGAGCTTGTAAGTGAGTGCTGGGTTTTCTCTGTGTGTTGTATTAATTTGTTTTGTAATTTTCCCTATGGTTCTTGCACCCAGACCTGTCTGGGGTTAACTGCTTGTGGCTCTGGGGACAGCACAGCTTCCTGTGAGTGCCAGTGGCACCCAGGGCTGAGCATGTTGCAGAGTCATGGGATGTGTACCCAGTCCGGTATGAGAGTGCAGTTCCCTTCCGTGTTTTGTATATGTCTAGGGTGGTTACATATTCCTGTGCACCCTTCCTTTGTTTTCAGTTTGTTTGGATTTGAAAGCTTTCATTGTGTGGCTGTTTTAGAGTCTCAGGTATTGGAAAGGACCTTGACGTGGTACCTGAGCTTGTCCCATTTGGCCAGATGCGGTGACTAACCTTTCCATTTTTGCTTTTAAATCTTAGCTGAGATCTTGTAAGTGAGTGCTGGGTTTTCTCTGTGTCTTGTATTAATTTGTTTTGTAATTTTCCCTATGGTTCTTGCACCCAGACCTGTCTGGGGTTAACTGCTTGTGGCTCTGGGGACAGCAAAGATTCCTGTGAGTGCCAGTGGCACCCAGGGCTGAGCATGTTGCAGGGTCATGGGATGTGTACCCAGTCCGGTATGAGAGTGCAGTTCCCTTCCATGTTTTGTATATGTCTAGGGTGGTTACATATTCCTGTGCACCCTTCCTTTGTTTTCAGTTTGTTTGGATTTCAAAGCTTGCATTGTGTGGCTGTTTTAGGGTCTCAGGTATTGGAAAGGACCTTGACGTGATACCTGAGCTTGTCCCATTTGGCCAGATGCGGTGACTAACCTTTCCATTTTTGCTTTTAAATCTTAGCTGAGAGCTTGCAAGTGAGTGCTGGGTTTTCTCTGTGTGTTGTATTAATTTGTTTTGTAATTTTCCCTATGGTTCTTGCACCCAGACCTGTCTGGGGTTAACTGCTTGTGGCTCTGGGGACAGCACAGCTTCCTGTGAGTGCCAGTGGCACCCAGGGCTGAGCATGTTGCATGGTCATGGGATGTGTACCCAGTCCGGTATGAGAGTGCAGTTCCCTTCCGTGTTTTGTATATGTCTAGGGTGGTTACATATTCCTGTGCACCCTTCCTTTGTTTTCAGTTTGTTTGGATTTGAAAGCTTGCATTGTGTGGCTGTTTTAGGGTCTCAGGTATTGGAAAGGACCTTGACGTGGTACCTGAGCTTGTCCCATTTGGCCAGATGCGGTGACTAACCTTTCCATTTTTGCTTTTAAATCTTAGCTGAGAGCTTGTAAGTGAGTGCTGGGTTTTCTCTGTGTGTTGTATTAATTTGTTTTGTAATTTTCCCTATGGTTCTTGCACCCAGACCTGTCTGGGGTTAACTGCTTGTGGCTCTGGGGACAGCACAGCTTCCTGTGAGTGCCAGTGGCACCCAGGGCTGAGCATGTTGCAGAGTCATGGGATGTGTACCCAGTCCGGTATGAGAGTGCAGTTCCCTTCCGTGTTTTGTATATGTCTAGGGTGGTTACATATTCCTGTGCACCCTTCCTTTGTTTTCAGTTTGTTTGGATTTGAAAGCTTTCATTGTGTGGCTGTTTTAGAGTCTCAGGTATTGGAAAGGACCTTGACGTGGTACCTGAGCTTGTCCCATTTGGCCAGATGCGGTGACTAACCTTTCCATTTTTGCTTTTAAATCTTAGCTGAGAGCTTGCAAGTGAGTGCTGGGTTTTCTCTGTGTGTTGTATTAATTTGTTTTGTAATTTTCCTTATGGTTCTTGCACCCAGACCTGTCTGGGGTTAACTGCTTGTGGCTCTGGGGACAGCACAGCTTCCTGTGAGTGCCAGTGGCACCCAGGGCTGAGCATGTTGCATGGTCATGGGATGTGTACCCAGTCCGGAAGGAGAGTGCAGTTCCCTTCCGTGTTTTGTATATGTCTAGGGTGGTTACATATTCCTGTGCACCCTTCCTTTGTTTTCAGTTTGTTTGGATTTGAAAGCTTTCATTGTGTGGCTGTTTTAGGGTCTCAGGTATTGGAAAGGACCTTGACGTGGTACCTGAGCTTGTCCCATTTGGCCAGATGCGGTGACTAACCTTTCCATTTTTGCTTTTAAATCTTAGCTGAGAGCTTGTAAGTGAGTGCTGGGTTTTCTCTGTGTGTTGTATTAATTTGTTTTGTCATTTTCCCTATGGTTCTTGCACCCAGACCTGTCTGGGGTTAACTGCTTGTGGCTCTGGGGACAGCACAGCTTCCTGTGAGTGCCAGTGGCACCCAGGGCTGAGCATGTTGCATGGTCATGGGATGTGTACCCAGTCCGGTATGAGAGTGCAGTTCCCTTCCGTGTTTTGTATATGTCTAGGGTGGTTACATATTCCTGTGCACCCTTCCTTTGTTTTCAGTTTGTTTGGATTTGAAAGCTTTCATTGTGTGGCTGTTTTAGGGTCTCAGGTATTGGAAAGGACCTTGACGTGGTACCTGAGCTTGTCCCATTTGGCCAGATGCGGTGACTAACCTTTCCATTTTTGCTTTTAAATCTTAGCTGAGAGCTTGTAAGTGAGTGCTGGGTTTTCTCTGTGTCTTGTATTAATTTGTTTTGTAATTTTCCCTATGGTTCTTGCACCCAGACCTGTCTGGGGTTAACTGCTTGTGGCTCTGGGGACAGCACAGCTTCCTGTGAGTGCCAGTGGCACCCAGGGCTGAGCATGTTGCAGGGTCATGGAATGTGTACCCAGTCCGGTATGAGAGTGCAGTTCCCTTCCGTGTTTTGTATATGTCTAGGGTGGTTGCATATTTCTGTGCACCCTTCCTTTGTTTTCAGTTTGTTTGGATTTGAAAGCTTGCATTGTGTGGCTGTTTTAGGGTCTCAGGTATTGGAAAGGACCTTGACGTGGTACCTGAGCTTGTCCCATTTGGCCAGATGCGGTGACTAACCTTTCCATTTTTGCTTTTAAATCTTAGCTGAGAGCTTGTAAGTGAGTGCTGGGTTTTCTCTGTGTGTTGTGTATATATATATATATATATGTATATACTATATTCATCACAGTCGCCAGTTGCGCACCCATCCTTAAAGGAATGTTGGCTGCGTGCAGGCAAAAGATTTCACCTGGATGCAGCGTAGGCAAACAAAGCCTTTAAAAAAACAAAAAAAAAAACACACAACCACCTGCACGAAACAACGAAAAAACACATAACCACCCACAAGAAATAAAAAAAAAAACCCGCCAGCATGAAGTATAACAAAAAAAACTAACCTCCCGCACAAAGTATTAACAAACATCCGAAAACCACCAACATGGCAAAACAATAAAGCCATTAACTCCTAATCCTCAAATAACATAATTTAAATATTAACCCCTAAACCGCCAACCCCCGCAATAAACCTAATTAACCCCTAAACTGACAAAACCACACATCGCAATAAACCTAATTAACCTATTAACCCCTAAACCGCCAACCCCCCACATTGCAATAAACCTAATTAACCTATTAATCCCTAAACCGCTAAACCCCCACATCGCAATAAACCGAATTAATCTATTAACTCCTAAACCGCCAACCCCCCACAACGCAAATAACTAATTTAATTACTAAGCCCCCTAACCTAACACCCCCTAAATTAACCCCAATACTAAGTTACACTTAAAATAATAAAACCTAATATTAAATTACAAAAAAATCTAAAATTACAAAACATTAAAAACTCTTAAATTCCAGAAAAAAAATTAAATTATCAAAAATAAAAAAAATAAACCTAATCCCTATGAAAATAAAAAAGCCCCCCAAAATAAAAACACCAACTAATCTAAACTAAACTACCAATATCCCTTAAAAGGGCCTTTTGTAGGGCATGGCCTTAGATAAACAGCTCTTTTACATTTAAAAAATACTAAGTCCCCCCTAACAGTAAAAACCCCCACCCACCAAACCCCCGAAATAAAAAACCTACCACTAAAAAAACCTAAACTACCCATTGCCCCTAAAAGGGCATTTGTATGGGCATTGCCCTTAAAAGGGCTTTCAGCTCTTTTACTGCCCATTTAATCCCTAATCTTAAAAAAATAAAAAAAAAAAAAAATTAAAAAATTCCTAAAACTAAGCCCCCAATTCCTGAAGTCCAGCGAGAAGGTCTTCTTCCAGGCAGTTCCATCATCTACTATCTTCATCTGGAGCGAAGGTGGCACGGAGTGGAGGTGCAGAGCTGGCTTCCCCAGATGCTCAGCGGCGGTCCTCAGCGGCGGCGGTCCTCTGCAGCATGGAGACTCCCCTTCATGAGATCGTCCATCGCACACGGAAAACTGAATCCAAGGTACCCCCAAATTTCAGCCAAAAAGAATGCAAGGGTTCCCAAATTGAATGCGGTACCTTGCATTCAATCTTCAGTGTACGATGGACATCGGATGAACAGGAGCCTCCACGCCGCCGAGGAATGCCGCCACTGGGGAACACGCAGAGGAACGCCGCTGAGGATCCATGCAATCGGGGAAGCCAGCTCCGCACCTCCACTCCGTGCTGCCATTGTTATGGATGAAGATAGAAGATGATGGAGCCGCCTGGAAGAAGACCTTTTTCGCCGGACTTCAGGAATGGTAAGTACCTATTTGGGGCTTAGTTTTAGGATTTATTTTTATTTTTTTGGGTGGCTTTTTATTAGATTAGGGTTTTTTGGATTGGAAAAGAGCTGAGGGCAATGCCCATACAATTGCCCCTTTGAGGGCTATGGGTAGTTTAGTTTTTTTTTAGTGTTAAGTTTTTTTTATTTTGGGGGGTTTGGTGGGTGGGGTGTTTTAATATTAGGGGGTAATTGGTCATTTGTTTAGGTAAAAGAGCTGTTTAACTTAGGTCAATACCCTACAAAAGCCCTTTTAAGGGCTATTGGTAGTGTAGTATTAGATTAGGGGTGTTTTTTATTTTGGGGGGATTTTTTATATGGGTATTAGTTTAGGTTTAATTTTTTTAGATACTTTTGTTTATTTTATTCTGTAATTTTATTTTTTGTGTGAAATTTTAGCTTTGGGTTTTGTAGTTTGTTTTTATTAAATAGACTGCCCTCTGGGCAGGCTTATCGCCTAGTGTATATATATATATATATATATATATATATATATATATATATATATATATATATATTTACAGATAGATATAAATATAGACATTATCTATCTATCTATCTACTGACTGTTTATTGCTTTTATCTATCTATTTCCATAACACATGCATAGTGTCATCTTTTGGTTATAGAAATATAGTTTTCATAAAAAAGGATAGACAACACCTTCTGCTAGTTACAGATTTGCATTTATTATGTTATAAAACAAATAAACAGATTTTGATGACAGATAAGTGCCTAAAGGCTCATTGAATCTGCCCTTATTTATTCCTAAGCTTAACTGATTCTTAAGATAGTTGGATTCCAGGCATTCTTGAGCACCTTTACAGTCATTGACCTTATTACCTCTAATGAAAGTTTGTGCCATGATTCATCAAAAATAAAGTTGAATCCTTTTTGATCCCAAATTTTGTAATATAAACTTCTCGCCAACTGAACTAATAAGAAAACATTCAAAAACCCTATGCATCTAAAAGATTCATAGCTGTGGGTTCACTTTTTTTTTTTTTTTTTTAAATAGTTTTTTATTGAAGTCATAAACAAATATAACAATACTGACACGTCCAACAATAGTGACAGAGACGAAAAGTACAGTGCTAATACCATGATCTTGCCAGGTAAATGACACAGGTTATGCCAACATAGTATACATGCATGAGTTTAAAGAGTGGTACTCCATGATGAGTAATAAAAGAATGGAGAAGCTATAGTTGGTTAGTGTTATGAAGGAGCATGGAGGTTTACTAGGCAGTAGCGCTAAATAGAAGGGGCATATAAATCCCGTTTATTAAAGGCATTAGCAAAGAGTTTGGACTATCAAGATTAAGACCTCAATTTTATATTTTATATGATATGTAGACTAGAGGTGACCCCACCTTGTGATGGATAAATACATCATTAAATATTTATTTAAGAAATATAAAAGCAAGGGGGTGTTGGTTTTATAGGGGTAGAGGGAGGGGGGGGAAATAGAGTATATTTTCCACATTGTCATAAGAGCATTTATAGCGTTATATAATCCAGTAAAAGTAGGATAGATGTGGATTAGCTTGTGTTTGGCCACTTATGGACCAAATTAGCGGGGAGAGGGGTAAGGGAACGCAGCGGGCAAGAGCCGCTCAGAGTGGAGTGGGGAGAGGAATGGGGGGGCGGAGCCATACAGGACAGGAGAATAGGTATGGAAGGACTTATTATATGGTTATAAGGGTGGGCTTCGTAGGAGGGACATGTTGTTTACATAACTAATAGGGATGGGCATGGCTTTATCAGGGTAAAGTAATTATCTAAATGAGGTGTTATGCTCATAGAACGAGAAAGTAATAGCAAATGTGTAGAATATGCAACCAAGAGAGATCTAAAACTTAATTATGGGAAGTAATGGGCCTCAACAGTCACTCTGTAGTACTATGTGGAGAGGGGGGCATTAGAATGTTCGGAGTATAGGGAATCTCTGGATGGGCCCCTCTCCTAGGGGAGTGACATCTATAGACAAAGCGGGAAAAAGGAATAGGGATATGACCCGCAGGCAGTAAGCGCCGGCGGGAAAGGGAGGAGAGAGGCTTAACATGAACGAGTAATATATACTGATAATGTGGACAAAACTATGAAAAAGTGTGGAAAGGTGATAACTAAGCGCCAACTATAACGCAACAGACCTCCAGCTCTAATAAATTGGCACCTAGTTGCCAAGGGTGGATTCAATTTTAAGATTGGATATCAGAGCGCCAAACAACGTAGGCAGGGTCTATGGGCAGATAGTCAAATACCAAAGGTAACAATAGGTTGAAATAATATGATTTAATACATAAGATAAAAAAGTTGGTACATTTAAAATTATACAACAATTAGTCATGGATCCATGTTACACTTTAAAATATATATTGAAACAATAGGAACAATTTAAAAATGCTTGTAGAACAATAAATAACAAAAAAAAATAAAAAAAATAAAAAATCTAACAAATAATGTCTATCGCTTAAAACTTAAATTCTAATATGTGAATGCTAGGAGTGCTTATGCACACTCTATTTATAAAAACAATGGGTTACAATGCACAGGTGGATAGATTCCAGGTTGCTTGAAACCGGTGGATGTGAAATGTAAGTGGCTCCAAATTGGGGTTTTGCCTATGTGTTTATCCAAAATTGTGTAACTCCTAACAGGTGGACAAAAAATGTTACAGGAATGTCTAGAACCTGAATTCAAAATATAAGACCTGAGGTTGTGCCTATGTGTTTATCCAAAAAGGGTGTAAATCCTAACAAGTGAAAAAATGTGAGAAAAATATTGCAGGGGTGTCTGAACCTTATTTTCAAAATAAACAATGAATTCAAAATAAAACGATATACAAGTGAATTTTTGACAAATCAACTAATGCAAACATAAAGCATAAATAGAACAAAAAACAACAACAGCACAACTTTAACGTGTGTTCAAATGTGTTTCTGCTTGCAAACTGTGATGTGATGTGAACAAATATCTGTTATAAACACTGAATAGTGGCAAAACTTTGTGATTGGATTAAAATTGAACACAGGCTCTAAATTGATACCCTAAAATACAAATCTAAAGGGCTCAGAGTTGCTGAGCTAGATATAAGGGACTTGCTCAAAGAGCCTCGAGATGTTAATTAAAAGAGACCATATAACAACAGTGGGTTAAAAAACGGATGATATAACATAAAATGCTTAAAAGTCCAAATAAATATTCAAATTGGATAATAAGAATCTTGCTATAGTCTGTCTCAATATGGATCCCAACTGCTGATTATGTAGAAATCTTCTTGGGCAGTAGTTAAAAAATAATTCCAACTTGCAATGTTGTCCCTTACCTGCCAAAAAAGGAAAGGCAAACAATAGTGCAGATGGCTTATTAATGTGATCACAATTAAAATACTCCTTACCAGTCAACCGGTTTCGGTCTCCACTGACGTTTCTTGAGTCAGCGCTCCAATTATACTGGGAGTTCTTAGCGGGGAAATGGCCAGGTCTCTTACTATCATAACCAATAAATCTTTTGTGGGTCATTGGTGTGAGGTGTCCATCGTTCTATGCGTTTACCCTATGCCTATTCTGTCTCGGCAACAACACTGGCTAACTACAGATGGGTAAAGAGTCAAACATGTTCCACCTTGTGTGTGGCTCAGAAAAGGGTTCCGAAGTTTCACATCAATGCCACAAAGACACTCAGAGTACATAGGAACTCCAGGAGCAATAATATAAGGAATCTGCATCTTCAGGGATTCAGGAAAGAACAAGCTCGCAAAAGCGCTAAGAGCCAGCTCAGACCTCTCAATCTGTTTGCTACCAGCCGGGGACTCACTTAGTGCAACCATATGTACAAGTATCTGCTCCAGGGAAAAGGCCCCCTCTCCCGGAACAGAAACACTGCAGAGCTGAGTGGGCACCTCAATGGCGCTGGGTAGACTCGCGCCAAGGACACCCGCAGCTGCCACGAAGGATTTCTCTGGTAAGTGGTTGTGTTCATCAGCAGATGTGCGCTTTCAGGATCATTACATACCGGGACCTCCCAATCCGTCATGCTGGTCTTTATGGTGGCTGAGAGACTAGTGAGCCCAGCCGACATTCGGATCTCAAAGTTCCTCAGAGCTGCCAGTATAGCCACGCTGAGTTCCTCCTCCCCCGGCTCCATAATTGCTGCGGGCATGTTGAATGAATGTAGTTTATCGAAGTTGCACAGCCCACTCGTACAGCTAGTTCTTGTTCACTGTCAGGAGAGGTGTAGTATTCTTCTTCAATAGATTTATGTATGCCTAGAGACTGGGCATCTGCAGTATAAGACAAAGAGAAGGGTCGCCATTTTATGTGCGCTGAATCCCAGATCACATGAAGTATATTCACTTTTTTTGTACAAAATGTTTCCTAGTCCGCCGAGATATTATACAAGTTTGAAGTATCTTGCATTAGGAATCTTTTCTTGTGAGATTTACTGAGGAAAATTGCTAAATAATCTTATATAATATATGTTAGCCTTGAGAGCTCCATAAGGCACGTCTTGTTCCTCCAGAAGTTGGCTCTGCCCCGTGGGTTCACTTTTTAACCAAAAACATATCCAAGCCCTTTGAAAAGTTAGGTATAGACAATTTACATACTCTTACTATGCTATAGCCTTGAAAAAATTACCTTAAAAAAATAAGTTCTCCTACCAACTCTCTATGTGCAAGATTACAAGTTACTGATTTGAACAGCCAATAGGATTTCAGTAGCTCTCCTCCTATTGGCTGATTTGAAAATTTCAGCCAATAGGAATGCAAGGTACCCCAATATAAAATGATACCTTGCATTCAATCTTCAGTGTGCGGCGACGATCGCCTGAAGAGGATCCTCCATGTTGCATGTCTGCACGGCTGCCAGTCCTGCTCTGCGCCGTCTTTGCTTTGCCCACCTTCGCTCTGGATGAAGAAAGAAGATGTCCCCGCGTTGGATGAAGGTGGAGCCACCTGGAAGAAGACCTTCACCGCCAGACTTCATGAATGGTCAGTACCTATTTCAGGGTTAGAGTTAGTTTGTTTTTTATTTTTTTGGGGTGTTTTATTTTTAGATTAGGACTTTTTTATTTTAATAGGCAGCAAAAGAGCTGATTGCCCTTTTACTTTTAGGGGGTAATTTGTCATTTTTTACAGTAAAGGGCTATTGTTAGTTTATTGTCAAATTAGGGGGTGTTTTTATTTTGGCGTGGCTTTTTTATTTTTATAGTGGTATTAGATTAGGTTTACATTTTTTTATTTTGAATAATTTTGTTTATTTATTCTGCAATTTTCGATTTTAATATTTTAATTTATTCTTAGTTTTTTTATGTAATGTTAGGTTTTTTTATTTTAATTTTGTTAGGATTTTTTTTATTTAATTGATTTATTAGTAAGGTAGTCTTTTTTTATTGTATTGTTAACTTAGGGGGTTTTAGGTTAGTGTCAGGGTGCCAGGAATCAGACTGAGACGAAACGTGCAAAAATAATCACACCTATTAATAGCAAAAAATAATAAAAAGTCCACAAGTCAAATAACAAGCCAGGAGTCAAAACCAGAGCTGGTAGTCAGCCGAGCCGAGTCAGGAGCCAAAGCGAATAGTCAGACGAGCCAGAATCAGGAACAAGGAAAACAGCAGAGTCAGGAACAAGCCAGGGATCAGGAAACAGGAAGGACGTCAGGCAGCCAGGTAATACACAGGAGCTCTCACAAACAGGTGTGAGACAACGCAAAGGCAAAGCATACTGAACAGAGGCACTTTAAATAACAAATGATGACATCACAATTCTGAGACTGCATCCTGTCTCACAGGGATGATGCACACCAGTCTGGCCATATAAGGAAGTGCAGGAAATGAGCAGCATCCCCCACAATGCACCATAGTCAGGAAGAGAGGTGAGTAAAATGGCTGCCAGCAGCACATGGCAAACAAAACAGGGAAAAACCCTGACAGTACCCTCCCCTCAATGACCCCTCCCCTGCGGGAGGACAAAAGGCTTATTGGGGAAACGGGCATGGAAGGCACAGAGGAGGGCGGGAGCATGAACATCAGAGGAGGGAACCCAAGAACGCTCCTCCGGACCATATCCCCTCCAGTGAACCAAATACTGTACACGGCCCCTGGACATACGAGAGTCAATAATGCTGCTGACCTCATACTCCTCATGGTTTTCAACAAAGATAGGACGGGGACGAGGCAACACAGTGGTAAACCGATTACAAACCAATGGTTTCAAGAGGGAGACATGAAAAACAAGCGCATAGCAGGAGGAAGGTCAAGAGCGTAGGCCACAGGATTAACCCGTCAGAGTATTTGAAAAGGACCAACATAACGGGATGCCAATTTATTAGAAGGCACACGAAGGTTCAAGTTGCGGGAGGACAGCCAAACTCTCTCACCAACCTGGTAGGAAGGCACGGGTAGACACCTAGGATCAGCCTGGAACTTTTGGCGCTGCATAGAACGATGAAGGCAATCCTGAATCTGCACCCACGTGGAACGGAGATGCCGGAGATGCTCCTCCAAAGCCGGAATACCCTGAGACATGAATGAATCGGTCAACAAGGATGGTTGAACCCATAATTCGCCATGAACGGGGATAACTTGGAGGAAGCATTAATAGCACTATTACGAGCAAACTCTGCCCAAGGTAACAGTTCAGACCAATTATTGTGGGGATCTGAGACATAGCAATGGAGGAACTGTTCCAGAGCTTGATTAGACCATTCCGCAGCCCCATTGGATTGAGGGTGATATGCCGAGGAGAAGGAAAGCTGGATCCCCATTTGAGCACAAAAGGAATGCCAAAATCTGAAGACAAACTGGCTACCCTGGTCCGACACTATCTCCTTGGGTAACCCATGTAAACGGAAGACCTCCCTGGCAAAAATTGAAGCAAGCTCCTGAGCGGTAGGCAGCTTCATCAAGGGAATGCAATGTGACATTTTAGAAAAACGGTCAACCACCATAAGGACGGTATTGCCATTGGAAACAGGGAGCTCAACAATGAAGTCCATGGAAAGATGTGTCCAAGGACGCTCACCATTAGCAATAGGTTGAAGAAGACCCACAGGAAGACGTTGAGGAGTTTTATTCTGTGCACAAACTGAGCAGGAGGCAACATACGCAGCAACATCAGAACGAAGACCTGGCCACCAGAATTGTCGAGTGACAGACCAAATCATTTGGTTCTTGCCTGGGTGACCTGCGGCTTTAGGATAGTGGTAAGTGTGCAAAAGTTTAGTTCGAAGATTCTCAGGAACAAAACACTTACCACTAGGTTTCTCAGGAGATGCATTGGTTTGTGCAGCCAGAATCTCTTCCCCCAAGGGAGAAGTCAAATTAGTACGTATGGTAGCCAAAATATGGTCAATAGGAGTAGGTACAGACTCCTCCTTGGACAGAGGCGAAAATTGTCAAGAGAGGGCATCAGCCCTAACATTCTTACTACCAGGCGGGTAGGAGACCACATAATTAAACCGAGACAAAAATAGCACCCATCTGGGCTGTCGGGGCGACAAACGTTTTGCTTCAGATAGATAAGTTACATTCTTGTGGTTAGTAAGAATGAGCAATGGCAACATATAAGAATATATTACATAAGATGATAAAAAGTAGCAACTTAATAAAAAGGTGTCCAATCAATCTCTCTATTCATCCCCTTAGGTTCCAGGGTATTCAGTTTAAAAATCCAGAATGTATATGAATAGGGGACTGCATCACAGAACACAAGAGCAACATAAGGTGCAAGGTCCATTCTGCCCCGGTCACCCATCATTTTCTGTCAGCAGGCCATCAGGTCAGCCAACTTAGGTTCCAGGTCATCGAGCAAATCCACACCCCTAGACGGGGTGGCAATAGAGAGTTATTACTCAAACAACGTGGAACATTCTGGATTTTTAAACTGAATACCCTGGAACCTAAGGGGATGAATAGAGAGATTGATTGGACACCTTTTTATTAAGTTGCTACTTTTTATCATCTTATGTAATCTATTCTTATATGTTGCTTTTTTATGTTTCAGATTCTATTGAGTAGTGTTCTATCTGTTCTGCTGATGTGGAGTCTGATGTTGCTGTCTTTGAAACTACACAAGTACTTTTTCTATTCTGACTGTATATGTTTATATTGTTTAATACTTAGTACATAACTTCAATAATGCATTTATACATTTAGTATTACTATATGTCAGTTTATTGATTTAGTACTTGACCATTTTTTTGTATACATTTTTGATTGAATGTTAAGGTTGTAACTTTGAGTATAATTTTTGTTCATTGAGGCCTCTAAATAGTTGTTTTTAATTGTTTCTTACATACACTGGTACACAAGAGGGTGCTATACTCATGTTGTTTAATTATTCTAAGAATGTAAGGGTTAACTCCCAGGCATTGGCCTATATAACCCAGGTGTGTAATGATTGTTTTTACCACATGATTAAGGGGCATTGCCCCAAAACGTCATGACACTGTCTGTGCCTGTTTTTTGCAAATAATAAATTGAGGATTCACTAAAGGAGATCATCCTGTTTGGTTTTTTATTTTACTTGCGTGATAACCCGACATGCGTACTAAAACCGAACTTAGAGTTTGATGCACGCGATAACCTTTTCCCCCATAGAAGTCAATAGAGCAAATTTTTTTTAAAAAAACCTAACACCCTACTCACGCGCAAACCCGATCACGGGTAGCAGCCATGCCAGGAGACAATATTGTGTGCTGCTCCAACTGGTAAGCTTTAACCAAGTAAAATCACCTTATTGAGATGTCATCTGAAGCAAATATAACAATACTGACACGTCCAACAATAGTGACAGAGACGAAAAGTACAGTGCTAATACCATGATCTTGCCAGGTAAATGACACAGGTTATGCCAACATAGTATACATGCATGAGTTTAAAGAGTGGTACTCCATGATGAGTAATAAAAGAATGGAGAAGCTATAGTTGGTTAGTGTTATGAAGGAGCATGGAGGTTTACTAGGCAGTAGCGCTAAATAGAAGGGGCATATAAATCCCGTTTATTAAAGGCATTAGCAAAGAGTTTGGACTATCAAGATTAAGACCTCAATTTTATATTTTATATGATATGTAGACTAGAGGTGACCCCACCTTGTGATGGATAAATACATCATTAAATATTTATTTAAGAAATATAAAAGCAAGGGGGTGTTGGTTTTATAGGGGTAGAGGGAGGGGGGGGAAATAGAGTATATTTTCCACATTGTCATAAGAGCATTTATAGCGTTATATAATCCAGTAAAAGTAGGATAGATGTGGATTAGCTTGTGTTTGGCCACTTATGGACCAAATTAGCGGGGAGAGGGGTAAGGGAACGCAGCGGGCAAGAGCCGCTCAGAGTGGAGTGGGGAGAGGAATGGGGGGGCGGAGCCATACAGGACAGGAGAATAGGTATGGAAGGACTTATTATATGGTTATAAGGGTGGGCTTCGTAGGAGGGACATGTTGTTTACATAACTAATAGGGATGGGCATGGCTTTATCAGGGTAAAGTAATTATCTAAATGAGGTGTTATGCTCATAGAACGAGAAAGTAATAGCAAATGTGTAGAATATGCAACCAAGAGAGATCTAAAACTTAATTATGGGAAGTAATGGGCCTCAACAGTCACTCTGTAGTACTATGTGGAGAGGGGGGCATTAGAATGTTCGGAGTATAGGGAATCTCTGGATGGGCCCCTCTCCTAGGGGAGTGACATCTATAGACAAAGCGGGAAAAAGGAATAGGGATATGACCCGCAGGCAGTAAGCGCCGGCGGGAAAGGGAGGAGAGAGGCTTAACATGAACGAGTAATATATACTGATAATGTGGACAAAACTATGAAAAAGTGTGGAAAGGTGATAACTAAGCGCCAACTATAACGCAACAGACCTCCAGCTCTAATAAATTGGCACCTAGTTGCCAAGGGTGGATTCAATTTTAAGATTGGATATCAGAGCGCCAAACAACGTAGGCAGGGTCTATGGGCAGATAGTCAAATACCAAAGGTAACAATAGGTTGAAATAATATGATTTAATACATAAGATAAAAAAGTTGGTACATTTAAAATTATACAACAATTAGTCATGGATCCATGTTACACTTTAAAATATATATTGAAACAATAGGAACAATTTAAAAATGCTTGTAGAACAATAAATAACAAAAAAAAAAATAAAAAAAAAAAAAATCTAACAAATAATGTCTATCGCTTAAAACTTAAATTCTAATATGTGAATGCTAGGAGTGCTTATGCACACTCTATTTATAAAAACAATGGGTTACAATGCACAGGTGGATAGATTCCAGGTTGCTTGAAACCGGTGGATGTGAAATGTAAGTGGCTCCAAATTGGGGTTTTGCCTATGTGTTTATCCAAAATTGTGTAACTCCTAACAGGTGGACAAAAAATGTTACAGGAATGTCTAGAACCTGAATTCAAAATATAAGACCTGAGGTTGTGCCTATGTGTTTATCCAAAAAGGGTGTAAATCCTAACAAGTGAAAAAATGTGAGAAAAATATTGCAGGGGTGTCTGAACCTTATTTTCAAAATAAACAATGAATTCAAAATAAAATGATATACAAGTGAATTTTTGACAAATCAACTAATGCAAACATAAAGCATAAATAGAACAAAAAACAACAACAGCACAACTTTAACGTGTGTTCAAATGTGTTTCTGCTTGCAAACTGTGATGTGATGTGAACAAATATCTGTTATAAACACTGAATAGTGGCAAAACTTTGTGATTGGATTAAAATTGAACACAGGCTCTAAATTGATACCCTAAAATACAAATCTAAAGGGCTCAGAGTTGCTGAGCTAGATATAAGGGACTTGCTCAAAGAGCCTCGAGATGTTAATTAAAAGAGACCATATAACAACAGTGGGTTAAAAAACGGATGATATAACATAAAATGCTTAAAAGTCCAAATAAATATTCAAATTGGATAATAAGAATCTTGCTATAGTCTGTCTCAATATGGATCCCAACTGCTGATTATGTAGAAATCTTCTTGGGCAGTAGTTAACAAATAATTCCAACTTGCAATGTTGTCCCTTACCTGCCAAAAAAGGAAAGGCAAACAATAGTGCAGATGGCTTATTAATGTGATCACAATTAAAATACTCCTTACCAGTCAACCGGTTTCGGTCTCCACTGACCTTTCTTGAGTCAGCGCTCCAATTATACTGGGAGTTCTTAGCGGGGAAATGGCCAGGTCTCTTACTATCATAACCAATAAATCTTTTGTGGGTCATTGGTGTGAGGTGTCCATCGTTCTATGCGTTTACCCTATGCCTATTCTGTCTCGGCAACAACACTGGCTAACTAAAGATGGGTAAAGAGTCAAACATGTTCCACCTTGTGTGTGGCTCAGAAAAGGGTTCCGAAGTTTCACATCAACGCCACAAAGACACTCAGAGTACATAGGAACTCCAGGAGCAATAATATAAGGAATCTGCATCTTCAGGGATTCAGGAAAGAACAAGCTCGCAAAAGCGCTAAGAGCCAGCTCAGACCTCTCAATCTGTTTGCTACCAGCCGGGGACTCACTTAGTGCAACCATATGTACAAGTATCTGCTCCAGGGAAAAGGCCCCCTCTCCCGGAACAGAAACACTGCAGAGCTGAGTGGGCACCTCAATGGCGCTGGGTAGACTCGCGCCAAGGACATCCGCAGCTGCCACGAAGGATTTCTCTGGTAAGTGGTTGTGTTCATCAGCAGATGTGCGCTTTCAGGATCATTACATACCGGGACCTCCCAATCCGTCATGCTGGTCTTTATGGTGGCTGAGAGACTAGTGAGCCCAGCCGACATTCGGATCTCAAAGTTCCTCAGAGCTGCCAGTATAGTCACGCTGAGTTCCTCCTCCCCCGGCTCCATAATTGCTGCGGGCATGTTGAATGAATGTAGTTTATCGAAGTTGCACAGCCCACTCGTACAGCTAGTTCTTGTTCACTGTCAGGAGAGGTGTAGTATTCTTCTTCAATAGATTTATGTATGCCTAGAGACTGGGCATCTGCAGTATAAGACAAAGAGAAGGGTCGCCATTTTATGTGCGCTGAATCCCAGATCACATGAAGTATATTCACTTTTTTTGTACAAAATGTTTCCTAGTCCGCCGAGATATTATACAAGTTTGAAGTATCTTGCATTAGGAATCTTTTCTTGTGAGATTTACTGAGGAAAATTGCTAAATAATCTTATATAATATATGTTAGCCTTGAGAGCTCCATAAGGCACGTCTTGTTCCTCCAGAAGTTGGCTCTACCCCGTGGGTTCACTTTTTAACCAAAAACATATCCAAGCCCTTTGAAAAGTTAGGTATAGACAATTTACATACTCTTACATACTCTTACTATGCTATAGCCTTGAAAAAATTACCTTAAAAAAATAAGTTCTCCTACCAACTCTCTATGTGCAAGATTACAAGTTACTGATTTGAACAGCCAATAGGATTTCAGTAGCTCTCCTCCTATTGGCTGATTTGAAAATTTCAGCCAATAGGAATGCAAGGTACCCCAATATAAAATGATACCTTGCATTCAATCTTCAGTGTGCGGCGACGATCGCCTGAAGAGGATCCTCCATGTTGCATGTCTGCACGGCTGCCAGTCCTGCTCTGCGCCACCTTCGCTCTGGATGAAGAAAGAAGATGTCCCCGCGTTGGATGAAGGTGGAGCCACCTGGAAGAAGACCTTCACCGCCAGACTTCATGAATGGTCAGTACCTATTTCAGGGTTAGAGTTAGTTTGTTTTTTATTTTTTTGGGGTGTTTTATTTTTAGATTAGGACTTTTTTATTTTAATAGGCAGCAAAAGAGCTGATTGCCCTTTTACTTTTAGGGGGTAATTTGTCATTTTTTACAGTAAAGGGCTATTGTTAGTTTATTGTCAAATTAGGGGGTGTTTTTATTTTGGCGTGGCTTTTTTATTTTTATAGTGGTATTAGATTAGGTTTACATTTTTTTATTTTGAATAATTTTGTTTATTTATTCTGCAATTTTCGATTTTAATATTTTAATTTATTCTTAGTTTTTTTATGTAATGTTAGGTTTTTTTATTTTAATTTTGTTAGGATTTTTTTTATTTAATTGATTTATTAGTAAGGTAGTCTTTTTTTATTGTATTGTTAACTTAGGGGGTTTTAGGTTAGTGTCAGGGTGCCAGGAATCAGACTGAGACGAAACGTGCAAAAATAATCACACCTATTAATAGCAAAAAATAATAAAAAGTCCACAAGTCAAATAACAAGCCAGGAGTCAAAACCAGAGCTGGTAGTCAGCCGAGCCGAGTCAGGAGCCAAAGCGAATAGTCAGACGAGCCAGAATCAGGAACAAGGAAAACAGCAGAGTCAGGAACAAGCCAGGGATCAGGAAACAGGAAGGACGTCAGGCAGCCAGGTAATACACAGGAGCTCTCACAAACAGGTGTGAGACAACGCAAAGGCAAAGCATACTGAACAGAGGCACTTTAAATAACAAATGATGACATCACAATTCTGAGACTGCATCCTGTCTCACAGGGATGATGCACACCAGTCTGGCCATATAAGGAAGTGCAGGAAATGAGCAGCATCCCCCACAATGCACCATAGTCAGGAAGAGAGGTGAGTAAAATGGCTGCCAGCAGCACATGGCAAACAAAACAGGGAAAAACCCTGACAGTACCCTCCCCTCAATGACCCCTCCCCTGCGGGAGGACAAAAGGCTTATTGGGGAAACGGGCATGGAAGGCACAGAGGAGGGCGGGAGCATGAACATCAGAGGAGGGAACCCAAGAACGCTCCTCCGGACCATATCCCCTCCAGTGAACCAAATACTGTACACGGCCCCTGGACATACGAGAGTCAATAATGCTGCTGACCTCATACTCCTCATGGTTTTCAACAAAGATAGGACGGGGACGAGGCAACACAGTGGTAAACCGATTACAAACCAATGGTTTCAAGAGGGAGACATGAAAAACAAGCGCATAGCAGGAGGAAGGTCAAGAGCGTAGGCCACAGGATTAACCCGTCAGAGTATTTGAAAAGGACCAACATAACGGGATGCCAATTTATTAGAAGGCACACGAAGGTTCAAGTTGCGGGAGGACAGCCAAACTCTCTCACCAACCTGGTAGGAAGGCACGGGTAGACACCTAGGATCAGCCTGGAACTTTTGGCGCTGCATAGAACGATGAAGGCAATCCTGAATCTGCACCCACGTGGAACGGAGATGCCGGAGATGCTCCTCCAAAGCCGGAATACCCTGAGACATGAATGAATCGGTCAACAAGGATGGTTGAACCCATAATTCGCCATGAACGGGGATAACTTGGAGGAAGCATTAATAGCACTATTACGAGCAAACTCTGCCCAAGGTAACAGTTCAGACCAATTATTGTGGGGATCTGAGACATAGCAATGGAGGAACTGTTCCAGAGCTTGATTAGACCATTCCGCAGCCCCATTGGATTGAGGGTGATATGCCGAGGAGAAGGAAAGCTGGATCCCCATTTGAGCACAAAAGGAATGCCAAAATCTGAAGACAAACTGGCTACCCTGGTCCGACACTATCTCCTTGGGTAACCCATGTAAACGGAAGACCTCCCTGGCAAAAATTGAAGCAAGCTCCTGAGCGGTAGGCAGCTTCATCAAGGGAATGCAATGTGACATTTTAGAAAAACGGTCAACCACCATAAGGACGGTATTGCCATTGGAAACAGGGAGCTCAACAATGAAGTCCATGGAAAGATGTGTCCAAGGACGCTCACCATTAGCAATAGGTTGAAGAAGACCCACAGGAAGACGTTGAGGAGTTTTATTCTGTGCACAAACTGAGCAGGAGGCAACATACGCAGCAACATCAGAACGAAGACCTGGCCACCAGAATTGTCGAGTGACAGACCAAATCATTTGGTTCTTGCCTGGGTGACCTGCGGCTTTAGGATAGTGGTAAGTGTGCAAAAGTTTAGTTCGAAGATTCTCAGGAACAAAACACTTACCACTAGGTTTCTCAGGAGATGCATTGGTTTGTGCAGCCAGAATCTCTTCCCCCAAGGGAGAAGTCAAATTAGTACGTATGGTAGCCAAAATATGGTCAATAGGAGTAGGTACAGACTCCTCCTTGGACAGAGGCGAAAATTGTCAAGAGAGGGCATCAGCCCTAACATTCTTACTACCAGGCGGGTAGGAGACCACATAATTAAACCGAGACAAAAATAGCACCCATCTGGGCTGTCGGGGCGACAAACGTTTTGCTTCAGATAGATAAGTTACATTCTTGTGGTTAGTAAGAATGAGCAATGGCAACATATAAGAATATATTACATAAGATGATAAAAAGTAGCAACTTAATAAAAAGGTGTCCAATCAATCTCTCTATTCATCCCCTTAGGTTCCAGGGTATTCAGTTTAAAAATCCAGAATGTATATGAATAGGGGACTGCATCACAGAACACAAGAGCAACATAAGGTGCAAGGTCCATTCTGCCCCGGTCACCCATCATTTTCTGTCAGCAGGCCATCAGGTCAGCCAACTTAGGTTCCAGGTCATCGAGAAAATCCACACCCCTAGACGGGGTGGCAATAGAGAGTTATTACTCAAACAACGTGGAACATTCTGGATTTTTAAACTGAATACCCTGGAACCTAAGGGGATGAATAGAGAGATTGATTGGACACCTTTTTATTAAGTTGCTACTTTTTATCATCTTATGTAATCTATTCTTATATGTTGCTTTTTTATGTTTCAGATTCTATTGAGTAGTGTTCTATCTGTTCTGCTGATGTGGAGTCTGATGTTGCTGTCTTTGAAACTACACAAGTACTTTTTCTATTCTGACTGTATATGTTTATATTGTTTAATACTTAGTACATAACTTCAATAATGCATTTATACATTTAGTATTACTATATGTCAGTTTATTGATTTAGTACTTGACCATTTTTTTGTATACATTTTTGATTGAATGTTAAGGTTGTAACTTTGAGTATAATTTTTGTTCATTGAGGCCTCTAAATAGTTGTTTTTAATTGTTTCTTACATACACTGGTACACAAGAGGGTGCTATACTCATGTTGTTTAATTATTCTAAGAATGTAAGGGTTAACTCCCAGGCATTGGCCTATATAACCCAGGTGTGTAATGATTGTTTTTACCACATGATTAAGGGGCATTGCCCCAAAACGTCATGACACTGTCTGTGCCTGTTTTTTGCAAATAATAAATTGAGGATTCACTAAAGGAGATCATCCTGTTTGTTTTTTTATTTTACTTGCGTGATAACCCGACATGCGTACTAAAACCGAACTTAGAGTTTGATGCACGCGATAACCTTTTCCCCCATAGAAGTCAATAGAGCAAATTTTTTTTTAAAAAACCTAACACCCTACTCACGCGCAAACCCGATCACGGGTAGCAGCCATGCCAGGAGACAATATTGTGTGCTGCTCCAACTGGTAAGCTTTAACCAAGTAAAATCACCTTATTGAGATGTCATCTGAAGCATAGTTCTGCAAAGCTTGAATCTGCTAGAAATTCTCCAGTAGACGAACCTATTATTACTGAGGCCAGTGTCAGCACCAATGTTCCGGAGCATTTCATGAGGCTGTGGCCTTCCACCCCCCCCCCTCCAGCAGAGTAGCCTTAAGAATCTGATGTACCACAGAGCAGCTGATGTGCTGCATCCCTGGTTCACGATTGAGGACATATATACAGCCGTGCAGGCTCTTTTTGCAGCGTTTGAGGAACAATGTTGGTCTACAGATCATTCGACCTAGGGATGAACAGAATGGTGCTTGTATGACCGCGTGTGCAGGAAAAGCCCTCAAGGTTTTTAATTTACAGAGCTATATGCCAGAACAAGAGGACAAGAGGAGAAAAGTGAAGAGGAACAGAACGGTACCTTGGCAGTCCAGAGACAAACTGATATCCATGACTCAACTGAATCTTCCCCTATTGTACATAAGGGCCAGTTTTGGGTGAGGTCGCCCATAACCAGACCCCAGGGTAGTGCGGCCAGGCTCCCAGGGCACAGAGGGGACCTAAGTAATTATCAAGGAGCAGGAGATTAAGCTGGCATAGCACAGGGGGAGCAAATTGGCACTGGATGTCTCCCTAGAAGTACAGAGCAATGCAGGGCCGCCATCAGGGGGTGACAGGGGTGACTCCTGTCAGGGGCCCAATGGGCTAGGGGGGCCCCATGAGGCAAGAACTAACTGACTTGGCAGCCACCAGTGGGTACTACAGCAGAGTGCTAATTGAGCATGGAAATGTTATTACAAAGAGTAAAGTATTAGCATTTGAGAGGATTTCTGAGTGCGCACTAAACCACTATGCACAGTGTGAGACTTGCACTTTGTTCTTACAGTGTGTGCCTGAGTCAGTTGGCTGATCACTTTCATTTGCAGAGGAGGTAGGAATTACTTAGCAAATGTTTTTTATTTCTTTGTGCAATTTAAGATTGTAACTTCAGTGTGGTAGTAGTTGTATGGTGGGGCCAGGGGTCCATAAAAACACATTTTTTAGCAGCAGTGTATTTATGATTATTTGACAATGCTGTAGAAATTCTATATTTAAAACCATGCAGAAATGTTTCCTCCTCAATACACACATGATATATATATTACATTCCAGTTTACTGCCCCTTTATGCAAGGACTTTCCAGATACAAGGAGGCATTTTATCTAAGATTTTTACATCTGCATAGCATGTTATACTCTCAGACTAAGATTGCTCAGTGTTTGAAATGAGACAGGTTAACTTAAAACTGTACAGTTTACACTACAGCTGACTTAATTTTGAAATGCATACCAACAAGCTTAAATCATGCATTTAACCAGATCTAATGGTATGAGTACCACAGCTTATGGTTCCACCAAGACCATATAGAGTACAGCATTTTCAAAATCCACAAGTACAGCTGACAGATGGGAACATTTGTACACTATATTTGAAGTGGTGCTCTTGGTTGGGGAACATGGGGAAAATATCAGACAAACATATGTCAACCTTCTAAAAGTACTTTTCTTCATCTAGCCATCTACCCAGCTCATTAATGTACAATTTTGAATTCACAGAATTATTTTTGTTTGCACATTTACAAATATGATTCTTTAAAAAGTGATCTCTTAATTTCTGCATTTTTTTTATCATGCATGTCACACACTGTGGATTTAGGGGATGCAAGGTACATAAATGTTTCCTCCTGTGAGTGTTTCTGTGGGTGTCTGTGTTTATATCTTTGTGCTTTGGTTTGTGTCTCTATGAGTGTGTATGTATTTTTTTCTGTGGGTCTCTCTGTGAGGGTGGGTGTGTATATCTTTGTGCATTTTCTGTGGATGTCTGTGAGGGTGTGTTCATATGTCTTTGAGCTTTTTCTATGGGTGTCTCTGTGAGGGTGGGCATGTGTTTGTCTTTGTGTATTTTTTCTGGATGCCTCTGTGAGGGTGGGTGTGTATGTCTGTGTTTTCTGTGGATGTCTCTGTGAGTGTGTGTATGTATGTATTTTCTGTGGATGTCTCTGTGAGGGTGTGTTTTTTTCTGTGGGTGTCTCTGTGAGGGTGTGTGTATGTCTTTGTTTTTTTTTCTGTGGATGTCTCAGTCAGGGTGTGTGTATGTATGTCTTTCTGTGTTTTATGTGGTTGTCTCTCTGTGTGTGTATGTCTTTGTGTGTTTTCTGTGGGTGTCTCTGTGTGTGTGTGTGTGTATGTCTTTGTGTGTTTTCTGAGGCTGTCTCTGTTGGTGTTTCCTTGGGTGTATGTGCAAGTTTGAGTTTGTGTGTGTGTCCATTGTCTGTTCCTTTTTAGGGCATTTTGACCTTACTACTGATTATTCACATCTTTCTACAGACTTTGAGACTAATGAGACCTTTCCGGAAGTCACTCATCTACCATTTAACCTTTAAATTATTGTTTAGGCAGTCCAGGGCCCTTCCTTTCAGCCACTGCATGCTGTTGTCATCATTTATTTGGCATCTTCCTTTACAAAAAGATAGTCAGAACTCCATATTTTGTTTTCTAAATCTCCTTTTTTTACAAAACTGTAGTTTACCTCATTACTTGTCAGGTCAAAGTAAACAAGTGCTGAGTGTCTGTTTAGTTGTCTGTGTCTGAGTTTCTTTGCGTGTCTGCTAGAGTGTCTATATGTGAATCCTTATGTGTGAGTGTGTGTTTCAGTGTATGTTACTACCTTTACAACATTTCCAAGTTTAAATAGACACTTATGATTAAAGTGCATATACGTTTTAGTCGCTTGGTCAAAAATTGCACATGTCAAAGGAGGGGGCCTGATCAATGGTTAAGTCAGGGGCCCCAAAATTTCTAGTGACGGCCCTGGCTCAGGAACGGCTAGCCAAGATGTCTGGGTCTGGGAGCTACATTTATTTGTGCTTTGTGTTATTAAGGGACTCATTTCAGCTAAGTTTGTATGCCTGTTGGCTTGTTCTCTTTGAATATTTTTGGGAACTGCTTATATTCCAGCACGTTTTGCGAGCATTGATGTCAGGACTGGCAATGGATAACATTGGGTGCGTCATTTAGTCCTTGAATAGGGGTTTTATTCTTGTGTCATCCCTGATTTACCTATACATAAATGACAACCTTAGGGTCTGACCTGCTATTTAAAGGGACATATAGTTTAATTTGGATTGTGCAAAGCAAGATTTTATATTTATGATGGTAGCTGCTCTGCAGCTTTATTGAAACTTATTTGTGTCACATATTCTGTTTTTGGCTGTTACCTATGTTGTGATGACCACACATTAATGTTTATTATTCTGTCACATTTTTTTCTCAATGTACAGTACAATTGCGGAGATAGCTTCACAGTTTAATATTTAAATATGCCATTGCTTCAGTTAATATAGATGGCATTGTATTGCAATCCCCTCTAAACACAATTGTTTTACGTGTCAATCATATATAATTGCTTTTCACAAATCCACAGACTCAGATCCCAAGGATTTAATGTTTGGTGCCTAGGCCTGCAGCCTGTAATTAGCAGATGTGAACCTCCTTCAAGTCGTACAAGTCTTAGTTAAGTTAATTTCTACAGATGCTGTTTAGCTAATATACCATGGACCTACTCCTTACACTAATAGTTTATGAGCATTTCATAGTTTACAATATAGCAGTATTTATCTTTTTGAACTTATACGACTAATAATATAGTGAAAATCAGTATTTTTCTAAATCTCAGTAAAATACATCAAATATATATGAGAATGGATTGCAAATGTTAGCTTGATACTTTCACGATTTCTCCTTGGCATAGCCTTTAACACACTTTTAAAGGGCCACTGTAAGTAAATATTTTCTATGCCTGTTACTAACTAACTACCCCAAATACGCTTTTTATCAATAGCATTTCATTAACATATCTCTACCGTATATCAGAAATCTTGTCTGCAAATTTAATTGTTTTCCAAACCCACTCCATGGGTATCCTTTGCTCTGTACAAATCCGTTTACAATACCTAGGTTTCAAAATGGCGCTTTAAACACAAAGTTATTGGTTTAAGTATTTTGAACATGCAGTGCTGAAAATAGTGGGCAGGATAACGTGACATCATCGGCGAATAAAAGATATAACTTTTAGAACATTATGAAACTTCGTTTTGGAGAAAATATAGGTCAGTAGGTTTTAATTAATGTTTATTAACTTTAATATGTTAGTTGTTTAGCTTAAAAATTATAACAGAAAGTAATCCTTTAAGTCTTTAATATAGTATTACATATTGAAGCGCTATAGTGATGGCTAGCTTACAGTCCCTATTAAAGTTCTGGTATAGATTTCTACTTTATAGTATTGTCAGTTCTATAATTTCTATAGAGTTAGTTGTATTTTGCTACGAAGTCTACATACAAGAACACTAGCTTCATACAAGTGTTTATACAGGAGGAATTCTATGTATCCAAATGTAGCTATGGTGCTAAAAGTTCATATGTAGGGGAGGAAAGTTAGCCTTTCAATATTTCTTTAAGGACTTCATAGGGGCTATAGTGTAGATACCTCCATATATTTTCAGTGTAACTGTTTCTTAGTTATACTGAGGGTTCAAAAGTGGCCCTATTTTGTTAGATTCCTCTGTACTTCCCCTTTACTAGTTGATTTTTTACATTGTGTGGTCCTAGAGAGTCCATCGTTTGTCATGTAGTTTATGTTATTATATCCAAAATTTTACCTTGTACTGTCTCAATCGGATGTTATTTTCTATCTGTTAACTATAATTTTTGTATTTCCCCTGAAGTCCCCCTTTAAGTCAAAGGTAATATTTTAAGGGTCCTTTTTAACTATTTGGGGATAACATTCCACTAGTTATCTAATCACATTTGATGGGGATAGATATTAATATATACTGTATAAATAATTAAAAAAAATGAGGGGCTGCATTGATTGCTTACGTTCTTTTTCATACAGAACGTAATATTTTGAGACATTTACATTTTCTGGCTTATGACTTTGTTCTGTAACAACTATTTATTTTCTTTTTTGAGCAGAACATTGTATTTTGTGTCATTTTTGTTAATTTCTTTTCTTGTGCAGCACATTGTATTTTGAGACATTTTATTGTATGACAAGTCTGAAAAATGTAATGTTCTGATCGTCAGTACCTGTTTGCTTAGCAACTCAATAACAATTATAAAAAAAATATATTCTTAAGGTTTATTATTGTTTTTATAATCACTGGTTTTGCTCATTAACCCCCTCATTGTTTACAAGAACATACCAAATCAAATGGGCTGAGCCTACAGGAGGAGCAGATCTTCTTATCCCCTCTCTCTCTCTATTATTTAATGCTTGTTATAAATGCTATGCAATTGGTAAGTGACTGGGGACACATTAAAAGAGACAAAACACATGTTAAGGATTCAGAACATACAATTTTAAACAACTTTCTAATTTACTTTTATTATGAAATTTACTTAATTCCCTTGATATATTGTTTGCTGGAGGAGCGGTAATGCACTGCTGAGAGCTAGCTTAACACATCTAGGGCCAGATTACGAGTGGTGCATTAACAGTTATGAGCAAGCGAAAAAGGGTTTTATCGAGGGTGTAGCGCTCAATATTATAAATTGAAAGTAAACACCGTGTGAGCGCAATCGTGATTTACGCTAGAATGATTACCTTGTCCACAGAGCTCTGGTTAACTGTTTTCACAAAGCAAAAAAGTGTCTCAAAACCAGTGACGTGCATTCATTGGAGGCAGGTGAGGCAGTGCTTCCCCTGGCCAATGTGGGAATTACAGCCTTTTTTATAAAAAAAAAAAAAAAAAAAAGAAATCTTTTTTTTTTTTTTTCATTTTTTTTTCCATCTGAAAAGGTGACCCCCCCTACCCCCCACCCCTCCACCAAATTCATTATTTTATTGCAATTTATTGTTTTAAAAAGAAAACTACGTAATATTAAGTAATACATTCATATTGCACAAGAAGGTAGAGGCCAGCTATCCTTCCATTGCGCAATGTGAATGTAATACTGTCTTATGTTATGGGCTGCTTTAGAGACTGCCACCCAGTGGGGAATAATAGCTAATGCAGCAGTCTCTATTGCAGCCCATAACTGCTCACACCGGAGGCTAGCCTCGGGAGCCCTGCCTGCCCGCCCCTCAGCCAATCAGACATCACTATGTCTGAGTCTCTAGGCTGAGTTGCCGGGCGGGAAATAGTTGCGCAGCCGCAGTGCGCAGGTCAGGTGTTTATGCATGTCCGTTGTCTTCAGAGCAGCAGAGAGGATCATTGAAGACAAGTGCTGCAGTCAGTCAGTGAGTGCTCTCAGTCAGAGTCAGTGGCTGTGTGAGACGTGCACTGTGTGACACTGTGAGTTGTCTGGACTGTCAGCCTCAGTCAAGTCAGGAGTCAGGACTCTCAGGGGGAGACTAGGAGAGGAGTGGTCAGCCGGCGTAGTAGCCAGAGGTAGGTGATGGACGGCGGGTGGGTCATGAATAATCAACAGTCACAGACACAGTGGCGGCTGGTGACTTTTGAAGATGGGGGAGCACTAGCCCCGCCCCTCAGATGGCTCCACCCATTTTATTGTGTGTGTGTGTGTGTATATATATATATATATATATATATATACACACATACACACACACTCTGCCAGTTACCTTAACACATCCTTGTACAAGGTGAGGGCAGTGTGTTATGTGTATTACTGTGTGTTGTATGTACATAACTAACCTGTATATATTGAAAGACAAGAGCACCACATACACCCTGCAGTTACTATATATATACTGGGTACCAGGGGCGGACTGAGATCAACCAGGGCCCCCGGGTCAAAAGTGTGGCAGGGCCCCCCACCTCCTCTTTGCTCCACCTACCTACCTCCTCTGCCCCTCCTCTACCCTATTCCCCCTCCCATCTCCTGTGCCCCTCCCAACTCCTTTATACACACATATACACACACACACACACACTTATACACACATATACACAGTTATATACAAACGCACACACACAGTTATACACACACAAACATTTATACACATTTATACTCACATTTACACACACACATGCACAGTTATACAAACACACTTATACACATTCATACACATACACAGTTATGCACAAACTCTTATACTCATTTACACACACATGCACTGTTATACACACACACACTCATACACATTTATACACACATATACACATTTACACACACAGACACAGTTATACACATTTATACACACATATACACTCTTATACACATTTACACACACACATGCACAGTTATACACACTTAAACACATTTATACAAATGCACACATGCACAGTTATACACATTTATACACACTTATTCACATTTATACACATATACACACACATGTACATTTATACACACACTCTTATACGTTATACAAACACACTCATACACATTTATACACACACTCATACACACTTATACACACACATGCAGTTATACACACTTATACACACACTCTTATACACATTAATACACATACACAGTTATACACACACTTTTATATACACATATACAGTTATACACATTTATACACATTTACACACACATGCACAGTTATACACACACTCTTATATACACATACACATTTATACACACACACATATATATATATATATATATATATATATATATATATATATATATATATATATATATATAAAAAATTACACACATACCCATACATGCATATTCATACATGGTAATGAAGGGAGCTTTATTTGCATGAAAACCATTTTCCTAAAAAATATATGTTTACACTTTGGTGCAGACCCTTACAAACCAATGTTTAAATAAAAAGAAACACACACACACACAAAAAAAAACTTAAGACAGATTTAAAGGAGAAGTGATCCTTTATTGAAAGACAGATATACACTCAAAGAAAATAGGGTAGTAAACTAAATAGTTTTTATTGAAAAATTACAGTAAAATACAATTAAAACTATTTAGTTTACTACCCTATTTTCTTTGAGTGCTGACTTCTCTGTCTTTCAATAAAGGATCATCTGACAATCTCCTTTAAATCTGACAAGTTTTTTTTAAAACATACATACACACACATATTAATAAATACACTCACATACATATGGATACACTACACACACTGGGACAGATACACAAGGGGATTCCACTTTATTTTTAAAAAGTTAATGAGGAGTGCAAGCAACAAACAAAAAGGTGTTTAGAGTAAACTGAGCAGTTCATAGACAAGGGGACTGATTTATAGCATACAATTTTAGCAAAATTAAAATAACTATAAAAAAACAAAATCCTTTTAAAAATATGAAGCAGAGCAAAGTAACTGATTTTTTAACAAATATGACTGAGTGTGATCACTTAACTTAACCTTCATTTTCTGATCGGTCTAAAGCTCCTCATGCAGGATGGTTGAAGGGGCAGACACCTATATACTGCACAATTCAGTGACGACTCCGGATTTCTATCTGAAAGTTCAAAGCAGCAAAGCCATAAAAATAAATCACACACACACACTGTCACAGCAACATGAGGAGCATAAATGCCGGTGGAGCTAAAAAAACAAAACTGACCATTTAACTTCCCTGTAAACCCAGCCCCCGCTGCATTCTAGATTTTCACTACGGAACTTGTGCAGGGCTGAAGTGAGAGGAGTCAGTGGACTGTGATTCCATTCTGCTACTGCCAGACACATTTAGATTTACAATCCTGACTGAAAATCCTCACCTGAGCTCAGCCCCTCATTCAGAATAGAGCACCCGTGCAGTCACCTAGTGCGTACACTGAAAGTAATCAACCCTGGTCCTCAGACATTCTTACACACTCGCGTAGAACTGGTAGAAGCCATGTACAGGCTGACAAACCTATCTGTCCTTAAGTTCAACTTCTAGCTAATCTAATTCTGCCCCTTGTACTAGTAGAGAGAAGCCAGACAGGGTAGAGAGGCTGAGCAGTCAGTGGCAGACACATGACCTTATTACTACTGTATTATATCCAAGGTCCTTATCACAATTAATAAACCCCGCCATACCTATTGCTCCAAGTTGCCACGCTTCCTTGATGTCTGCAGGGGGGAGAGGAGGGAGGAGCCAGTGTCTGCTGATGCCACTGCCTCCACACACACAGCTCTTAGTGTGCGAGTGTCACGTGACAGCTGGCTCTCGCACACTAAGAGCTGTGCGGTAAGGAGACCTATGGGCTGGCCTGTAGGTGGCGCTGCTGTCAATGCAGCTTTAAAGTGGAAAGAGCTTTTGCCTATACTTCTTTCTATCGCACGTGCGATAGATAGAAGTATTAGGCAAATGCCCATTCCACTTTCAGCCTAAATAAGGCAATTTTAATGTTTTAACTTAAAACTGCAGTGGAGCAAAAGTGGAGCCTTTAGTATTTTTTAATTTAATCATCAAAAAGGTTTAAAAATTAAAAAAAAATTATTTCTCTCTTTTTTTTTTTTTTTGTTCATCAGGGGTCAGGGGGCATCAGGGGTCAGGGGGTGCACGTGCTCAAGTGCTCCTATAGAGGAGCCTCCACTGCACAGACAGTGAGTTCTTGAGTGCTACTAAGCTGGTGTTGTGCAGCGTTTTCTTATCCGGTGCAGCAGCAAGCAGAGCAGCTCCCTACCATCATAAATAGAAAGCTGTGTCCAAATACTCCATTCAGACTGTGCATCTTGCTGGCCAGCTTTCTATTCATGATGGTAGGGAGCTGCTCTGCTTGCTGCTGCACCGGATAAGAAAACGCTGCTTGGGGGGCCAGCAAGTGGTTCTTAGTAGTGGGACTCAGTCACTCGGTCTGCATAGGTGACAACTACTGTAAAACCTGCAGAGGAAAGTATTAGTATGGAGCAGTTAGTTAGCGGTAAGAAAATCCTGGCCAGATGAAAAATAGAACCTTTTTAATGAGCCCAGTTTGCGTGAGTCATCCTGAGCTGTGATAAAACTTTAGGCACTATGGCTGGGGAGAAGTGCAGGGATTACAGCTGCTACACTTCTCCCGGTAGAGCCTTTGACAGCTGGACTGTGTGGAGCTTGTTTGCTTTTAATGCTAACTTCCTGCCAGAACGTAGCTGTGAAGACAGCAGCAGGGGGTTGGGCTTTCAGCACGGAGAAGACAGAGGAGGTATGTTAATTACTTAAAAAAATGCTCTGTTGTGTTTTTTTCTTTCTTTCTGCTGTTTTATGGCCTTTTTCCACTGCAGATAATAAGAATGTGTGTTTTAAAAGACCGGGGAAAGGGGAGCATACTTAGGACTTAGTACTAAGTTTAATTGCACCAGGAAGCTAAAAGGTCAGCTAAATGTGCTCCTTTCTTAAAAAATAAATAAATAGAATAAATAGTACTTTGGTCTTTGCTCTATTAAACAACTATTAAACTGTGATGGTGCCACTGGGGTAATGACCAGTGTGTGGGGAGAGTTTGTGTCTTTGTGTGTGTAAGTGTCTTTATGTCTGTGTGTGTGTGTGTAAGTGTCTTTATGTCTGTGTGTGTGTGTGTGTGTGTGTGTGTGTGTAAGTGTCTTTATGTCTGTGTGTGTGTGTGTGTGTGTAAGTGTCTTTATGTCTGTGTGTGTGTGTGTAAGTGTCTTTATGTCTGTGTGTGTGTGTGTGTGTGTGTGTAAGTGTCTTTATGTCTGTGTGTGTGTGTGTAAGTGTCTTTATGTCTGTGTGTGTGTGTGTAAGTGTCTTTATGTCTGTGTGTGTGTGTGTGTGTGTAAGTGTCTTTATGTCTGTGTGTGTGTGTGTAAGTGTCTTTATGTCTGTGTGTGTGTGTGTAAGTGTCTTTATGTCTGTGTGTGTGTGTGTGTGTGTAAGTGTCTTTATGTCTGTGTGTGTGTGTGTGTAAGTGTCTTTATGTCTGTGTGTAAGTGTCTTTATGTGTGTGTGTAAGTGTCTATGTCTTTATGTGTGTTTGTAAGTGTATTTATGTCTGTGTGTAAGTGTATTTATGTGTGTGTGTGTGTGTAAGTGTCTTTATGTCTGTGTGTGTGTGTGTAAGTGTCTTTATGTCTGTGTGTGTGTAAGTGTCTTTATGTCTGTGTGTGTGTGTGTAAGTGTCTTTATGTCTGTGTGTGTGTGTAAGTGTCTTTATGTCTGTGTGTGTGTGTGTAAGTGTCTTTATGTGTGTGTGTAAGTGTCTTTATGTCTGTGTGTGTGTAAGTGTCTTTATGTCTGTGTGTGTAAGTGTCTTTATGTCTGTGTGTAAGTGTCTATGTCTTTATGTGTGTTTGTAAGTGTATTTATGTATGTGTGTGTGTAAGTGTATTTATGTCTGTGTGTGTGTGTGTAAGTGTCTTTATGTCTGTGTGTGTGTGTGTGTAAGTGTCTTTATGTGTGTGTGTAAGTGTCTTTATGTGTGTGTGTAAGTGTCTTTATGTCTGTGTGTGTGTAAGTGTCTTTATGTCTGTGTGTGTGTAAGTGTCTTTATGTCTGTGTGTAAGTGTCTATGTCTTTATGTGTGTTTGTAAGTGTATTTATGTATGTGTGTGTGTAAGTGTATTTATGTCTGTGTGTGTGTGTGTAAGTGTCTTTATGTCTGTGTGTGTGTGTGTGTAAGTGTCTTTATGTCTGTGTGTTATGAAATATACCAAAGAAAACCAGTTCAGCAAGACAAGGGCACAGCACATGACATATCTTGTGAATTATGTAGTATAACAATTATTTACAATATAGGCTGTACTATTAGAGGGCATTAAAGTCATTTTTTTTCCTGTTATGAATCTTAAAGGGGTTATTTTAAAATGTAATACATGTTTTGTATTTTCTTTCTGTAAGACATGTTTCTATACTGAGGAAATATAAATATATGTGTGTATGGTTGTCTGTCTGTATCAACCTATATTTATGCAAAACAATATTTTAATAAAATTAATTTTTATATGCATGATAGAAATTTTAAATTTAAAGGTTAAAGTAATTTCAAATATTTTCTTTTATGATTGAGACAGAGCATGGAATTTTAAACAACTTTCCACTTTACTTCTATTATTTAATTTGCTTTACTCTATTGTAGTCCTTTGTTGAACAGCATACCTAGATAGGTTCAGGAGCAGAAATGCATTACTGAAGCTAGCGGCTGATTGGTGGTTGAAGATATATATCTCTTGACATTGGTTTACCACATGTCATCAGCGAGATCTCAATGGTGCATTGCTGCTCCTTCAACAAATGATACCAAAAGAATGTAGCAAATTTAATAGAAGAAGTCAATTTTAAAATTACTTAAACTTGTATGCTCTATCAGAATCACAAAAGAAAAACTGAGTTTCATGTCCCTTTAAATTTCCAGATAGCATAAGTAGGCATAGTCATGTCAAATAATAACAAGATATGAACAGTCATGTACCTTATATATATATATATATATATATATATATATATATATATATATATATATATATATATATATATATATATACTAGAGTTGAACCTGAAGCTCAACTTGCTCAAGCTACAAATAAAATGTGTTTTTGCACTCCACCAATTACCTGTGTCTCATCATGATACTAAGACAAAAATGCTCATCCAGAGACAGAGTATATATTGTTAGTATTAAATCTATATTCACGATGCCCATCCCATGATTCTTCTATGAGATCAGACATGGATCTACTTTTTTGTGTGACTGTTGCAATGTAATTTCAAGGCAGCATGTGTGAGAAATATCAGGGAATATAAATTGGATTAGGCAGTAGGCACCATACTTTGGTGCCTATTTATATTCCCTGATTTTTCTCACATGTTTGAAATTACATTGCAACAGTCACACAAAAAAAGTAGATCCATGATAATGAAGGAATCTATAAGTATAATTTGCAGCATTAAAGTAAAAAGTATGTTTTAAACATATTTTAATGGGCCTGGATTTCTAGATCTCCTAATCAGAGCAAGCATTTTGTTATCTGGCAAGAGTTTCTGTTACAATCCTTTAGACTAAAATCATCATGTTTACTAAGTTGACCAGTTTTCCAAGACACCATTTAAAGGGACATGAAACCCATATGTTTTCTTTCATGATTTAGAAAGAGCATGTAATTTTAAATAACTTTCCAATTTACATCTAATAGCTGGCTTTCTTCATTCTTTTGATATCCTTTGTTGAAAATCATATCTAAATATGCTCAGTAGCTACTGAGCATATTTAGATATGATTTTCAACAAAGGATATCAAAAGAATGAAGAAAACCAGATATCCTTTGTTGAAAATCATATCTAAATATGCTCAGTAGCTACTGATTGGTGGCTGCATATAGATACCTCATGCGATTGGCTCGCCCATGTGCATTGCTATTTCTTCAACAAAGGATATCTAAAGAATGAAGGTGTATCCGATTCCTAGCCACTGCCTCACCAGCCTCTGAAGTCAGCGCACATCACTGCTCAAAACATACATTAAAAAGTACAGTTACACTATCTAATAAAAATTATTTAAAAAAAATTGCAATAAAAAGTTTTTAGGGGGTTTAAAGATATGAGCTCTCAGTTAGAAAAAAAAAGAAAGCAAAGGGCTTTAACATAGAGATACATACATATACATGTCTTTCGGCTAGATTACAAGTTGTGTGTTAGGGTTAAAAAGCAGCGTTGAGAGGTCCCAACTCTGCTTTTTAACGCCCGCTGGTATTACGAGTCTTGCAGGTACAGGTGTACTGCTCACTTTTTTGGCCAGAATTGGAAATACTGCAAATCCACTTACGTCAATTGTGTATCCTATATTTTCAATGGGACTTGCATAGCGTCGGTATTGCGAGTCTGACCAAAAGTGAGCGGTAGACGCTCTCCTGTCAAGACTGATACCGCATTTAAAAGTCAGTAGTTAAGAGTTTTACACTACAACGCTGTAGCATAAAACTCTTAACTAAAGTGCTAAATAGTACACTAACACCCATAAACTACCTACTAACCCCTAAACCGAGCCCCCCCCCCCCATCGCAAACACTAAAATAAAATGTTTAACCCCTAATCTACCGAACAGGACATCGCCACCACTATAATAAACATATTAACCCCTAAACAACCGCACTCCCGCATCGCAAACACTAGTTAAATATTATTAACCCATAATCTGCCTGCCCTAACATCGCCGACACCTACCTACATTTATTAACCCTAATCTGCCGCCCCCAACGTCGCCGCCACTATATTAAATGTATTAACCCCTAAACCTAAGCCTAATCCTAAACCTAACCCCCCTAACTTAAATATAATTTTAATAAATCTAAATAAAATTACTATCATTAACTAAATAATTCCTATTTAAAACTAAATAATTACCTGTAAATAAAACCTAACCTATGTTACACTAACACCTTCCACTACACTATAATTAAATAAATTCCCTAAACTAAATACAATTAATTACAATTTAAAAAAATTATCTAAAGTACGAAATCCCCCCCACTAAATTACAGAAAATAATAAAATAATTACAAGATTTTTAAACTAATTACACCTACTCTAATCCCCCTAAAAAAATAAAAAAGCCCCCCAAAATAAAAAGAAGCCCTACCCGACACTAAATTACAAATAGCCCTCAAAAGGGCCTTTTGCGGAGCATTGTCCCAAAGTAATCAGCTCTTTTACCTGTAAAAATAAAGTTCAAATCCCCCCCAACATTAAAACCCACCACCCACAGAACCAACCCTACTCTAAAACCCACACAATCCCCCCTTAAAAAAACCTAACACTAACCCCTTGAAGATCACCCTACCGTGAGACGTCTTCACCCAACCGGGCAGTAGTGGTCCTCCAGACGGGCAGAAATCTTCATCCAAGCCGGGCAGAAGAGGTCCTCCAGACGGACAGAAGTCTTCATCCAGATGGCATCTTCTATCTTCATCCATCCGTTGCAGAGTGGGTCCATCTTCAAGACATCCGACGCAAAGCATCCTCTTCAAACGAAGGCCGACTGAAGAATGAAGGTTCTTTTAAATGATGTCCTCCAAGATGGTGTCCCTTCAATTCCGATTGGCTGATAGAATTCTATCAGCCAATCGGAATTAAGGTAGAAAAAATCCTATTGGCTGATGCAATCAGCCAATAGAATTGAAGTTCAATCCTATTGGCTGATCCAATCAGCGAATAGGATTGAGCAGGCATTCTATTGGCTGATTGCATCAGCCAATAGGATTTTTTCTACCTTAATTCCAATTGGCTGATTTCTATCAGCCTATCGGAATTGAAGGGACACCATCTTGGATGATGTCATTTAACGGAACCTTCATTCTTCAGTCATTTGAAGAGGATGCTCCGAGTCTGATGTCTTGAAGATGGACCCGCTCCATGCCGGATGGATGAAGATAGAAGATGCCGTCTGGATGAAGACTTCTGCCCGTCTGGAGGACCTCTTCTGCCTGGCTTGGATGAAGACTTTTGCCCGTCTGGATGACCGATCACTTCTGCCCGGTTGGGTGAAGACGTCTCATGGTAGGGTGATCTTCAAGGGGTTAGTATTAGGTTTTTTAAGGGGGGATTGGGTGGGTTTTAGAGTAGGGTTGGTTGTGTGGGTGGTGGGTTTTAATGTTGGGGGGTATTTGTGCTTTTTTTTTTACAGGTAAAAGAGCTGATTACTTTGGGCCAATGCCCCGCAAAAGGCTATTTTAAGGGCTATTTGAAATTTAGTGTAGGGTAGGGCTTTTTTTATTTTGGGGGGCTTTTTTTATTTTTCTAGGGGGATTAGAGTAGGTGTAATTAGCTTAAAAATCTTGTAATTATTTTATTATTTTCTGTAATTTAGTGTTTTTTTTTTTTTTGTACTTTAGATAATTTTTTTAAATTGTAATTAATTGTATTTAGTTTAGGGAATTTATTTAATTATAGAGTAGTGTTATGTGTAATTGTAACTTAGGTTAGGTTTTATTTTACAGGTAAATTTGTTTTAACTAGGTAGTTATTAAATAGTTAATAACTATTTAATAACTATTGTACCTAGTTAAAATAAATACGAAGTTGCCTGTAAAATAAAAATAAACCCTAAGCGAGCTACAATGTAACTATTAGTTATATTGTAGCTAGCTTAGGGTTTATTTTATAAGTATTTAGTTTGAAATAGGAATTATTTAGTTAATTTTAGTAATTTTCTTTAGATTTATTAAAATTATATTTAAATTAGGGGGGTTAGGGTTAAAGTTAGACTTAGGATTTAATATGTTTATTATAGTGGTGGTGACGTTGTGGGCGGCAGATTATGGGTTAATAAATGTAGTTAGGTTGCAGTGACATTGGGGCGGTAGATTAGGGGTTAATAAATATAATGTAGGGTTCGGCGATGTTGGGGGCATCAGATTAGGGGTTCATAAGTATAATGTAGGTGGCGGCGGTGTCCGGAGCGGCAGATTAGGGGTTAATATAATAATGTAGGTGTCGGCGATGTTGGGGGTGGCAGATTAGGGGTTAATGAGTGTAAGATTAGGGGTGTTTAGACTCGGGGTCCATGTTAGGGTGTTAGGTGTAGACATAAAAAGTATTTCCCCATAGGATTCAATGGGGCTGCGTTAGGAGCTTTACGCTGCTTTTTTGCAGGTGTTTTTTTCAGCCTGCTCTCCCCCATTGATTCCTATGCGGAAATCGTGCACTAGCACGTTTTACCTGCTCACCGCTACCGTAAGCAGCGCTGGTATTGAGGTGAGATGTGGAGCTAAATTTTGCTCTTCGCTCAATTTTTTGCGGTTAACGCCGGGTTTGTAAAAACCGTAATACTAGCACCGCTGTTAACGCAAAACTCGTAATCTAGGTGCAAGTTTCTATGTGTATACAGATGTATGTATGCATGTATTTGTGTATATATACAGTATACTGTATATACACAGACATATATACACATATAAACAGAAAAATACATATGTGCACACCTTGTTGCAGGCCTGCGACTAGCTTATGCAGCATACATTTTTTTACATGAATTTTAAACTGTTTTGACAAATAAAATTGGATTTGTTTTTAAGAAAATATTTCTACAGTCTTTTCCTCTGGAGTTGCGGGATGACAAAGTGTGTCTACTATATATATATATATATATATATATATATATATATATATATATATATATATATATATATATATATATATATTAGAAACAAGAGGAATATACACAGTGCTCAAGAAATATAACAGTGCTACACAAAAATAAAATATATATATATATATATATATATATATATATAAAAGCACATTCACAGTGTGATAATTGATATCAGAGTCCAATAAATGTTCACAGGCGTTCCCACCATATAAACCTAACGCGTTTTTAAGATGGAACTCTTCTTCATCAGAGGTTATAGGACATGTAAATGGTGGACGCCTGGCTACTGGAATTGTTTTATTTGTTTTATTTGCTAAGTACTTTGCCTCTTGCCCAAGCGGCACCAGACAGTGATCTTTGACACACACAGGATAGCCGATTACCCCTTTGTGGCTGGGACTCTATAAACAGCTCTAGCAGTGCATTTATTTCTTTGGATACTAGCAGTGCATAAATTTATGAACAGTTGAGAGACTTTCCCATAGTCACTTGGGTGCACCGGGGACCCCATGTGTTTTTATGTGCAACAAACAACTTGGATTGGATACCCTCTCCTTTCAAGTGCCCGGTCTTACCTCATTTGATTGAGGGTTTGTCCATAAGTAGACTGACTCTCCATTTTTGGATTTTCTGACCAAGTGAACATTTATTGGACTCTGATATCAATTATCACACCGTGAATGTGCTTTTTAAATATATATTTTTATATATATATATATATATATATATATATTTGTGTAGCACTGTTATATTCCTCTTGTTTCTTCTATTTTTGCCTTTAGAGATAAAGGCTTTGTCTGTGAGGGGTCCTCCCCTGTGTCTTTTGATACTCTTAACTGCTTTAGAAATATTTAATCTGTCAGCCGTAAGGAATCAGTCCAGGATTTAACCCAACTGCTAGAGTGATAAGATAAACACACGCTAGCAGACTGAGAGGAAACCAGGACGTGACCCTCTCAGGAAAGAATAAAAGACAATTATTATGCAGAAAACTGAGTACTCACTGGTGTTGCAGGGTCACTGGAAAGTCTCTAGAGAGATGAGGGAGTAATGTACAGAGACTTATGTTGGTTGAGGTATACCGTAAGAATGGTCAGACAATGCAGAGGTCAGCAACCATTTTGAACAGGCAGTGGATGATCCATTAGAGTGGTCAGGCAATGAAAAGGTCAATGTCCCTTTAAGCAGGTTTGTAGGATAAGGCAGCAGAGTGGTCAGGCAAGCAATGGTCAATGTCCCTTTAAGCAGGTTTGCAGGATAAGGCAGCAGAGTGGTCAGACAATCAATGGTCAAGGATCAGGCAGCAGAGTGTTCAGGCAAAGCAATGATCAATGTCCCTTTAAGCAGGTTTGTAGGATAATGCAGCAGAGTGGTCAGGCAAAGCAATGGTCAATATTCAGGAGAAAGGTTATTTGGGAATCGGGATCAGGCAGAGAGTAGACAGACAAGACAAGGTCGAAATCCAGTTAGCGGTAATAAGGTTGAGAGAGCAAAAGACACTGAGCCATAAGCAGGTAAATACACTTACAAACGGGCACCGAGAAAACTCCCGCCAGCATTTAAAGCCAGTGACGAGAGGAGGCCATGATGAAAAAGGGGCATGTCAGGAAGGCTGCGTCACGTTACTAGCCAACGTGACGTGGCATAAACACAGAGGAGATCAGGGAGCTGCGGCGACACGGCGATGAATGGATCGTGACAGCACCCCCCCCCTTAAGTTAGCGCACTTGAGAATATGCAATCAAGGTTTTTTTCCCCACTTTTTGGTCCATTAACTTCTATGGGGAAAACCTTTATGTGATTGTGAAATTCAAAGTTTAGCTTTATGCATGCATTAGGTTAATGCACAAGCAAAAACTTTTTACTTTCAACTTGAAATACGAGTGTTACCCGCTGTGAGCAAACACCTTACTTCTAGTGGAGTTAGCGCACGAGCCGGAGCATTAAATATACAGCTCCACTTGTAATCTGGACCCTAGTCAGCCAATCACAAGTGACAAATGTGTGCAGGCCGCAATCACCAGCTAGCTGCTACTAGTGTAGGATATGTAAATATCATTTTTGAACAATTGATACCAAAAGAACAAAGTACATTTGAAAATAAAAAGTGATGTAAAAAAATGAAGGCGCCTAAATATGCACACGAATAAAGTGTACAAAAGTGAACATGTGATGTATATCCCAAAATCTTGAATGCCCTCTTCAACAAAGGACAAGGATTAGAGATGTGTGTGATATGTATTCACAACTGTATTCTTAAAGTGATGGATGACTATATATAAAAGTACATATGTGTGTACAAAAAATATATAGATAACAAAATAACTGTGGATTTAGATAAAAAAACTGTGCCTATGTCGTGATACTAATGTGTCTTCCAAATCAAAAAATAAAGATATCGAAAACAACCTCCAGCAACTATGTTGCTGAGATAAAATAACTATCAATGCGAGAGTAGTTCCAAACGCACAATAGTAACAAACAATGTTAGAGACACATATTAGTGGAGGTATTGCATAAAAATACCAGATACATACAATAGGTGCCCAAAAACAAATAGGGTGTACATATAGTTCTTATCCAAAGTTCATGTAGTGGAGATTATTTCCTCCGGGTGTTCCCTCAGATAGCGGGTATGCGGCAGCAAATACTCCTTCCAAAGCTGATGGCACCAGCGACGATCTGCAGATAGAGGGGAGAAAAGAAGGAGGCGCCACAATAGTGTGAAATCGTAGATGAATAGGACCCCCACACAACGATACAAGATCACTTACTAGATTCTGAGCACTTGAGAAGTGCCACAGGTGCAGGCTGAACTATTCACAAGCTGTCCAGCGAGCTTATCCTCACGATCTACTCCGATCCAGTAGCCAAAGTGAAGATTTCGTGAAAACCCACAAGTACTTGGGGTCGAAAAAATGCCCAATGATGGTACGAGTATCCTCCTCGGGGCAAAAGTACAGCTAATAATGATGTGTCAAAAGCTGATAGCTGATAAAAAGTTAAAAATAGCTTTTCAAAGCAAAGATAAAAACAAGCGTGATGACAGATAGGTTAAAATATAACATATAAGTTTATTAAAACCTAATACACTACGCGAGGAGGATACTCGTACCATCATTGGGCATTTTTTCGACCCCAAGTACTTGTGGGTTTTCACGAAATCTTCACTTTGGCTACTGGATCGGAGTAGATCGTGAGGATAAGCTCGCTGGACAGCTTGTGAATAGTTCAGCCTGCACCTGTGGCACTTCTCAAGTGCTCAGAATCTAGTAAGTGATCTTGTATCGTTGTGTGGGGGTCCTATTCATCTACGATTTCACACTATTGTGGCGCCTCCTTCTTTTCTCCCCTCTATCTACATTTGAAAATAGAAGTTAATTTAAGTGTCTTAAAAAGATTTTTATTTTCCTATCCCTTCAAAGGGGAAAACAGTACAATGTCCTTTTAAATCCTTAAATTCATCAACTATATTAATCTGGCAAGGAATAGTTTCTATTTGCCTGGAAACGCTAATTGTCTAAACTAAATAATGATAATTATTTCAGCAATGTTCAATAATATACTTTACAATTAGTAACAGGGTAAAAGTAAATTGTATTGTTTTCATGGCTGTGCCAAACTTTTTGTTTGTAATGACCCATTAAAGTTTAAACTGGTTGTAACCTGATATTACATGTGACATACAAAGCAGAGTTTTATGAGAATCAGACAACATAACAACATTCCTCAATGTTGTGTTCTACTTGAAAATATCCACCAGTGATCATTTAATAAATGATTAGCTAAATTTGGTTCCTCTATTATATTTTGGTGACTGTGGTTCAGTCACTACTAAAGGATCACATATTGAAGCACATGAAAGTGATGCAGCATAGCTGTAAAAAATCTTTCTAGAAAATGTCGCCTGAACATCTCAATGTAAAAAGGAAGATAATTTACCTCAAATGTCCGAAGTATTCACACCCTACTGCAAGAGAATTTAAGCAGCCAGTCAGGAGGCTTATCCCAGGACTTGCAAGCGAGTGTGCATCTGGCATGTGCATGCACAGTCATGTAATTTTCATATTCAATTTAAAGGGACACTAAACCCATTTTTTTTTTTTGGGATTCAGATAGAGCATGCAATTTTAAGCAACTTTCTAATTTACTCCTAAAGAGCCAGCCAATTTTTGGTTCATGCCCTGGACAGCACTTGTTTATTGGTGGGTGAATTTATCAACCAATCAGCAAGAACAACCCAGATTGTTCACCAAAAATGGGACGTTCTAAACTTACAATACTGCTTTTCAAATAAAGATACCAAGAGAATGAAGACAATTTGACAATAGGAGTAAATTAGAAAGTTGCTTAAAATTGCATGCTCTATCTGAATCACAAAAGAAAAAAAATTGGGCTTAGTGACCCTTTAAGTAAGTTTTATGAAATCTCCTGAGATTCCAGTGAAATCTCATGAGATCACAGCAAAGGCAATGCATTACCTCAGCACTGCTGATGCTTATTGGCTATTGTTTTTTTCCCAACTTGCAGCTGCACAGCAGCTGAAGTATAACTTTTTACACAGCATTTACTCTGGTGAGCTAAAGACATTTTAAAGTAAAATATCTTCTTTTTTTACATAGAGATGTTCAGGTGATATTTTAATGTCAGCTTTTTACTGTTAAGCTGCGTCACTTTCAAGATATTTAGCATATGAGTATTATGTCCCTTTAAGTGAAGCTGTGAACTTCACAGGAAGCCTTAAATGCACATTGTTGTATTTACATGTATTGACACTTGTTTATTTGCCTCCAACATGGATAGCTCAACATCCAACCTCACACCAATATACTGTAGAAGCCTTTTCTGTCTCAGTGAATACTTTCGGCTAGATTACGAGTTTTGCTCGGTGCTAACTTGCTAGTTATTGTCACCGGTCACCTCCCTATAGCGCTGCTATTACAGGTTTTCATAAACCCATCGTTAGCAGGCAATATGTCAGTGTTGAGCAAAATTGAGCTCCATACCGCACTCAAATACCAGCGCTGATTTGAGCTGGTTTTACGTGTTCATGCATGATTTCCCCATAGACATCAATGGGGAGAGCCGGCTGAAAAAAAGCCTAACACCTGCAATAAAGGAGCGTAAAACTCTGTAGCGCAGCCCCGTTGATTCCTATTGGGAAAGAAAATTTATGTTTACACCTAACACACTAACATAAAACCCAAATCTAAACACCCCTAATCTGCAGCCCCCGACATCGCTGACACCTACATTATATTTATTAACCCCTAATCGGCCATCCCCAATGTCGCCGCCACCTACCTACACTTATTAACCCCTAATCTCCTGCCCCCAATGTCGCCGCCACCTACCTTACCTACACTTATTAATCCCTAATGTGCTGCCCCCGACATCGCCAACACCTACATTATATTTATTAACCCCTAATTTGCCACCCCCGACATCGCTGACACCTACATTATATTTATTAACCCCTAATTTGCCGCCTCCAACGTCGCCGCCACTATACTAAAGTTATTAACCCCTAACCCTAAGTCTAACCCTAACACCACTAACTTGAATATAATGAAAAAAAATCTAAATAAAATTATTATCATTAACTAAATTATTCCTATTTAAAACAAAATACTTACCTATAAAATAAACCCTAAGCTAGCTACAATATAACTAATAGTTACATTGTAGCTATCTTAGGTTTATTTTTATTTCACAGGCAAGTTTGTATTTATTTTAACTAAGTAGAATAGTTAGTAAATAGTTATTAACTATTTACTATACCTAGCTAAAATAAATACAAATTTACCTGTAAAATAAAACTTAACATCTTACACTACAATTAAATAAATTACATTAATTAAATACAATTAACTAAATTACAAAAACCCCCCACTAAATTACACAAAATAAAAAAGAAATTATCAAATATTTAAACTAATTACACCTAATCTAATAGCCCTATCAAAATAAAAAAGCCCCCCCAAAATAAAAAAAACCCTAGCCTAAACTAAACTGCCAATAGACCTTAAAAGGGCCTTTTGCGGGGCATTGCCCCAAAGAAATCAGCTCTTTTACCTGTAAAAAAAATACAAACAACCCCCCAAAAGTAAAATCCACCACCCACACAACCAACACATCACTCCACACTTAACAGTCCCTGTAATAGCGCTAAAACAATGCTTAGGTGTCTGCAAACATTTAACAGACAAGATCCGTAGCTGGGGTATCACAGTATCAATGAGAACACAGTACCTTAATCCTCCGGTTACGTGCTGCAATCACTGCACAAACTTTCCCGGTCGTGGTCTGTCCTCCATGCGAAAGCCCCTCCTTCCACTTCTTCGTCACAGCCAGGTGTGACCAATGGGCTCTGCTCCGCTTTAAACACAGCATCCGTTATCGGAGCTTCCCGCAAACCGCCTGCAGACCTCTGTAAGTCTGCGATATAGCCAACGATCAAAAGAGAAGAAAAAAGGCGAGTCGGGGCCACAGGTTAAGAGTCTAAAACTTAACGTTTATTGCCATACAAAAATAGGTAAAATAGCATTACAGCGTGTAAAACAAAACAGATCTAAGACAGCAGCGGTCTGACATGTTTCAGCTTCCTGCCTTATTCATAGACCGTGCTGTCTTAGACTCACAGCCCTCTTAAATTTGTAAATCACAGTGACGTAATATGCACACAGGTAACTCTTTCATTGCCAGCTTGCTACATTAACACTTATATTTCTAATATCAGATAAGGATTATTAGGGACAATAACATTTCTATTACAGCATCAATGTAGATGGTTTCTGTGGGATCTAAATAAGATCTTCTCAGGTCACATAGATTATTAATACATGAAGAGAAATAATTTTCCTTACGCTGTACAAAACTGATGTATATAAATAAGCTGATCTAAGCATTATTCAAATTCATTGTAGACTACCTGTTAGAGTGAAGATAGCAATAGAAATGTCTCTTAGTATCATTAACATCATATGAGACTTATGAGAAATAATCTCAACATTTGTTATTTAAGCTAATTTAATTCAAAGCTATCTATCACATAACAATTTAAACTCTCAAGTTACAGTGAGTTGAAGGTTAAAGGAAAGAAATTTCTTATGCTATTTAACTGGATAGCAACAGAGGTAATGGTTTTAATCAGAATACATGGCATTATCAGCATATCTCACCCTTGGCATAGATCTAGCTATAAAATTGGATGAGAAAATTAGGAGTCAAGGCTAAAAATAACAAATAAGTATATATTTACAGATTCTCTTACAATTACGTCTTGTGGGACTACTATCAGTACAATTATCTCCAACAATTTATTAGATCTATATGTATATTTAGACCATTCGGTGCCCTTGTTCCTAATTTGAAGATCCAAAATGCCTCGCGCATGTGAAGCAATTTGTCTCTGTCTCCTCCTCTATTAGGAACTCTCACCCATTCAATGATTTGCCATACTAAATTGTTAGTACTGCTGTTATGACAAAATTTAAAATGTTTCACCACTTGTGAGTCTGGGTCATCAGATTTGATATCATAAATGTGTTCCCCACATTTATAGTGACCCTTGCATTCCAACCAACTTGTGGACTTACGTGAGCTTATTTTGATTACACTGGGGACTAAAATATTGCCTAAGGTCTTGTTTTTCCTAGGAATGCATTTGCATTTCTATCTCATAGAGGTCCACATCCCCCTTTAAGATAGGTAAGCATTCTTGAATAATATTGGCAATCTGATCGAATTGTTTGCTGTAATCTGTAACAAAGATGGGAGTATTATTAATCTTTCTACTCTTAGGATCTCTGTTGGTATGGAGCATAACACTCCTTTCCATTCCAGATACCATATTATATGCTCTGGTGATCTGTTTTTTTGAGAATCCTCTTTGTATGAATCTATCCTTAAACTCTTTGGCCACATTATGATATTCTGTTAATGAAGAACAGTTCCGTCTTAGGTGAATGCATTCGCCTTTAAGTATGCCGCAGCTTGTGTGCTTAGGATGCATACTTTTTGCGTGCAGGATACTGTTACCTGCAATTTGCTTTCTATGTAGTTTGGTAACTACTTTGCTGCCTTCGCTAAAGCGCGTGAGATCAAGGTATTCAATACTCATCTTATTCATAGTACTCGTGAAGCTCAAACCAACATCATTTTTATTAAGGTCATCAACAAATTCAATACACTCTTCTGATGATCCTTGCCATATCAGAAGGAGATCATCAATAAATCTCCTGTACATCACAATACTTCCCCTCTGGTGGCAACCCTCTCCATATATATGGGATAGCTCCCACCACCCCATATATAAATTTGCAAAAGAGGGGGCAAAAGTGGCCCCCATTGCAGTACCTCTCTTTTGGAGATAAAAGTTGCCGCCAAAGGAGAAGTAATTGTGTGTTAGCAGGAAGAAAAGAACTCTGAGTATGAAGCTTTTGTGTGTATTGTTGTAACCAGTGTATTTATCCAGAAAGAATGCAATCGCAATCATACCCTTGTCTAAGGGTATGCTGGAGTACAAACTAACTACATCAATAGTTAACCACAAAAATTCTGGTTTCCAATTGATGTCTTCCACTAGGACTAACAGATGCTTTGTGTCCTTGAGGAATGAAGGAAGGATCCTAACAAGTGGTTGTAAAATGCTTTCCATCCATCTCCCCAAGGGTTCCAACAAGGATCCAATGCCAGAGACGATTGGACGTCCCTGCACATTGTCAAGACCCTTGTGAGTCTTAGAGAGATGGTGGAAGATTGGAATTTTAGGATACTTAACCCATAAAAAGGCTTTGGTGTCATCATCAATGATACCTAATTCATTCCCATCATCCAAAATCTGTCCTAGGCTTAGTTTAAATGCATTTGTAGAATCAAAACTCAACTTTTGATATACCTCTGTCTGGCTCAACTGCTTTTCGGCTTCTTGAATATAATCTTGTTTGTCTAGGACAACAATATTGCCACCTTTGTCGCTTCTGCGGATAACAATATCTTGTTTGGACCTAAGCCTCTGAATGGCTTCCTGTTCTGATTTTGTCAAATTGTTAGATCTTTCAGGCTCAACTGTAATTGACTCTTGTAATTTATGGAGTTCTGCTTCTACACGTTTGTGAAAGGATTCTAAATAGACTCCCCTTTTTCCTGTAGGATAGAATTCTGATGTGGGCTTAAATTTTACTTTTATCTGCTCTTCTTTACATGACTCCATTTCTAGATTAAGTAAGGTTAAGTAATCAACTGCCTCACTAAATGTTATATTATTATTTATATTCAACCTATCATCACACATATCAGAGGCTAAAGTCTCATCATCAACTCTACTCTCTTTGAAACATTTTTTTAAAGTTAAATTTCTCACAAATTTATTGAGACCTAGCAGTGTCTCAAAGAGATTAAAGTTAGTTGAGGGAACAAAGCCCAAACCATATTTCAATACCTTTTCTTCCTCTTTGTCTAATACTGTATTCGAAAGATTTAAAATAGTTAAATCTTGTACTTTTTGTGCTTCTGCAGTTTCGTCTGGGGCCTTAACATGTACCTGTTTGTCCCTACGTTTGCCCCCCCTCTTGTGGGGCCTCCTCCTCCTTTTAGATTCGGCTGGTCCCTCTGAAAAAAATGCTTCTCATTTTGCACTGTCTCTACCGCTGTATTATTAGGGTGTTGTAATTGATACTTGTTTTGGTTCACTATAGATGTCATGGGAGGCTCATTAGATCTCAAAATCCCTCCTATGGCCCCTGCAACATGTTGGTTGCTGCGAGCTGCATTAGATGCACTACTAGATTCTATATGGGTGCTGTATGTATTGGGCTGACTTTCTTGCATTCTCTGATGATTACTACATGCCTCAGTGAGTATGGTAGAGTTCACATAAAAGTCTTTATCCTCTCCTGATTCTCCATCTGTATCAGAGAATGTGACACGTCTTCTATTTCTTCTGTTCCTAGATCTTGATCTCGATGATCTCTTACTTGTTTTCTCTTGTTTTTAATTATAAACTGTGTTCAGCTTATAGTCCAATGTATCCCTTTCAAATTTGCCTTGTTTGGCTATATCAATTTCTAATTTAACATCTGTGATGGTTTTATCTAGAATAGCATCCAGTTGCATATAATCTTTGTGCCCTATAAATTTATTGAGCTCCTGTTGTAGTTCTATAATTTCCTCTTTCAGCTTGGCATGTTGTTTCTCTTTGTGTATAATGATGATACGCATTAATTTTAGAGAACACTCTGAGAGTATGCTGTTCCAAGCAACCATAAACTCATTGTCAGATGTATCTACTTGAAAGGTTGGATGCTTTTTCAATCGCAGCCCTCTTGGAATCATATTGAGGGATAAATATTTTTCCAATGATTTTATATCTCACCATAATCTGTACTCTTTCACTAATTTGTTCTCCATAATTTGAAAAATATCTCCTATGTTTTGCATTCTCATATTCACAGAGAACAAGTCCTCTAATGAAGGTCTCATTGTGTCATAGTCCTGTACAGCACGTAGAGAAAAAAAGCTAACCTGTTGCTGCATATTATCCGTATTATCCATATTAAATGATTAATAGTATGGCATACAAAAAATGTTTAAATTACCCTTGCTGGTAAAATAAGCATATGACTCTTAACCTGCTGCTGTGTAACATTAACATAAGGTGTATAGAAGCGGAAACACTTGTTAGTAAACAGCTTGTGGACGCTGCAGGGACACAGAAATCAAATCATCAGTACACACTTAAAAGTCCCTGTAATAGCGCTCAAACAATGCTTAAGTGTCTGCAAACATCTAACAGGCAAGATCCGTAGCTGGGGTATTACAGTATCAATGAGAACACAGTACCTTAATCGTCCGGTTACGTGCTGCAATCACTGCACAAACTTTCCCGGTCGTGGTCTGTCCTCCATGAGATAGCACAAAAAGGATGCAAATGCATTCCTAGGAAAAACAAGACCTTAGGCAATATTTTAGCCCCCAGTGAAATCAAAATAAGTTCACGTAAGTCCACAAGTTGGTTGGAATGCAAGGGTCACTATAAATGTGGGGCTACAAGATGCAAAGCCTGTTCATATACACTGACTGGCAAAACCTTTCAATCTACAAATACACAGAGGGTTTTTACAATTGATGCTTGCGCAAATTGTCGCAGCACATATGTAGTTTACCTTGTTACATGCCAAGATTGTTTAAAACAGTACGTTGGCCTTACCACCAGGGAAGCCAGAGAGCGGATAAAGGAACACATTTATGATATCAAATCTGATGACCCAGACTCACAAGTGGTGAAACATTTTAAATTTTGTCATAAAAGCAGTACTAACAATTTAGTATGGCAAATCATTGAATGGGTGAGAGTTCCTAATAGAGGAGGAGACAGAGACAAATTGCTTTGCATGCGCAAGGCATTTTGGATCTTCAAATTAGGAACAAAGGCACCGAATGGTCTAAATATACATACAGATCTAATAAATTGTTGGAGATAATTGTACTGATAGTAGTCCTACAAGACGTAATTGTAAGAGAATCTGTAAATATATACTTATTTGTTATTTTTAGCCTTGACTCCTAATTTTCTCATCCAATTTTATAACTAGATCTATGCCAAGGGTGAGATATGCTGATAATGCCATGTATTCTGATTAAAACCATTACATCTGTTGCTATCCAGTTAAATAGCATAAGACATTTCTTTCCTTTAACCTTCAACTCACTGTAACTTGAGAGTTTAAATTGTTATGTGATAGATAGCTTTGAATTAAATTAGCTTAAATAGCAAATGTTGAGATTATTTCTCATAAACCTCATATGATGTTAATGATACTAAGAGACGTTTCTATTGCTATCTTCACTCTAACAGGTTGTCTACAATGAATTTGAATAATGCTTAGATCAGCTTATTTATATACATCAGTTTTGTATAGCATAAGGAAAATTATTTCTCTTCATGTATTAATAATCTATGTGACCTGAGAAGATCTTATTTAGATCCCACAGAAACCATCTACATTGATGCTGCAATAGAAATGTTATTGTCCCTAATAATCCTTATCTGATATTAGAAATATAAGTGTTAATGTAGCAAGCTGGCAATGAAAGAGTTACCTGTGTGCATATTACGTCACTGTGATTTACAAATTTAAGAGGGCTGTGAGTCTAAGACAGCACATTCTATGAATAAGGCAGGAAGCTGAAACATGTCAGACCGCTGCTGTCTTAGCTCTGTTTTGTTTTACATGCTGTAATGCTATTTTACCTATTTTTGTATGGCAATAAACGTTAAGTTTTAGACTCTTAACCTGTGGCCCCGACTCACCTTTTTTCTTCTCTTTTGATCGTTCACACAACCAACACCCCCCAAATAAAAACCTATCTAAAAAACCTAAGCTCCCCATTGCCCTGAAAAGGGCATTTGGATGGGCATTGCCCTTAAAAGGGCATTTAGCTCTTTTTCAGCCCAAACCCTAATCTAAAAATAAAACCCACCCAATAAACCTTTAAAAAAACCTAACACTAACCCCCGAAGATCCACTTACAGTTTTTGAAGGCCGGACATCCATCCTCAACAAAGCGGCAGAAGTCTTCATCCAAGCGGCAAGAAGTCCTCAACGAAGCCGGGAGAAGTCTTCATCCAAGCCGGCCGAAGTCTTCATCCAAGCCGGCAGAAGTCTTCATCCAGACAGCATCTTCTATCTTCATCCATTCGGCCCGGAGTGGCTCCATCTTCAAGGCATCCGGCGCGGAGCATCCTCTTCTTTCCAAGGCGACTGAAGAATGAAGGTTCCTTTAAGTGATGTCATCCAAGATGGCGTCCCTTGAATTCCGATTGGCTGATAGAATTCTATCAGCCAATCGGAATTAAAGGTGAAAAAATCCTATTGGCTGATGCAATCAGCCAATAGGATTGAGCTTCAATCCTATTGGCTGATCCAATCAGCCAATAGGATTGAGCTTACATTCTATTGGCTGATTGGAACAGCCAATAGAATGCAAGCTCAATCCTATTGGCTAATTGGATCAGCCAATAGGATTGAAGCTCAATCCTATTGGCTGATTGCATCAGCCAATAGGCTTTTTTCACCTTTAATTCTGATTGGCTGATAGAATTCTATCAGCCAATTGGAAATTCAAGGGACGCCTTATTGGATGACGTCCTTTAAAGGAACCATCATTCTTCAGTCGCCGTGGAAAGAAGAGGATGCTCTGCGCCGGATGTCTTGAAGATGGAGCCGCTCCGCGCTAGATGGATGAAGATAGAAGATGCCGTATGGATGAAGACTTCTGCTGGCTTGGATGAAGACTTCGGCCCGCTTGGATGAAGACTTCTCCCAGCTTTGTTGAGGACTTCTTGCCGCTTGGATGAAGACTTCTGCTGCTTCGTTGAGGATGGATGTCCGGTCTTCAAAAACTGTAAGTGGATCTTCGGGGGTTAGTGTTAGTTTTTTTTTAAGGGTTTATTGGGTGTGTTTTATTTTTAGGTTAGGGTTTAGGCTGAAAAGAGCTAAATGCCCTTTTAAGGGTAATGCCCATCCAAATGCCCATTTCAGGGCAATGGGGAGCTTAGGTTTTTTAGATAGGTTTTTATTTGGGGGGTGTTGGTTGTGTGGGTGGTAGCTTTTACTGTTGGGGGGTTGTTTGTATTTTTTTAAAAAAGGTAAAAGAGCTGATTTATTTGGGGCAATGCCCCGCAAAAGGCCGTTTTAAGGGCTATTGGCAGTTTAGTTTAGGCTAGCGTTTTTTTTTTATTTTGGGGGGGGGGGGCTTTTTTATTTTGATAGGGCTATTAGATTAGGTGTAATTAGTTTAAATATTTGATCATTTCTTTTTTCTTTTGCGTAATTTAGTGTTGTTTTTTTTTTTGTAATTAAGTTAATTGTATTTAATTAATGTAATTTATTTAATTGTAGTGTAAGGTTAGGTGTTAGTGTAACTCAGGTTAGGTTTTATTTTACAGGTAAGTTTGTATTTATTTTAACTAGGTAGCTAGTACATAGTTAATAACTATTTACTAACTAGTCTACCTAGTTAAAATAAATACAAACTTGCCTGTGGAATAAAAATAAAACCTAAGCTAGATACAATGTAACTATTAGTTATATTGTAGCTAGCTTAGGTTTCATTTCACAGTTAAGTATTTAGTTTTAAATAGGAATTATTTAGTTATTAATAGTAGGTTTTATTTAGATTTATTTTAATTACATTAAAGTTAGGCGGTGTTAGGGTTAGGGGTTAACAGGTAGTTTATGGGTGTTAGTGTACTTTTTAGCACTTAAGTTATGACTTTTATGTTACGGCGTTGTAGCATAAAATCCATAACTACTGACTTTCAGTTTACGGTATGTATCCTGATGGTACAGGCTGTACCTCTCAATTTTTGGCCTCCCAGGCAGACTCGTAATACCGATGCAAAGGAAGTCCCATTGAAAAAGGACTTTTGGAAAGCTGCGGTAGTTACGTTGCGTTATGGCCAAAAAAGTGTGCGGTACACCTAAACCTGCAATACCAGCGGTAGTGAAAAAGAGCCCTAATGCTGCTTTTTCACTCATACCGCAAAACTCGTAATCTAGCCATTAATTAGGAAATTAAGGATTTTAATCTCACTGTTTATTTCCACCATATTTAAAATAATATTGTTTTTTTCATGGAAATAAGCTTCACATAGCAGCAAATCAAACCTATATTCTTATGATAAGAGCCAATGAGCTTGAAACAACTGTTCAGAAGTGGTTTTGCTGCTTTTACCACATAAGGGGATTCTGTGGTCAGACACAGTATGAAAGCAAAAACCGTAAGTTGTTGTATATATAATTTGCATATATTACCCAGAGTTTTCTGGTGCTTTGGTAACAATTTATACAGAACACTTCTGTGGGAAGGCAAGCAGGGATACTTAACTAGATGCAATAATATTTGTGCTTTTTACTTTTATGAAATAGAGGATTTTAACCTCAGAGTTTTATGTCCACAATAACTTGATTGAATATTAAATATACAGTATATATAAACTTTCACACATAAGGCTATAACATTTTTGTGCTTAGGATTACAGACTGTATATCTATTCTCTGTAAAAGAAACAACTGGAAATGCATTTGAACACACAGAGAGAGTGCATTCATGATTCAAGGGGGCCGATTAAACAATGTGCGGGCGGATATGATCCGCTATAGCATATGCTGTCTGCATTTTTCATTGCACAAGCATTCCTTGTGAATACTTATGCAATGCCGCCCCCTGCAGATTCACGGCCAATAGTCTGTTAGCAAGGGGTGTCAATCATCCCGATGGTATCCGATCCAGATGATTGCTACCTGCCATCTCAGAGGTGGCAGATGAGTCAAGGAGCAGCGGTCTTAAGACCGCTTGTTTTAAGTTTTGTTTCTGGTGAGCCTGAAGGCTCATGCGGAAACTGCTGCATTTGCAGCTTAATAATTCGGCCCGAAGGTGTAGTATTTAATAACACTTACTTGAAATATAAAAACAGAATGTCCAAATGTAAACAACTCCCATTTAGGACGCTGTTTGATTAATCAGTGTACATTGATTGGTATTGACAGCCCACGGTGAAAAGAGTAAGATCTTACTTAACAGATACATCTAATTCAATCTATAAGTTTGAGGGCTTAGAATGGCAAAATGATTTTTTTCTATATGACCTGTGATGTCACATCACTGTATGCTTGCATCCTACATGTGTAAGGAACTATAGTCTTTCAGAAACAGTGTTAGAGATGGGATATTGAAAATAAACATGTGGATTCAAAGCTAAAGGAATATAACTTATTTTGAAATATAATTATTTCATTTTTGACAATTAATTCTACAAGCAAATACAGGGAACCATGATGGATACCACTATGACACCATCACATGCAAATATTTACATGGCAGAATTTGAAAATTATTAATTATTTTTGGAGTAATAATACATTTCTAAACAATATTATTAAATACTACAGGTACATCACCAAAATCATTATGTGTCAAGGTAGCAGAATACAGGAAGATGATTTTGCTACGAAAATACTAGTAACTTAAAACTTACAGCTAAAATCACAAGTGACTCTATAGATTTTTTAGATCTGATATTTTTTGTGGATAACATATCAAGCAAAATCATGGTAAAAAAATGTCAAAAACTGACTGACTGGAATGTTTTTTTGAATGCTAATACTGGTCATTTATCAATTTTGAAATCCAATATCCCCTTTGGACAATTTTGTAGGATATGACGGAATTGTGCCAGAGTGGAGGATTTTAAAATAGCAGAATTTGAAGCAGATATCCTACAAGACAAACTGCTCAAAAGGGGATATGATGATTCGCTTGTGAAATCCGCTAGATCTAAAAACCACAAAATAACAAAGAAACAGATTTCAGCACCTAAGGAGAAAAAAAATAGCAAAAAGATACTGAAGTTACATTTTATAACAACATATATTAAACAAGAACAAATCATATTAAACAAATCCTAATCAAACATTGGATTTAAAAGCCAATTCAATTTTGGGCAGTGAAGTTGGGGAAAAACCTAAAACAGTCTTTAAGAGAAATAAGAACTTACATTTTTTTCTAGCATTCTTTAAGTTGAAACCAATGAAAAATACCAGAATTAATGACTTATCGAACTGGTTATCTCTGAATGCAGGCATGTATAAATGTTCAAACTGTTGCATGTGCCCGCACATCCTTAAGGGGAACCAGGTACCGAATTGGGATGGCTAAAAACACTTTGAAATTAAAAGTAGAGGGACATGTATTTTGACATATGTTGTATATTAATTAATATGTACATGGAATAAAATGTATTTAGGAAGAACTAAGCGAAAAATCAAGAGACGCTTCTATGAACATGTAAAAAACATAAAAATTGGTTTTAAGAGCCACAGGATATCTGAAAATACAGAAGATATTTAAATCTGCATAGCAGAGAGTAATAAATCAGATACAAACAAGGATCAAAGATTCATTAAACTCAGGCAATGTGAAACAAATGGATATATTTGCTTAATAGTATGACCTGACGCTTAATACAGTTTATGTGAATGGACTAAACTTGTCACAAAATATGTATTACACAAGATTATTTTTGGTTTATAATGCAAAAACTAGGCAAAATAGGTAGTATTTCTGTGCTGCAACAATCTATTGATGGAAGTGCCAGAAAAAGTATTGGATAATGAAGGCGTTCCTGTCGGCACAAGGTAAATGGTATAATCTTCTGACATCAGATGATATCCCCGCAATACTCTATTCTCACTGGTGAGTAATCTAGAGTGGGCGGGGTCATAACCTATATAATTAAAGGGACACTGTACCCCAAATTTTTCTTTCGTGATTCAGATTGAGCATGAAATTTTAAGCAACTTTCTAATTTACTCCTATTATCAAATTTTCTTCGTTCTCTTGCTATCATTATTTGAAAAAGAAGGCATCTAAGCTTTTTTTTGGTTTCAGTACTCTGGACAGCACTTTTTTATTGGTAGATGAATTTATCCTCCAATCAGCAAGGACAACCCAGGTTGTTCACCAAAAATGGGCCGGCATCTAAACTTACATTCTTGCATTTCAAATAAAGATACCAAGAGAATGAAGAAAATTTGATATTAGGAGTAAATTAGAAAGTTGCTTAAAATTTCATGCTCAATCAGAATCAGGAAAGACATTTTTTGGGTACAGTGTCCCTTTAACTTCTGACATGGAGCCCCATATTGTGGTATTGAAGACAATATATTTGCTTTGTTTTGGAAAGGTGGTGTCTAAAGAAGAAGCCTACAAAAATAAAACTACATCTGCTACCACTGGATATTTATTGTACAAATACTTCATAGATGATTTTTTTATCAAGCTGCTGAGTTTTATTTTATAATCTATACAACATGGAACTGAATTTATGTCACTGTCAAGGGAGTATTACCAGTTGATTTTGACATGGATTTAAGCCTTGTGCTTCTCAGAAAATCATATACACCAAATAGTCTGTAAGAAAACCATAGTCCATCTAAATGTGTATTATAATAAGGTATATTTATGCATGCCAGTGGTTAATTGTCTATATAGTGCTATAGTACAATACGATAATATGGTGTATAAACAAACAAGAAGCTTGTGTTTATATATACAGTGACTTTGGTCTGTGCTGTTTTCTGAGTTTAGGAATGTAAATGTCTCTATATTTGTAATTTACAAGTTTTGCCTGTATTGGCCACGCACCACAGTCAACCAGCTGACTGCTGAATTTCTTGCATGTATCCACGGTGGGTGGTGGAGTGTTCTGACCTTATTGACAGAAATCTAAACTTGTTCACTTGCACTCTCTTCTTATGCCTTCCTGCACCTGCAAGCAAACAACAAGCACCTCAGTGCTCCAGTTACAATGTTATTACTTGGTAGTACTGTGCTGCAGTGGATAATTTACTGAATAATATTGGATAAGGTCACTTTATTAACAGCAATTAAAATACAGGTTACTCCCATAGAACATCCATGGAACACTTATATAGTTGCTATAAAAAATCATCATTGCTAGATAATTTTGGATAGAACAATGGGTGTAGAAGGCGCTAAAAAGCTGTAGGATTTATAGATAGGTAGTATCACCTTATATAAAATAGATATGTATCCCCTTATATAAAATAGACTAATGAGCCAGTATTACCATAAAATCACAATTTTAATATTCTTATAAAAACCAAAAATGGCTAAAACACACAATCCAGATATAAGATCTATGTCTCACAATGGCTAAAAATTACTATATGTATATTGGCTAAAAAAAATATACATGTCATTACCAGATATGCATTCACACTTATCACTCAACAATCTCTCAGAGTCCTATGACACATAACACGTGTAGCGACAATATGTTAATGCTAGTAGTTAGTGTCTCTTATGGGGATCCCCTAAACAAGATTCCTGAAATTTCTGAAATATATATGGGCAATTGATTAAGCAAATCTACAGTTCTCCAACAGAAGCTTCTTTATGTGTATGCCCCCAGCTGTCAGCGTCCTCGCTTCACCTTCGGTAGCTTCGGTTTAATACGGCTACAATTTGAGGTGGCTTACCTCCTCCCCTTTTTGCTGTATAAGCGATGAAAACAGTCTATGATACTGAATGGAGCAGGGAGGCTCTCTTACCTCCTTTTAGTGTCTACTTGTCGGCCTTCTCACCTGACCCGACACTACGGCTTCTCCTTCGATCTCTGGCAGTCAAATTTCCGTTAATGACGTCACCCGGTTCCCGGATCCTAGGTGACTACTTGCGCAAGTATTACCACGGATGTATCCAGACGATCCTCTGCACTTGAGTACACCAGGGTACGCAGAGTTCAGCTTAGCTCGATTTGAAAAAGCCCACAGTAAACGGCAGGATAGTCCTCTACGCGTTTCAACCCCTTTCAGGGTCTTTGTCAAGATACTATTTCCTGCATCTTCAGTCCTTAAATACTTTGTCTATACAGGTGATACGCTGGCGCTCCACTTCCTTTTTAGCAGGTACGTATTCTTGGGAGGCTTTCTTGGCTGAGGTGTAGAAGTCCTGTATAAGAAAGTGCCTTCTGTTTCAAAATACAAATATCTCACGTCAGTGCAGACACTACACTGTAATCCCAAGTAGACTGTTTCATTGGAGTAGCAGACCTGTCCTCTCCCGAATCAGCGCAAATCAGCCCAAAACAAACTTTCCCCAAATTTTGGAACTTTAGCCCTCAGGTCTTCCTAACTGACCTTTACAATATATCATGCCACAGTTTATCTCTAATACCTAATCTGGACTTGGCAATGGACTTTTTCTACTCTGCGCTTCATCTGCCTTGGGTCTTGGCAGACCTCTTCGAGCTGTTTCGATACAGGGACTTCTTATGGTTAAAATAAAGACAAACATGCTCCCGAGATGACCTTGTTGCTTACAAACAAGTGCTTAACGCCGTCACTAGACAAACCAGGCTAGCTAAAGTCCTCTTTTTTTCAGCCCAGTTGAACAGCAGACTGGTAAATCCAGCCAAATTCTAGAGTGTGATTAAAAACCTCTATAACCCCTATAACCCCTAACCACACTATGGGGCCTATCTATCAAGCTCCAAATGGAGCTTGATGCCCCGTGTTTCTGGCAAGCCTGCAGGCTTGCCAGAAACAGCAGTTATGAAGCAACGGTCAGAAAGACCGCTGCTCCATAACCTGTCCGCCTGCTCAGAGTAGACGGACAGACATCGCCTGAAATCAACCCGATCTAGTACGATCGGGTTGATTGACACCCCCTGCTGGCGGCCCATTGGCTGCGAGTCTGCAGGGGGCGGCGTTGCACTAGCAGCTCTTGTGAAAAATAAAAAAACTCTAAGATTACAAAAAATAATAAACTAACAGCTAGATTATAAATTATGCATGCTATAGGGAAATTAACGAACGCAACAAAAGTTTCGTTATTTAATCCCCTATAGCGCTGCCATTACAAGTTTTTAAAAACCCGGACTGTGCAGGCGATATGGTGCTTCCTCTTCATACGGTCGCTGCCTTACACTGAATCTTCAATGCAAGGTACGCAATTCAAGATGGCGTCCCTTGCATTCCTATTGGCTGAAAAATTTGAATCAGCCAATAGGAATTAGAGCTGCTAAAGTCCTATTGGCTGTTCAAATCAGCCAATAGGATTTAAGCAGCTCTCATTCTATTGGATGATGATTTTTAATCTAAAGTTAGGGGGTTGTGAGGTTTAGGGGTTACTAATTTAATTTAGTTTATTGCGATGTGGGGGGCTTTCAGTTTAGGGGTTAATAGTTTACTTTAGTATATTTCACTGTGGGGGGCTTGCGGTTTAGGGGTTAATATGTTTATTATAGTGGCGGAGGTGTAGGGCTTAATAACTTTAGTATAGAGGGGCGATGTGGGCAGATTAGGGGTTAATTAAATTTAAATAGTGTTTGTGATGCGGGAGGGCGGCGGTTTAGGGGTTAATAGGTAGTTTATGGGTGTTTAGTGTACTTTGTAGCAGTTTAGTTATGAGTTTTATGTAACATATTTGTAGCGTAAAACTCGTAACTACTGCTTTTAGATGGCGTTACGGATCTTGTCATTTTAGGCTGTAACGCCGTATTTTAGCCAGAATGCAAAACTCGTAATGGCAGTGCTATGGGAATCCCATTAAAAAATGTCATTTTTAAGAGTGTGGTACTGACGTTGCGTTACAGGCTAAAACTCTTGTAGTACACCTATACCGACAAGACTCGTAATGGCTGCGTTGCTGTTTTAACGCTGAAAATACCATATTTTCAGCATTAAAAGACTACTTGTAATCTAGCTGTAAATTATCAAAACTAAAAACAATTACACCTAATCTAATAAAATATAAAAGTCCCCCCAAAATAAAAACACTCCCTAACCTAACAATAAACTACCACTAGCCCTTAAAAGGGCCTTTTGTAGGGCATTGCCCTCAGTTAAACAGTTCTTTTACCTGCAAAAAATTACAAAGCCCCCAATAGTAAAACCCCCACCCAATGAACCCTCCAAAATAAAAAACCTAAGTCTAAAAAAATCCTAAATTATTTGTATGGACATTGCCCTTACAAGGGCATTCAGTTCTTTTACTGCCCTTAAAAGGGCATTCAGCTCTTTTACTGCCCAAAGCCCTAATCTAAAAAAGAAACCACCCTCAAAAATAAAGAAAAAAAACTAACACTAACCCCAGAATTTCTAGGAAATACAACAAGGGGGTTTGGTTAAGCACACCTAACAAAAACGGTTTATATATTAGCACACATATTGTGGGAGTGATGCCAAAAACCAAAGTAAATACAAGACAAACAACAGTATTGGCACACATCCAAACAAATGAGACCACATCTTATAAATGCAGCAAAAAATTGCCTGCAAAAAACTTTTTACTTTTAAATAAAATTGGGATCTTAGTCACACAATATGGCCATATTCTGCTCAGCCAGTTACCACTTACAAGGTGTCACAAGATAGACTGGTCCTAACCCTATAAAGTTTAGCTATACTGGGCTGAATCATTTGATTCTAATATACCAAAATAGAATTCCAACACTGCAGTACTATGCCTCAAATCAAGACTGCACATAATGAGACTCCCTGGCTTTATATATATATATATATATATATATATATATATATATATATATATATATATATATATATATATATATATATAAAATCTCAATTACATTATCTGGAACACACCTGAGCAGGGTGGTGTGCTTTAACCAAATGGATTTGGTCAGTCTCCCTTAAATTTAAGAAATACAACAAGGGAATTTGGTTAAGCACACCTAAGAAAACCATTTTATATATTAGCACACATCCAAACAAATGAGACCACATATAATAAATGCAGAAAAAAATTGCCTGCAAAAAACTTTTTACTTTTAAATAAAATTGGGATCTTAGTCGCACAATATGGCCATATTCTGCTCAGCAGTCACCATTTACAAGGTGTCCCAAGATAGACTGGTCCTGACACTATAAAGTTTAGCTATACTGGGCTGAATCATTTGATTCAAATATACCAAAATAGAATTCCAACACTGCAGTACTATGCCTCAAATCAAGACTGCACATAATGAGACTCCCTGGCTTTATATATATATATATATATATATATATATATATATATATATATATATATATATATATATATAACTCAATTACATTATCTGGAACACACCTGAGCAGGGTGGTGTGCTTTAACCAAAGGGATTTGGTCAGTCTCCCTTAAATTTTGCTGCATTTATAATATGTGGTCTCATTTGTTTGGATGTGCGCCAATACTGTTGTTTGTCCAGAATATCTACTCACGGTTCCTGAAGTCTGGGCATCCATCCTCATCCATGTGGCAAGAAGTCTTCATCTATCTTCATCCCTGTTCTATCCCTGTGGTGCGGAGCTGTGGAGGCGTGGAGCGGAGCTGTCCTGAAGCGTCCTCTTCAAACGATCACCGCCGTACACTGAAGCTTGAATGCAAGTTACCCATTTAAAAATGGGGTACCTTGTATTTCTATTGGCTGACATTTTTAAATCAGCCAATAGGATGAGAGCTACTGAAATCCTATTGGCTTCTTAACTTAAGTTTTAAGCGGACCTGAAACTTCACTTTAGATAGGAGCTACAGGTCGCATCTCTCCCTCTAGCGCTGTAAGATCTCTTTCCCTTGATTACCTCCAAGGAACCAAGCTTCCCACGTAGTGATGTCGCGAACATAAAAATTTGGGTTCGCAAACGGTGAATGCGAACTTCCGCAAATGTTCGAGAACGGGCGAACCGGGCAAACCGTCATAGACTTCAATAGGCAGGCGAATTTTAAAACCCACAGGGACTCTTTCTGGCCACAATAGTGATGGAAAAGTTGTTTCAAGGGGACTAACACCTGGACTGTGGCATGCCGGAGGGGGATCCATGGCAAAACTCCCATGGAAAATTACATAGTTGATGCAGAGTCTGGTTTTAATCCATAAAGGGCATAAATCACCTAACATTATAAAATATGAGGAAAAAATGGAAAAAAACACACTTTTTCTAACTTTGACCTCAAAAATCTGTTACATATCTACAACCACCAAAAAACAACCATGCTAAATAGTTTCTAAATTTTGTCCTGAGTTTAGAAATACCCAATGTTAACATGTTCTTTGCTTTTTTTGCAAGTTATAGGAAAATAAATACAAGAAGCACTTTGCTATTTCAAAACCCCTTTTTTTCAAAATGAGCGCTAGTTACATTGGAACCCTGATATCTGTCAGGAATACCTGAATATCCCTTGACATGTATATATTTTTTTTTTAGAAGACATCCCAAAGTATTGATTTAGGCCCATTTTGGTATATTTCATGCCACCATTTCACCACCTAAAACGATCAAATAAAAAAAAATTGTTCACTTTTTCACAAACCTTAGGTTTCTAACAGAAATTATTTACAAACAACTTATGCAATTATGGCATCCCCTTTGTTCAGAAATAGCAGACTTATATGGCTTTGGCGTTGCTTTTTGGTAATTAGAAGGCTGCTAAATGCCACTTTTACACCACACGTGTTTTATGCCCAGCAGTGAAGGGGTTAATTAGGGAGCATGTAGGGAGCTTGTAGAGTTAATTTTAGCTTAAGTGTAGTGTGGTAGACAACCCGAAGTATTGATCTAGGCCCATTTTGGTATATTTAATGCCACCATTTCACCGCCAAATGCTATCAAATGTAAAAAAAAAAATTTTTTCGCAATTTTAGGTTTCTCACTGAAATTATTTACAAACAGCTTGTGCAATTATTGCACAAATGATTGTAAATGCTTCTCTGGGATCCCCTTTGTTCAGAAATAGCAGACATATATGACTTTGGCGTTGCTTTCTGGTAATTAGAAGGCCGCTAAATGCTGCTGCGCATCACACGTGTATTATGGCTAGCAGTGAAGGGGTTAATTAGGTAGTTTGTAGGGAGCTTTCACGGTTAATTTTAGCTTTAGTGTAGAGATCAGCCTCCCATCTGACACATCAGACCCCCTGATCCCTCCCAAACAGCTCCCTTCCCTCCCCCACCCCACAATTGTCCCCGCCATCTTAAGTACTGGCAGAAAGTCTGCCAGTACTAAAATAGAAGGTTTTTTTAAAAAAAAATATTTTTATAGCATATTTACATATGCTGTGGTGTAGCATCCCCCCTTAGCCCCCAACCTCCCTGATCCCCCCCAAAACAGCTCTCTAACCCTCCCCATCTGCAGACCAGATATGAGTGGTGGCACTGGGCAAGTGGGCACAGTATACACTGTGAGCCTGACACACACGCTGGCAGGCAGGCAGGCAGGCAACTGCAATTAGATTACACAGGAAAAAAAAAGCAGACTGATGTTCTAGCCCTAAAAAGGACTTTTTGGGGTGCTGTCCTTACAGCAGAGATCAGATGAGTCCTTCAGGACTGTAGTGGACACTGAATACACTAGCCTAGCTATCAATTTCCCTATTAAATCAGCAGCAGCTACACTGTCCCTCCTCTCACTAAGAATGCAGCTTCCGAATGAATCTAAAATGGATGCTGTCCAGGAGGTGGGAGGGTCTGGGAGGGAGGGTCTGCTGCTGATTGGCTGGAATGTGCCTGCTGACCGTGAGGTACAGGGTCAAACTTTACTCAGTGATGACGAATAGGGGGCGGATCGAACATCGCATATGTTTGCCCGCCGCGGTGAACGTGAACATGCTATGTTCGCTGGGAACTATTCGCCGGTGAACTATTCGTGACATCACTATTCCCACGTCCTCTGAGTGAACCTTGTTGCTTTCACCTCCAAAATAAAAGAGCTCACAATGGTTTAGCAGTTTTCAGACAATGTAGTAGGCACACAAACTGAATATACTCACAAGATTGCAGTTAAAATAAGCTTAAGTTAAAATAAGTTAAAATATATTATAACAATTTGTTCCAGAAATTGTTTTAACTTTATGCTCTTGATAAAGGCTTCTTTTAGCCGAAACGCATTGAGCTGTATTTTAAATAAAACCTGAGGCTGCACCTGAAGACACCTTTGTGATGATTTTAATAAAAGGCTTATTTTAACTGCAATCTTGTGAGTATAACCAGTCTGTGCACCTACCACATTGTCTGAAATCTGCTACACTATTGTGAGCTCTTTTATTTTGGGGGTGAAAGCAACAAGGTTAACGCAGAGGACATGGGCAGCTTGGTTCCCTGGAGGTGACACAGCAGTGCCGCCACTTTCAACACTTTCTGCTTCTATACACGGTTTGGGAGAACCGGGGCTGGCAGCGAGCACCTGAAGGGAAGTGCTAACATTGCTTCATACTTTATCCTTTCTAATACACATCAGTCACGTTAACCTGACGAGCACAAATTATGTTTGCACCCGAGCGCACCCAGTTACTCTTAACTTGTAATAAACGCACAAGTTAGCGTGGTCACAATATTGTATATCACTTCCCACGCCACTTGTAATCTAGCCCACAGTATGTGTGGTTATGAATATTACATACGTAAATATTACGATTTACACAAGGCTTGTTGAATCTTTGGGACATTAGCAGCTGCACCCCTGCTAGTTATACCTACTGTATTGTGGTTTTCTGCAGAGTATTAGTCAGGTGTTCTATCAATGCTTTCCATGCTTTCAGGTAATCACATTTTTTATTGTGATTTCACAACTTCTAGAGTTCAAGTGAACATATTGACTTGTATAAACACATTATTGTAGTCAGAAATATGACCATGTGAATTACAGACACATTTACAATGTGGCTATGAGTAATAGAAATTTATGTAAAGATATCAGTGAACCTTCTTCCTTTGAACATTATTATCTCTCATGAGATATCATATCTTTTAATGGAAAACAATGTTTCATAAACCCAGATGTTTTACTATGAGAGGGGTTCTCAGATTGAGTTGAGGCTCATTTTCTCCTCAGAGTGCTGCTGTTTTACAGAGGGATGTACTGGGGGTATTGGGTAGTGGCACAATTGCACCTTACAGAGTTAGTCACAAACCTGCCACAGGTGTCGCAGGGACATGTCCTTTGCCTCCTCCTATTGGGACATCGGTATACTTCTGTTCCATTTTATCTGCTGATATGTTTCAGCACTGGTTTGGCATTCAATTGGATTCCATTTTATCTTCCAGTAGTTGGGTGCCTATGGGTAAGTACTTTATTGTTGATTATTCTGGCACTCATATAAGCCTGTATGGGCTATTAAGTATGTATATGATTATACCATGTAGCCTAGGGACATTATTATTTATATATTTATTTATATATTTATTTATTATATTTATTATGTGCTCCTTTGGTGTGCGTCAGATTTTTTGGTTTGTCGGTTTGCTGGGTTGGTGAATGTTTGTTAGTCGGGATAGCCCATGACGGCCGATTGGGTTAGAGCGCATATGGTCTTTCCATGTGGTTTTTTTTTGTCACTCTTTTGCCTTTTTTTTACTCACGTCGTTTGTGCGCGTTTCCCCTCTTTTAGTTCAAAGTGCGCTGTTACATATAAGGTGTACTCCTGCACTCTATTTTTCCATTTTTGATGTTGGGTTAGCGCTCTGAGGCCTAGCTGTCCCCAATTAATACTTTGTTTGGACGGGGTAAGTTTTTCCCTTGCTTTAAGAGCTCTTGAGAAATATAGCCTTATGATTGGATATTTCTACTTTATTGTAAATTCTGATCTATCGTGGAGCCTGTGTCTGTCCCTTAACCGATTTTAGAAGCTAACTCCTCTGAACACTTTCCTACCAATGTGAAACGTGTATTTTGTAAAAAAAAATGCTGATATATTGCTTCCAGCTCACATGTACAATCCTTGTTTAAATCATAACTCTTTCTAGTATTGTAAAAAAATAGTTGAAAAAAAGGAAACATTTTATGATATTTCATACTAGTCCCACCCTCATTATATTGACCTCACTGTTTGGGTATTAGTTTCCCAGACGTAATAGATCATGGGCTCTCACCATCTGTATGAAAGAAAACTTACCCCACGCTGTTATTTTTTCTGGTGGTAGTTTTTTGCATTTCTTTTTTTCCCTGCTCATTTTTTAGCTCTATTTTCCTTTTTCTACTTGGACTCTCACCACCATGAAATAAATTAATTTATCAGGTAAGGATGAATTATGCTTTTCCAAAAAACGATTTTTGGGACTTCTGTTTAATGTAAAAACCTGTGTAACTGATCTAGGTAGCCTGATAAACAGGATGGAATGGCAAGTTGTAAAATCCCAATCACTCAAACATGATTGTTGAAAGGAATCCTGTTTATGTAGATGAAATTAATATAATTTTATCATTTTAAGAACACGATTGCTAAACGCCATTTCTATATATCACTATCGTGATTTCTATTTTCTTGCATTTCATGCAAATCTCATTTGCTGTACAAGATATCACATATCTGCTTATCGGTAGGGTTATTTTTCTCAACTGCTGCCTGGTCATCCCTCTAGAGTGAGTGAAATGAATATATCTGTGCATTCTATAACAGGAGATCTTTACAGTGAGACTGGTATCTGACTCTGCTGACTGTCATAATCACTGTGTCCCCTGTCCTGACTACTGCTGGAAGTGCTACTTCATGTTGGTGGCATTGCTGGCTGCGCTAAGGATATTGTTGCACTGTTGCTGCTGCTGGCCTGTCTTCTTCTGTCAATAACACAGCCTTGTGGTGTTTTTAGAGATGTTTGTTCATCCCAGAACTGGAAAAATGACCTAACACTCTCCCATGGCTAACCTTTTTCCCACACAATTGTGTGATAACAAAGTGGTACCACATTTTTGCTTCTGCCTGCTCTTCTACCGCTAAGGAGGTCTCCTTGCCAGGTTTAGACGTGGCATCGCTATTAGTCTGTGCCCTCTCTAGAAACCCTTTTTTCTCATACTAGTGGAACTGCTAGTGGTGGTGATGGGACTGCATGTTCTGCTAGTACTGACAGAGATTGCACTACTAGTGGAAGTAGCAACATGTGTAGCAGGTGATACTTTTGTAGTAACTAGCTGCTCTACAACCAGAGATGATGGATAATGTAGGTGGTAACTACTGGCCTAAAACCTCTTTAGTGGAATCTAACTTTTTCTCAGGCTCATAATCAAGTTCCTCATGGTCCAAAGTAAAGGCTACAATGGACATGCTGGGAGTAACAATTTCCTCAACTTCCAAAACCAGAGACTAGGGAAAACAATTCCCTCTTCTCTCTGACTACTTGGTACAATAAGATCCTCTACTACTCCTGCAGCATCTGTCCTGCTGCTGCTGCTGGGAGACAACCTTTTAAGAGAAACCCTCCTGGCTGCTGCTATAAAAAGATTGAGGGTGGAGGAACCGGAAGCAGTCAAACTGGTGGTGGCACTCGGGCAAACACTGGTTCAGGTGGTTTTGGGAATAAAAGTACTGACATGTACATAGAGATAACCTTGAAGCCCTTTACAATCCTACTACTAGGCTTAGAGCCAAGCAATGTAAAACACTAACACCTTCAGTTCCCCTCACTGTTCGCATTAGTTTTATGGGTAGACTTAGATGACTTTTACTGCTACTGATAATGTTGCTACTAGTCCTGGTAGAGGTGGGCCCTGCATATCTCATATTCCTGGTCAATATGGAATAGTCTGCTACTGCAGAAGATGAAGATGACCATGCTGCTGCTGTTGCCACTCCTCTAGATGTATGAGCCAGAGCAACAGACAATGACCTTTAAAGTGATATTTGACTCAACAGTGTTTTTCCCACTTCTTCTGATAGGACAAGTAGAAACAGACACAGAAAATACACTGGTAGTAACAGTGCTTGTGGTAGTGGAACTACTTGTGATGATGGTGGAGGCATCAGGATATGTAATACCCTCTGACTAACAATTTTATTATGTAATAATAAAATAATATTATATCTACTAGTTGTTAGTTGGTGAGCTCACAGAAAAATGGGATTTATGCATACCTCCCAACTGTCCCGATTTTCGTGGGAAAGTCCCGATTTTAGGGGTCTGTCCCGCTTTCCTGGGTTGCTAGCCATCTGTGCCACATTGCCCCATGCATTTAAATTCTTTTTTTTTTTTTTTTAATTCTATTGGGCCTATACTCAGAAGCAGCTGGCTTTTCTCTCCCAGGGTTATATACCTGATTCCTGTATAGATTCCTGTTAGATTCCTTGTGGAAAATGAATGGTGTGTGGGTTAAGTAGGGGTAAGGAGGCTGTATACCCTCTGACCTCAGGAAATGGTGACCTCTAACCCCTGGTAGTGATGGCGTCTAACCCCTGGTGATAATACTAGCACGCATTCAGTTTTATACGATGAGCAGTGCAACACCAGGGTAACGAACAGTGGCATCCTCAGACTGCCAGCTAATGTGCTTGTCAACCTCAGGACCTCATACAATCAGTTACAGATTCCATTATATGATTAGGTGTGTCTATAAGTGTGTATGTGTGTGTATCTGCATGTAAAAGTGTAAGCTGTGTAGTGTGTGTGTCTATCTGTATCTATAAGTGTGTGTGTGTGTGTGTATCTGCATGTATAAGTGTAAGCTGTGTAGTGTGTGTGTGTGTGTGTGTGTATCTGTATGTATAAGTGTAGGCTATGTAGTGTGTGTGTCTGCATGTATAAATGTAAGCTATGAAGTGTGTGTATCTGCATGTATAAGTGTATGTTGTGTAGTGTGTGTGTATCTGCATGTATAAGTGTAAGCTGTGTAGTGTGTGTATGTGTGTATCTGTATGTATACGTGTAGGCTACGTAGTGTGTGTGTCTTCATGTATAAATGTAAGCTATGAAGTGTGCGTATCTGCATGTATAAGTGTATACTATGTAGTGTGTGTGTATCTGCATGTATAAGTGTAAGCTATGTAGTGTGTGTGTGTATCTGCATGTATAAGTGTATGCTATGTAGTGTGTGTGTGCGTATCTGCATGTATAAGTGTATGCTATGTAGTGTGTGTATCTGTATGTATAAGTGTATGCTATCTAGTGTGTGTGTATCTGCCTGTATAAGTGTATGATATGTAGTGTGTGTCTGCATGTGTAAGTGTATGCAATGTAGTGTGTGTGTATCTGTATGTGTAAGTGTATGCTATGTACTGTGTGTGTGTATCTGCATGTATAAGTGTAAGCTATGTAGTGTGTGTGTGTGTGTGTATCTGTATGTATAAGTGTGTATCTGCATGTATAAGTGTATGCTATGTAGTGTGTGTGTGTATCTGCATGTATAAGTGTATGCTGTGTAGTGTGTGTGTGTGTGTGTGTGTGTGTATCTGTATGTATAAGTGTGTGTGTGTGTGTGTGTGTGTATCTGTATGTATAAGTGTATGCTGTGTAGTGTGTGTGTCTGTATGTAAGTGTGTGTGTATATCTGCATGTATAGGTGTATGCTGTGTAGTGTGTATCTGTATTTATAAGTGTAAGCTATGTAATGTGTGTGTATCTGCCTGTATAAGTGTATGCTATGTAGTGTGTGTGTGTATCTGCATGTATAAGTGTAAGCTATGTAGTGTGTGTGTGTATCTGTATGTATAAGTGTGTATCTGCATGTATAAGTGTATGCTATGTAGTGTGTGTGTGTATCTGCATATATAAGTGTATGCTGTGTAGTGTGTGTGTGTGTGTGTATCTGTATGTATAAGTGTGTGTGTGTGTGTATCTGCATGTGTAAGTGTATGCTATGTAGTGTGTTACTGTGCATTTTTGCTGACTTTAAAGGCCAGAATCTAGAATATTAATGGGGAATGCAGAGAGTAGTTTTAAAGAATCTATTATTAAATGTCCAATTAAGATAAAAATATTTAGCACTGTCTCTGCAAAGGTTAATTAAATACAGAGCTCACATAGCTATACCAGTGGCTGAGCTTGTGTTTGATTTGCTGCCCAAGAGTATTAAAAGATATGACTTTATTTAGAATTGTATTTATATTACTTTGGTCTTATGACTTTTCAAGTCCGCCCCTGCTTCTGCCCACCACATTTTAAATTTTTGCCGCGGGGGTGGGTGGGGGGTTTGTCCCTCTTTTGAATTTTGAAATGTTGGGAGGTATGTTTATGGGATTTTGTACAGTGTGTTTTGATGTAAAATATTGGAAAAAAATGCCTATCAGAGAGAAATGCAAGGCAGGAGCCCACTCAGTATCAGTAGTAAATATAAAGCCCCCACCACAATAAAAAAACTATTTGAATTATAGCAGTACTATAACTTGGTGATATGCATTGACTATGTGCTATAGCCAGCCACTAAGAAATTAATTTTTATTATTACTATTATTGTTAATAGCTTATAGAGCAAACTGTCAGGATCTCAAGTTCTGCAATAAAAAATACATGAATTATAGCAGTTATACTATACTAGTCATGCAAACACAAATCACATTTACTCAAGTGCGCTAACCCGACATGAAATATGAATATTTCACATTCCAATGTTTTTCACATAGCAGAATATGTTGTATTAATTCATAAATACATATTTCTATATATATATATATATCTGATGGTATTTTGCCAATATATATATATATATATATATATATATATATAGACCTATGTCTATAGATGGTTATAAAGGTATAGATATATACAGATATGTATATATATATATATATATATATATATATAGAAACTTAAACACTTTATTAAATATGAATCTATGAAGATACTTGAAGGGATTATAATGAATTATATTGATGAGTATATTCATGTAAACAAGTTTATGAGTTCAAATCAGCATGGTTTTATGAGAAATAGATCATGGCAAACTAATCTAATTAGATTCTACAAGGCAGGAAGGAAAATTTAGATAAAGGGGAATCAGTTGATGTGATATACTTGGATTTTGCAAAGGCGTTTGATACAGTGCCACATGAGCAATTAATGTACAAAGTGAAAGGCCTGGGAATATCTGAAAATGTTAGCTCATGGATAAATAACTGGATAAAAGACAGGGGGCAATGAGAAGTTGTAAACGGATCATACTCATATTGGACAAAGGTAATCAGTGAAGTCCCCCAGGGATCAGTACTAGGCCCTGGTCTTTTTAATATGTTTATTAATTACTTGGATCAAGGATAAATAGTGACATCTCTACTTTTGCAGATGATACAAAGTTCTGTAAGGTCATTTGGTCAGGGCAGGACGAACTTGCTTTACAAGGGGATCTGCAAAAATTAGAAGAATGAACAAGTAAATGGAAAATGAGATTTAATACTTGAAAATGCAAGGTTCTACATTTTGTAAGTAAAAATAAGCAGGCAATCTATTACTTAAATAGGACTAGAATTAGACAAACAGAGGAGGAAAGAGATTTGGGAGTAATAAAAGATAAAAAGCTAAAAATGGGTGCACAATGCAGGGCAGCGGCTTCTAAGGCTAATAAGATAATAGCATGTATTAAAAGAGGCATTGATGCAAGGGAGGAAGGCATAATTATGTCACTATATAAATCCCTGGTAAGACCTCATCTTGAGTATGGAGTGCAATTCTGGGGACTGATCTCAAAAAATACATTGTAGGGGGGCGTGTCCGAGCAGCGATCTTGAGCGGTCGCATTTCCTAGAGCTCTAACTTAATCACCAACCATCTGCCAATTTTTGGTGAAAAACTCACAGCAAAGACATCTATACTGTAGACCTTTATACCCTTCTCCATTGCCGGAGCCTGATTTTAACTGCCCGAGCTGTACTATTGAAATTTTAGCTCAGGATCGGATGTCAAAGACCTGGAACGGCAGCTCACTACAGGTAGCGCTTTCCCCCTCGGTCTCCCGAGGTTAATCAGCCTTGACTGCACAGGACAAAGCGTTGTACAATTATTGCACTTATAACTTGGGAGTGAAGAGAACAACTAAGGATAATGGTTGCTGCCGATGAGATCAGACTGCTAGATTACTCTGACCACCATCTTGAAAGGATCGAAAGCCTCATGCACTCTTTAATGGATAGGGCCCCATATGATTACCTGCTTCAACTATTTACCTTCAAACCCATAAATATGGAGACGGCTCCTGAGGCGGAAGATACCTTTAGCACTACAGCAGACATCGCTGATATGCCAATGATCGGGCTGCCTGCATTAAAGGAGTGAACCTCCTTTACAGACCCTGCATCTAGTAACACGCAACATTCACAGGCCACACGAGAAAAAAGCGCCTTTCAGCAACACAAGCAAGACTATGTACCTGAAAATATTGGGCTATACAACACAGCCATCATAGAACAAGCACTACCCACTTGGAACCACTCAGCAGGCGACGAAGCTGTTCATAAGGACATGGGTGCGGCACACAAAAGAACAGACCACCTCACAACTTTACAGGGCCCGCCATCTAAACGGCTCAAAAAAGCAGCAAGGCAAACAATTAAGCCTGATTACATGAACCAGACGGATACTGCCACTTAAAATACCATGATCGCATTTGAGGGCTCATCTCTTGTAACTAAACATACCGCAATCACTGGTTTTGACCGCTCCGAACATCGCCAAGCATTTGAGCACAGGCCATACTTCAGGAGTACACTGGATCATAGTCCCGACAAGCTCAACTCTAAAAACAGAAACGGATTACCGTTGTGATCCTACAATCAAGAAGAAAGGCATCTATGCTACAGGAACACACTCTTTAGTGATGGCTGAAAGCCTGCTCTTTAAAGATCCAGGAACTGGTAAAGACATAGAGAGCAGCTATATTATATGCTTGCACTGTCATGAGAACTCCTTCTCTTCATATCATGACAAGCTGGGTATAGCTGGCACATAAACACATACTCATTGCCTTAATGGCAACGATCTAGTCACTAAGAAAACTTGTTGCGTAATAAACCATCTGCATAACCAATAATAAGTTACATGTTTTGATGTTTGTAGTTAATTGTTCAATATGTTTAAAAGTCTGACTGCTGTCGGAACAGTATTGTGAGGGCTTGAGGTGCACTAATACATATAAAAAGTTTCAAAGGTAGATGGCGCTGGTCTTGGTATTGCCCTAAGTGCAATACCAAGACCAGCGCCATCTACCTTTGAAACTTTGTATCTATCACAGTCCCTGGGGAGAGACTGAAAGAAGGCAGCAGTTTTAAATTAAGGAGAGTATTAGTTCTTAGCTCATTTCTGTATCAGACTATTGTTTTTTACCATCTTACAATTTCTGTATACCTTTTATCTGTTACTAATCCATATACGTAGCTCATAATAAGTTAAAAAAACAGTGTTTTAGGGAGGCAGGGTGATCAGTTTTCAAAGTTTTTACATCTGTATTTAATTGTTATTCAATACATTCAAATGTCTGATGGCTGTCAGTATAATATACATCGACCTTTGTTGGAAACATTAAGCAAAGTTATATGCTTTACAGAGTCGCAGTAATAACAAAGGACTCAATACAAATAGGGAGGTGGTGCCTTATATATTACGATCTCAAAAGAGCCCTATCACTTTGTTTCCTTCTTTAAAGAATAGGGGTTAAGATGGCTCTCTTAAAAAGCTAACTATACTAACTAAAGCACAAATTATGTTGTTGTTGTCTGTGGCCGAGACAGCAACACAGTATCAACAATAGCACTAAACTGACACATTTGAAAACAGTATGTGTCCCCTGACTTGGAAGCTTCCCCCTCTTATTAACCCAGTAACATATACTGACACTATAAAAACAAACTGGATTGTATAAATACCACCACACCGGGCATGACACTATTGTGGGACCAAATTTCTTATTTAACCCTATAGCTGTGTTTTAGATACTGTCCATCTGGTAACTTAGATAGAGAGAAGGAACAAACCATACACATACCCTCACAGCTCATTATAACTCCTTCCCTTAATTTATTTTAAATTGGCAAATACCACTAGGATGATATCTGAGGTATCTGATGGCTGTACGCGTAGGATTCCTATATGTTTATTTTAGTGATGTAGTTGTGCAAATGCTATTACATATAAAGTTGGTGTGTGCAGTTCTGGCTTCTTGTATCTCACTTCAAATATTCTGAATTGGCCATGCAAGTATAATTTTCTCTTTCTGCTTTTTATTTTTTCTTGAGATACAATTTTTTCTTTTGTTGTTGTTTTGTAAGTTCCATCTATCTTTTTTTTCCATATTATGGACATATACTGTACTGCAGGTCCAAGAGTTACCCTTCAAGTACAAGGGAAGAAACAAAAAAGAGGACTGGTAAAACTATATGTTCAATACAAACTATAAGATATGATGTAAATATTTGACATGCTTGAATGTGCCTTTATTGTATTGTCCTTTAAAAAAAAAAAAAATATATATAATACATTGTAGACTTTGAAAAAGTTCAACGAAGGGCCTCAGAGCTAATAAGGGAATGGAGAATTAAAGTGAAGGTAAACTTTGATGAATGAAAGCCCATTTTTTAAAAATACGGATTAGTCATTGCTGATGTGTGAAGAGAGGATTTCCACGAGGGAGAAGCTGCTCTCGCTGTGAAAAGAAAAAAAAAAGTAAGTTTTTAATTAAAAAGGCTGCTTTGTAAACTTTGATGAATGAAAGTGCCCCTGTTTTTAATAGTATTTTTAAAAAACGGGCTTTAAATCACCAAAGTTTACCTTCACTTTAAAGGGACATTAAAGCCAAAAAAATGTCTTTCATTATTTAGATAGAGAATACAATTTTAAATACGTTTTCAATTTAATTCTATTATCAAATTTGCTTCATTATCATGTTATTATTTGTTGAAGGGATACCTAGGTAGGTAGCGTGCACATGCGTGAAGCACTACATGACAGGAAATAGTGCTGCCATCTAGTGCTCCTGCTAATGTATAACATTGTTGCAAAACTGCTGTCATATAGTGCTATAGACACGTGCACACTCATGAGCTTACATCTCAGATTTTCAACAAAGCTATATATAGCTGAATCATGGAAGTAAATAATTGGGTTTTATGTCCCTTTAAAGCTATGAGGATAGGCTAGCTAAACTGGGTTTGTTTTCTCTTTTTCTCTAGAAAAAAAAGGTGCTTAATAGGTGACATGATTACTTTATATAAATATATTCAATGCCCATATACAGAAATGGCAGAAGCTCTGCTTATTCCAAGAAAATTGTTTGTGCCAAGAGGTCACAATTTAATGCTGGAGGAAAGGAGATTTAATTTCCTTCAACAAAAACGTTTTTTTCACTGTAAGAGCAATAAAATTGTGGAACTCATTACCTGAGGAGGTAGTAAATGCCAACACCTTAGATAAATTTAAAAATGGTTTAGATACATTTTTTAATAGAATTAATTTGAGCTCAAGTGGAGCTTTTTTGTATATTAGATTTGTATAGGTTGACCTCAATGGACTTATGTCTGTTTTCAACATCATCTACTTTGTAACTATGTAATATTGCATAAATATGATTTTTCATGTTTTCAGCTACTTGAACGCAAGTCTCCAATGTACTTATATATATATATATATGTCTTTGTGTATGTGCATATGTATTTATGTGTTGATATGTGTGTATATATATCTGTAAATACATATATACACATATAAATACATAAATACATTAGTACGCACATTTATACATATGTATACCAATAGAGATTTCTCCATAGGAACAGTAGGGGCAGCGCCCCACCAGTTTCTTTCTTTTTTTTTTTTAAATACAATGCAGTAAGGTAGGACAGTCAGATTACTAGTGTTTTGTTTTTTTTATTCTAGGAGGGGTGGGGGTTTTGTCATTAGAACTATAAAAAAAATCTTGTAATAAACCAAAAATCTTATACAATAATGTCAGGATGAAGATATAAGGGCATTTTTTAAAATTTGCTCTATCTGAGAGAACTTTACCCGTGCTTACTCTGCCCCTATAGGAGCTTTTTAACTACACCCATTCAGTCTCCTTATGGTTGTTTAGCTGCTAACAACCTTGCAAAAAACCAAACCTCAGCCTGAGGGCAGAGTTACATGTCACAGGCTCAGTTTTAGTTACACAGGGCTGCAGAGAACTGGCCAACTGCTTCCAGCACACATGTAAGTTTGTTTTTTTATTACATATTTGTTTTGTGATTAAAATATAAAATAACTTGAATTCCTGGAAACATCTCTGGCCATGCATCTCCCCAAGTCAATGCCTCCTTGCCTCCCCAACCACCTGGTGTCTCTGTGACAAGAGCTACAATACCAGTGTAACCTCCTTCTCCTCTGGTATGCCTTCCCATCCCTCCTTGGCCCATTATGCCTCTAGGCTGTTATCCTCATGGTGCCATCATGATGACCGGAGTTTTAATGACAATGTAACCACCGCCAACATTGCCTCCTTCTCCTCACCAAGATGCGGCTACTTGCATCCTTCCCAATTTGCACTTTCTGAAGCTTTGGGATATTTTGCTACACTGCTACACTGCTGCCATTTTCTCATGGTGAGAAGCCAAGAATATGGTAGTGGTGTAGCAGACTAACACTCCAGGTATTGCTGACTAGGAAGGATGCAAGTAGCTATAGCTTGGTGAGGAGAACGAGGCAATGGCAGTGGTAGCTACATTGTTATTAAAACTCTGGAGACACCATGAATGTAATAGCCTATTGGCACGAGGAGGGAGGGGAGGCATGCTAGTGGAGAAGGAGGTTACACTGTCATTAAAACTCTGGTCCCGTTAACACCATGAGTATAACAGGCACACTGCTGTAGATGATTGTCTACTTACTATGAAGCCAATGATAGGTCTCTCTGTCTTTGACATTGATAGCAACAAAATCACTCAAAGGTTGCCACAAGCATTTCTATGAACTCAAAAAGGATGCAGGTTATTTTTTACATTTTACTGCTAAGGGGAGACTGAAAATGTCTAAATTTCTTTAACCATTAATTCACACATTCAATGTTGGCTACATTTATTTGTCTGAGTGATCATTCAAAAGTCTAAAATATATAGATTCTGTATATATATATATATATATATATATATATATATATATATATATATTGCAGTGCATGGGAGGAGCCATTTGAGAGGCGGGCTTTATTTCAAGGGGTGGGGTCCACCATTTTCAAATTTCACCAGCTGCCACTGGTATATACATACATATAAATATTTAGGAAAAACGAGATATATTGCAAATATACTATCTAATAGGGGGTGCTAATAGCACACAAACCGATAAATAGCAAAGTCCCACAGCTTAATAAATGGATATGTTTGTAAAGAGTGCGGTAGGTATCAAAACATGATATATTGATATACTTATAATTCCAGGTACAAAGTCTCTGATACAGATGAGATCACCTAGCTTAGGCAGTCTTCTGATAGACAAAATAGATTGTTGAATTCTGTCCTCCCACAAACGATGTGATGGCTCTACAAAATGATGATAAAACGAAAGAGGCGCCGCATTTGTGTATCAATCAGGTAACAAATCTTGTTAAGACACAAATTAGTACAGGGTACTCACATTTGGGAAAGGCACCCTACTGTGCCGAATGGTGCAGGCTGGATCTTTAAGGCCCTTTGCGGTCCTTTTTTTTTCTTCTAACACCTGAAACCTCATATCATCGAGCCCTTATAACTTTTCTATGCATTTTTATTTTTCAATAATGTTTATTAGATGGTGTTATTATTAATATAACTGTACTTTTAAATGCATTTTTACTTTTTAATTCAAGCGAAACAATTAACCAGAGTTCTGAAGTCGCGTGCATTAAATTCAATTGTGCTCGAGCTAGTGCATTTAATTTCAACTTGTAATATACGCGCTACTTCCGACGGGCACAAAGAGCCGCGATTAACCCCTTATCGCTGGCATGCAGCTGATAGCACACCACTTGTAATCTAGCCCCGAATCAGCCTAAAAATCAGACAAATCTCTATCTGTCCAATGTCGAATGCAGATGTCTAATTGTGATTACTTAGAATTTGAAAATATGGATCGGCAGGGAAAAACAGTATCAGAAAGATTAAAATCAACCCCATTGTTATATGCCAGCAAGAGTGCAATAATAACATGCTCTAACCTAACCCATTTTCTTATTGCACTTTAATGTTCCTTTAATGGGTTGTGTTCCTTCTAGAAAAGCAAGAAAAAGCATGCTGCAAAAAATAAGCATGTTTTGTTAGATCTTCTAAGCTAAGGGCACATTGACACACTATTCTCAAATTTACATTGTACTCCATCACTTTATGGATACCATTGCCATCTAGTGGTAAAATGTGTTAACAGCATGAAGATGAGTATTCATGGCAGAACTTTGCACTGATAATGCAGTAGTATCCCTATATACTTAAAGGGACATACAAGTGTAAGAGCATTGTATTATTGCACCATTGCTTACATTAAATGGCCATTATAGCAAAACAATTACATGCTCTAATCCAAGCATGTAATTTTAAGAATATCAACCCTAGACTACTGAGTTTTTAAACCCTGCAAAGGGGTTAAACAAAAAGTAGAAATACTGCTATGACTCACAGATAGCCTGACTATATTGCCGCTTTAAAAAGGGACACATATGAAAAATACATATGTCAGGGCTTTTAAAGAAATGCTTTGAATAATGTTCTGTTGTAAGAACCCTGACATATGTATTTTTCATATGTGTCCCTTTTTAAAGCGGCAATATGGTCAGCCTACTCACAGAGCACTGCTAGCCCAGAGCTGAAAATAATGGTGATTCATCTAGCAGCGCTAGTTCCACATCGATAGATTTTAAAAATTCTCTAGCACTTTAGCAGCTTTTTTTTTTCTAACACCCGAGATCTCATATCTTTGAGCCCTTATAACTTTATTGTGCAATATTTTTTTAAATAATTTTATTAGACAGTGTTAATATGAGTAAATGTACTTTTTTGTGTATTTTTTATCGGCTAGATTACGAGTCTTGCGTTAGCCTTAAAAAGCAGCGTTGAGGGGTCCCAACGCTGCTTTTTAATGCCCGCTGGTATTACGAGTCAGGCAGGAAAGGGTCTACCGCTCACTTTTTTTCCGCGATTTTAGCATACCGCAAATCACCTTACGTCAATTGCGTATCCTATCTTTTTAATGGGATTTGCCTAACGCCGTTATTACGATAGCCTGAAAAAGTGAGCGGTAGACCCTCTCCTGTCAAGACTCCTACCGCATTTAAAAGTCAGTAGTTAAGAGTTTTATGGGCTAACTCCGGAACATAAAGCTCTTAACTAAAGTGATAAAAAGTACACTAACACCCATAAACTACCTATTAACCCCTAAACCGAGGCCCCCCCACATCGAAAACACTTAACTAAAATGTTTAACCCCTAATCTGCCACCGGACATCGCGGCCACTTTAATAAATGTATTAACCCCTAAACCGCCGCACTCCCGCCTCACAAACACTAGTTACATTTTATTAACCCCTAATCTGTCGTCCCTAACATTGCCGACACCTACCTAAATTTATTAACCCCTAATCTGTCGCCCACAACGTCACCGCTACTATATTAAATTTATTAACCCCTAAACCCAAGTTTAACCCTAAGTATAACCCCCCCTAACTTAAATATAATTTAAATACATCTAAATAAATTGACTACAATTAAATAAATTAATCCTATTTAAAACTAAATACTTACCGATAAAATAAACCCTAAGCTAGCTACAATATAACTAATAGTTACATTGTAGCTAGCTTAGGATTTTTTTTTATTTTACAGCTAAGTTTGTATTTATTTTAACTAGGTAGAATAGTTACTAAATAGTTATTAACTATTTAATAATTCCTACTTAAAATAAATACAAATTGACCTGTAAAATAAATCCTAACCTAAATTACAATTACACCTAACACTACACTATCATTAAATTAATTAAATAAATTACCTACAATTACCTACAATTAACTACAATTAAATTAAATAAACTAAAGTACAAAAAAACCCCCACTGAATTACAGAAAATAAAAAAAGAATTACAATTTTTTTAAACTAATTACACCTAATATAATCCCCCTAATAAAATAAAAAAGCTCCAAAAAATATTAAAATTCCCTACCCTATACTAAATTACAAATAACCCTTAAAAGGGCCTTTTGCAGAGCATTGCCCCAAAGTAATCAGCTCTATTACCTGTAAAAAAAAATACAATACCCCCCAAACATTAAAACCCACCACCCACACACCCAACCCTACTCTAAAACCCACCCAATCCCCCCTTAAAAAAAACCTAACACTACCCCCTTGAAGACCTCCCTACCTTGAGCCGTCTTCACCCAGCAGGGGAAAAATGGACGTCCAGAGGGGCAGAAGTCTTCATCCGATCTGGGCAGAAGAGGACCTCCAGACCGACAGAAGTCTTCATCCAGACGGCATCTTCTATCTTCTTCCATCTGGAGCGGAGCGGGTCCATCTTGAAGACATCCGACGCGGAGCATCCTCTTCCATCCGACGGCGACTGAAGAATGAAGGTTCCTTTAAGTGACGTCATCCAAGATGGCGTCCCTTCAATTCCGATTGGCTGATAGAATCCTATCAGCCAATCGGAATTAAGGTAGGAAAAATCCTATTGGCTGAAGCAATCAGCCAATAGGATTGAAGTCCAATCCTATTGGCTGATCCAATCAGCCAATAGGATTGAGCTCGCATTCTATTGGCTGATTGGAACAGCCAATAGAATGCGAGATCAATCCTATTGGCTGATTGCATCAGCCAATAACATTTTGCCTCCCTTAATTCCGATTGGCTGATAGAGTCCTATCAGCCAATCGGAATTCAAGGGACGCCATCTTGGATGACGTCACTTTTTAAGGGGAGATTGGGTGGGTTTTAGAGTAGGGTTGGGTGTGTGGGTGGTGGGTTTTATTGTTGGGGGGGAGTATTGTATTTTTTTTTACAGGTAAAAGAGCTGATTACTTTGGGGCAATGCCCCGCAAAAGGCCCTTTTAAGGGCTATTTGTAATGTAGTATAGGGTAGGGAATTTTATTATTTTGAGGGGCTTTTTTATTTTATTAGGGGGATTAGATTAGGTGTAATTAGTTTAAAAAAAAATGTAATTCTTTTTTATTTAGTGTTTTTTTTTTTGTACTTTAGTTTATTTAATTTAATTGTAGTTAATTGTAGTTAATTGTAGGTAGTTTAGTAAATTAATTTAATGATAGTGTAGTGTTAGGTGTAATTGTAACTTAGGTTAGGATTTATTTTACAGGTATATTTGTATTTATTTTAACTAGGAAGTTATTAAATAGTTAATAACTATTTTATAACTATTGTACCTAGTTAAAATAAATACAAACTTAGCTGTAAAATAAAAATAAACCATAAGCTAGCTACAATGTAACTATTAGTTATATTGTAGCTATCTTAGGGTTTATTTTATAGGTAAGAATGTAGTTTTAAATAGGAATAATTTATTTAAATATAGCAATTTTATTATGAATATTTAAAATTATATTTAAATTAGGGGGGGGTGTTAGGGTTAGGGTTAGACTTAGGTTTAGGGGTAAATAACTTTATTATAGTGGCGGCGACGTTGGCGGTGGCAGATTAGGGGTTAATACATTTATTATAGTTACGGCGATGTTGGGGGGGCAGATTAGGGTTTAATATATAAAATGTAGGGTTCGGCGATGTAGGGGGCAGTAGATTAGGGGTTCATAAGTATAATGTAGGTGGCGGCGGTGTCCGGAGTGGCAGATTAGGGGTTAATAATATAATGTAGGTGTCGGCGATGTCGGGGACGGCAGATTAGGGGTCAATAAGTGTAAGATTAGGGGTATTTAGACTCGGGGTTCATGTTAGGGTGTTAGGTGCAGACATAAAATGTATTTCCCCATAGGAATCAATGGGGCTGCGTTAGGAGCTGAACGCTGCTTTTTTGCAGGTATTAGACTTTTTTTTCAGCCAGCTCAGCCCCATTGTTTCCTATGGGGAAATCGTGCATGAGCACGTTTTTCCAGCTTACCGCTACCGTAAGCAGCGCTGGTATTGAGGTGAGATGTGGAGCTAAATTTTGCTCTATGCTCACCTTTTTGCGGATAACGCCAGGTTTAAAAAAACCTGTAATACCAGCGTTGTCTTAAGGGAGCGGTGAAAAAAAAAAGGCTCGTTAGCAACGCACCCCTGTTACCGCAAAACTCGTAAAATCTCGCAAAATCTCGTCGTATGTGTTTTGTTACACATTTTTGTTTTGGAAAACAGTCAACCACAGCTCTGAGATTGCGGTAAGGTTCGAAACGTAAATCGCGATTGCGCTCAGTTTGTAATAGTGCAATTAAAAATGCTTGCAAAAAGACGATATCGGTTGCACAAATTCATTTGCGTCTCACTTGTAATTTAGCTCTAAATGGACTAACAAATGCAATGTGACACAAAACTTTTGTTGCTTTGTTTGTGCAGTTTAAACCATAACACAAAATTCTGAAAGGCTTTTCTACAGGCAAATTAACAGTTTTACACCATTCAATAGTGAGCCAGCAATATCCTTGTCAGTTGATTGATTCCTGTCAGACAATATGATTAACTTTTGTTCTTTACAATCTTGACCCCAATAAAATAAATACATTAAAGGCAGATAAAATGCTTGGCACCAATGAAGTAACAGGGTTACTACTCATTGTGCTGCTGTTTTTCCTCTTCTGCCTGCAGCAATCTTCAAAGCTGCTGTTTTATTTTTCCCCTTACTCATGCTAGTTGGTAAAGTTAACAGGGAGCCAACATCTTGGAGTTTAGGTATTCTTTTACTCTGTGACATAATCAGTGCCCATTCACAGATCAGTGAAGTTCCCGGCTATTTGACACGATACAGAGCAGGAGTGTTACGTTTTTGTAGTGGCTGCATTGCTTTATATGCATGAGGCCTTTTAATATTAAGATTTAAGCAGCTGTATATAAAAAAAGCTCCCACTGTATTGTGTGTATTAACCCTAATAATAATACAGCCAAGTAAAAGCCACCAATATCACTGATCTACGAGTGTTCACCACTTCTGTCACAGGGTGCAAGAGTACAAGTGCTCCAAGATGGTGACACCAAGCAAGAGAATGCAGAGCTTCACCAATCAGCTCTTTTAAAGGGTTAAAATATGAGGACAATTCTGAAAAGAGCTGCATACACAAGTGGAAAAACAATAGCATGGTAAGTATTAACCATTCTGTCATAGTTGTGTCCAGCAGTTTAATGTTCCTTTAAAAAATATTGCTGCTTCCCTAAAGATGTCCATCAGAATATTTAATTTCAAACCACCCTATTTTTTTTTTTTTTTTGTGTGTGTCATGATCAATCTGTCCAAAACAATGTTTTTTTCTTGGGCACATAAATTTATCAATATTACATCCATTTGACCTACTAGGATTATGTAAAAATCCCAACCCTTCTGAATACTTCTGAATTTGACACTTAACAATAACTAACTCGTGTCACTAACTGTCTTTGTAATATTTCATCCTGGATGTCCTCTCACTAACTTAAGCTAAATCTCTTCAAAACTAAGCTCCTTATTCCCCCCCCCCCCTTTCAAAATCCATACCCCTCACACTCTCTCTCTAACTGTAGATAATAACATCATTACCCCAACCCACATGCCCACCTTAAAAACATCTCCAATATCTGCCACCTTCTCACACAACAAGACACAACTAAGACTTTAATTCACTCTCTCATCATTTCCTGCCTTGATTATTGCAACTACATCCTCTCCGGTCTCCCTAGCTGCCGTTTATTTCCCTTACTATACATAATAAATGCCTCTGCCAGGCTGATCTTCCTTTCACATTGCTCCTCATCTGCTGCACCTCTCTGCCAGTCCCTTTACTGGCTTCCTCTAACCTCCAGAATAAAACACAAAATCATGACTAACTTTTAAAGCTCTCAATAGCACTGCTCCCCCGATATCTCCGTCCTCCTCTCCAGATATTCAGCCTCCCATCCCCTTCGCTCTGCTCGTGACCTCCTTCTCTCCTCCTCTCTTTTTACCTCCTCACATTCCAGTCTACAAGACTCCTCCAGACTGGCCCATATTTTGTGGAACTCTCTGTCTCACTCCTCAAGACCCTGCCATAGCTTTTAAACATCCAAGAACACCTTAAAAACTCTACTGTTCAGGGATGAATATAATATACACTAACATTTTCCTATCTTAGTTCCTCTCCTCTATTTATCCCCTTGATCCCTTTTAGAATGTAAGCCTACGAGCCTAGCTGCTTTGTAGATCACCTTTACAAGAGATGATTTACAACAGTGAAACTCTTGGCAGGGCTCTTTATCCCTTTGTCAAACATAACTGTTACCTTGCATATTAGACCCATGTCTTTAGCACTGTGGAATCTGTTGGGGCTCTACAAATAACTGATAATAATAATAATAATAATAATAATATACTTACATAGCTTCTAATAATTGCGAGATGTTTATCCCAATCTTATTAGAAGCTATGTAAGTATATTTGGCAGTCAGAAGCATATACAAATATGCCATGAAAGAGTGGACTTAAGTGGTTGGATGTGCACCAATATTTTTTGTTGTTTTGTAATTGTTTTGGTCACTTTGGTTGCACTCCCACAATATGTGTGTTAAGATTAAACAGTCCTTTTGTGATGTGCGTAACCAAAAAAAACCTTTGTTGTATTTATTATTAATAATAATAATAATAATAATAATAATAATAATAACACCAGTAGCATGACAGTAGGTGTGAGCAAAAATACAGGAGATACATTATAAAGGTTACATGGATAAGATTAATTAAAAAATTTCAATTTATAAAAAATAAAAAATCGCAAGAAATCTCAACACCCTTAAAATCTGTACCTTTGCTTAATGGGGCATTAAAGTCATTTTAATATATACATTGGAAACTAATAACTACAAGCAAAAGATCTATATTGTTTGGCAATTCAGGGGCACACCACATGAAAAGTCTCTTGAGTGTTTATGTTTTCTTTTTTATGTATGGCCATTCAGGGACAGATACAAATGAGTTCTTGTACATATCAAGCAATCACTGTATATCATGTAGGAAGGTCAGTGTTCTGAATTCCATACAATGCATTCTACCTTTTCTGGTAATAGTGAAAAAAACTACAATTCCTAAATCGCAAGAAAAGCACAGTATTTTGCAAAGCGTTTTTGTCATTATTCATAATTAAACACTTATGTGGAATTTACATTTCAAATGAAATGCCCCTGAATGACCCTTTACTCATTAACATATACAAATTTATGCCAATGAGTAAGGTCAAGATTTGTTTTCTAGATGACAACCCTACCAATAGCAAAAATAAATAAATAAGCAGAAATCTTTCTTGGAAAAAACCCTTTAAAACAATATGAGGCAACAGCTACAACATAACAAATGTTGCTATAAACCATGATGGTTTTAGTCAGTTGACTGTATTCATAGATGGCCTATTACTATAAAAGTGTAAAATCTGACATGAAATGGCAAAACACGTGTCGGACTTGCTGACTGTTTTTTGTGGAGTGTCACAAGTAAGGGGTGTGGTTTTGGAGAGTGCTTTATATTTTATATTGGGTTTTACTTTCACATATTGCAAATACATTTCTAATGTTGCTGTATACAGTTTCCATGCGGGATTTGTTTTATAGAGGAAAGAGCTTGCATGAGAGGCAAGGTTATGAGCTGTTTATTTATACAACAGGCGTATCTGATAGAGCTGACTTATGCTCTATTCCATGTGAGTAGGGATTCTCCTATCAATCGTATTGCTGGGACTGATCATACATCTACATATACTTTATTTTTGCAATATCTCCTTACTAAAACATTTTTATGATATATTATGTTGTAACTTATATTTATCTAACATTTTTTTGTGATTATACCAGGGACGTGCACTCATAGGAGGCAGGGGAGGCAGTGCCTACCCTGCCATATGGGGCCAAAGCTTAATTAAATTTTAATTAAAAAAAAAAAAAGAATTTCCACCATTTTCCCCCCTCATGTAATGCTATGGAGAGGCAGGTACAGGAACGCTTCTCTCCATTGCAGTACATGGGTCAAAGGAAAAGCTGTTCTGCAGCGCCATCTGTGTACTGTCAATATATTAGCAGCAAAAAATGGTAACAATAGGAGGCACCACTCTTGATGCCTCCTAGCAAGTGAAGGATATATAGATTAATCAGAAGGAGGATGCAGTGAGCAGGGTCATGTGACACAATTGGAAGCTGAGGTAACCTAAGAACAGATGACACCAAGCAGAAGAGTAAAGTAGTATTCTACATCTCTTGTGATTTACAAATTGTGTTCAGATACAGCTCATTAACAGGGGGACAGTATGTGAGCATAACCCAAGCAGAAGAGTAAAGTAGTATTCTACATCTCTTGTGATTCACAAATTGTGTTCAGATACAGCTCATTAACAGGGTGGGGGGGGGGGGACAGTAAGTGAGCATAACCCAAGCAGAAGAGTAAAGTAGTATTCTATATCTATTGTGATCCACAAATTGTGTTCAGATACAGCTAATTAACGGGGGGGGGGGGGGGGACAGTAAGTGAGCATAACCCAAGCAGAAGAGTAAAGTAGTATTCTACATCTCGTGATTCACAAATTGTGTTCAGATACAGCTCATTAACAGGGGGGGGGCAGTAAGTGAGCATAACCCAATACTGACATGAAGTCAAAGGGTCAATTCAAATTTAAATCCATAATTTAAAACCCAGAGTTTAAAGTTAAGTGTGCAGTGTCCACATTATTTAAACTAAAGTTTTTGACATTGAATATTGTTAAGCCTTCCTTTTTAATGGTTATTTTATTTAATTAGGTACAAACTCCAAATATGTTATGTCTGTTAAGTCAGAGGATGCATTATCTCTTTATTTGTCTCTGTGTCTCCTATTATTTAAATACTGCTGTTAACTTGTAATTCACAAACTAATTGAAAGCTGTTGCATTGTGTTTTTAATATGTTCTGCTTTTATACAAGTTTATATTAATAAAAGGAGATAACGAGTCATTTAAAAAATATATGTAATTATTGCAGTTGTTAAATGTTTTTAGAAATATGCCACTGTAAAGTAACTGGTTAAACACATAGTCAAAGGGAGAGGACATTTAAAATTAAACTTTCATGATTGAGGTAGAGCATGCTATTTTAATCGACTTTTCCAGTTATTTATATTTTGAAAATTAACATTAACTGTTACTGGCCCCATGTCAGCAAATAAAATTAGTTTTTGAAAGGAATATGAAAGTCATAATTCAATTAAATTTCCATCATTCAGATAGGCAATTGCACACAAAACTTTCTATTTTACTTTTATTATGTATTTAATTGTTTTGGTATTCTTTGGTGTCCTTTTTTGAAGAGCATACCTAAGTGGGATGTGCACATGCGTTTCTTGAGCACCATATTGTAGCAGCTGTGTTGGCAGTATTGATAACTTGTCCTTTGTGTAAAATTTGTATGGTAAATTATTTCTATTTTTACAATACAGTAGTGAGTAGAGAAGAGATTGTGTATCATTCTAATTGCTTAGTAACTGGCACTGCGCCACAGAATTGTGTATGTGAGCAGAGTGTGTGTGGGTGTCAGTGAGCAGAGTATGTGTGCTTTATTCTCCAGGTAATCAATACATATCCAATGAGCTGATGCTTTAGTGCAGTGTTTCTCAACCATGGTCCTCAAGTACCCCCATCAGGCCAGGTTTTCATTATAGCTGAATCAGTGCACAGGTGAAGTAATCCGCTGATCAGTAACTCAGTGGTTACTAACTTGCTCTCACCCATAAGCTGATTATTTCCCCTGTGCACTGGTTCAGCTATAATTTAAACCTGCCCTGTTGGGGGTACTTGCGGCCCTCTGTATATGTGTTTCTTCAGTGCATCATATCTAGTGCCTCACCAGCCTCTGACCTCACTGCACGTCACTGGATTATACACACCTGTACTTTTAGCACTTTCATTGTAGTTGCATTGACACCAGTAGCCGTTGGCATGCAGATCATTTTCAAAACAATAAATTGAGATCAATCCTAAATTATATCACAAAAATGCCTCTAATTAACGTAACATTAAACTGCTAAGTACAACTACAGGAGCATGGTTAATTCTTAAAGGGACATTAAATACTAAGGGCCAGATTATGAGTGGAGAGCTATCGTTTGCGCACGAGATATTGGGATTTTGTGTTAGTTTGTGCGCAGTTTATATTGCGCTCATATTACAAGTTAAAAGGAAATGCAAATGATTGCCACAACCTTAGAGCTCCGGTTAAAGGGACATAATATTCATATGCTAAATCACTTGGAAGTGATGCAGCATAATTGTAAAAAGCTGACAGGAAAATATCACCTGAACATCTCTATGTAAAAAAGGAAGATATTTTACCTCAAAATTTCCTTAGCTCACCAGAGTAAGTGTTCTGTAAAAATGTATTTCAGTTACTTCCCAGCTGCAGGTTTTAAAAAATTTTTTTGGAAGAAATGAACAGCAGCCAATCAGCATCAGCACTGCTGAAGTCATGAACTGTTTTACTGTGATCTCTTGAGATTTCATAGTAAACTTCCCAAAATGAATAGGGAAATAACATGAGTGTGCATGAGGCACGCTCCCTTGCAGGTCCCAGGACAGGCATACTAATTGGCTGCTTAATGTCCTTTACAATGGGGTGTGAATACTTAGGACATTTTGAGGTCAAATATCTTTCTTTTTTACATAGAGATGTTTAGGTGATATTTTCTAGTCAGCTTTCTACAGCTATGCGGCATCACTTTCAAGTGTTACAACATTTGTTTATCATGTCCCTTTATCTGTTTTGTAACACAAAAAGGTGTCACAAAACACATCAAAAATGCATTACAAGGTACACTTACACTCATAATAACACAATCTAATAAAAAATATTTAAAAAGTTATAAAGGCTCAAAGATATGAGATCTCAGGTGTTAGAGAAAAAAAAAAAGACTGCAAAGGGCTGTAACAGAGATATATACATTCACATGTCTAAATACATATATTTATGTGTGTGTATATATATATATATATATATATATATATATATATATACACATACACACACTCACACACACACACACACACGATAAGGAAAAAGATGCAGCACTCCAAATTTCATTTTAGTGGTTTATTGTCAAACTTACAAATATAGGCGACGTGTGTACTTATGTATTTATGTATTCATAAATGTATTCACGTAAATATGAATTTATAGACATATGTACACATATAAACACACAAATACATATGCACACATACAGTATATAGACATATATATATATATATATAAGTGCATTGGAGCCCTTTGCTGTCAAGTAGATGAAAACATGTAAAATCATATTTATGCAATATTCATTATTAATAAATGTTTGAACTATGTAGTTACTATAGATATTTCACATTACAATTTTCTTCACATAGGATATGTTCTAAGTATTTCTAAATATATATTCCAATATATATCTGTATCTAACTATATATATATACATATATATATATATATATATATATATATATATATATATATATATATATGTATGTATTACCAAAATTATATATATATATATATATATATATATATATACGTTGATTGCAGTAGCCATGTTAGTCCAGAGATTTAGATATCAAAATAACCAGAGTATTGCATTGAGCAATGATACTTTTTTTATTGGACTAACTATACATTTATAAGTTGACAAGCTTTCGGAAGAGTTCCTTCCTTTATCAAGTCTGAAGCAATACTGACCATTATATATTAAGATTATATCTTAAAACACAGAATAGCTAAGGAGACAGAAAGTGCAGGGAGAGGAGGAGGTGTCGTAAAAATCATGAGGGGGGCTTAGGTAACAGGCAGACAGTGTCCAGTGTAGGAGAACAGACAGGGGAAATATATAGCTATTCATAGAGCATATACTGACATAAAGTTATATATCAACATTGAATCAATATCTATAAAGATGTGAAATTGTATATACAGGGGGAGTACAAAAGTTAAAAAAAGACAAAAGTGTGGACATAGGCTTACCTGTGTACCTATGTATAAAGAATGTGGAATATACAATGTAATTGACTAAATGAAAGTATATTACAAAAATTTTTGATAATGTGTTAAGAATCCAGAGTCCACATTTAGTCCAGAATTAAACAGGTTGAAGTGCATTATCATTTTCATTTCAAAGGTTTTTCTTTCCATGGTGTTTTTGAAGTTGCCTCTGAGAATTTTGATTTTGAGGTTTTGGATGGAGTGGTCAGGTTGGGTGAAATGGTGACCAACAGGGGTGCAGTATTTTGTTTCACAGTGGTTTTTGATTGAGTGTCTGTGTAAGTTCATTCGAAGGTGCAGTTTTTGGCTTGTTTCTCCAATATAGCATCCCATTTTACATGCAGTGCAATGTATCATGTATACCACATTTGCAGATATACATGAATATGCCCCTTTAATGTTATAAGATTTATTATTGTGGTTTGCTCTGCTGCTTTCACAAACGTGTTGACACAGTTTGCAGAGTGCTTTATAGCAGCACTTGGTTCCATTCTGAGTGTTCTTTTTCTCAAGGGGTAGCTTCCTATGTACCAATTTCTGTTTTAGGTTAGGTGGTTGTCTGTATGCCAGGATTGGGGGTTTTGGAAAGATTTTTTTGAGTGTGGGATCCTCTAAGAGTAGTGGCTGTAAGTCTTTTATGATTTTTCGTATACCTTCCACAGCAGGGTTGTATTTGACTACTAGTGGGATACGTGATATGTTTTTCTTCTCCCTGTATTGTAGTAAGTGTTCACGTGGAGTATTGAGGGCAGAGTTAATTTTTTTATTTATAATCCTTGTTTTGTAACCTTTTTCTCTGAATGATTGGGACAGTGTGATGAGGTGTTTGTCACGGTCCTTGGTATCTGAGCAAATTCTGTGGTATCTTGTAGCCTGACTGTAGATTATGGATTTTTTAATGTGATTGGGGTGGGAGCTGGAGCTGTGGAGGTAGCTGCATCTATCTGTTGGTTTCCTGTATACAGATGAGTGCAGTTTGCCATTTGTGATGGATATTGTTGTATCCAGGAAGCTGACACAGTCTCTAGAAAAGTTCATTTTAAGCTTGATTGATGCATGAAATAGATTAAATGATTTATGAAAATGTTCAAGGTTTTTTTCTCCTTCTGTCCATATGATGAAAATATCATCAATGTAGCGAAAGTATTTGAAGGGTTTGTGAGGGTGAGTGGCTAGGAATCTCTGCTCTAAGTCAGCCATGAAGAGGTTTGCGTACTGTGGTGCCATTTTGGTGCCCATGGCTGTTCCCATGGTTTGTAAGTAGATGGAGTGGTTGAAGATGAAATAATTGTGAGTAAGTATAAATTCTGTAAGTTTACTGACTGTAGAAGCACTATATGTCTGGTTAGGGCTGTTGGAGGAAAGAAAGTTTAAGCAGGCATCAATACCATCTTTATGTGGAATATTGCTGTACAGGGATTCCACATCCATTGTCACAAGTATAGTATCCTCTGGCAATTCTGTTATCTGGCTGATTTTGTTAAGAAAATCAGTGGTGTCTTTTATAAAGCTAGTGGTGTTAATAACTAAGGGCTTAAGAATATTCTCCACTAGGCCCGATAGTTGCTCAGTCAGAGTGTCCATGCCTGTTATTATTGGTCTTCCTGGGTTCCCTGGTTTGTGGATTTTTGGGAGCATGTAGAATGTCCCTATGCTAGGGTTAGAGGGCACCAGTTTGTCCAGTTTATGTTGCGTGTGTTTAGGGAATGTTTTAATTATTTTTCGAAGTTGCAAAGTGTATTCCTGGGTGGGGTCCTTTTCCAGTTTTTTGTAATAAGTTTGATCTGATAATTGTCTATTTCCCTCTGTGATGTAGTCCTGTGTATTCATGATCACCACTGCTCCTCCCTTGTCCGCAGGCTTAATGGTAATATTTTCATTATTTCTTAAGTTTTTTATAGCGTTTTTTTCTAAATGTGAGAGGTTATACATTATTTTTTTCTGCTGTGTGTTGAGCAGAGATGCAGTTCTCAACCGGAAGCTTTCAATATAGCTGTCCAATTTTGTGTTGCGTCCTGCTGCAGGTGTGAAGATTGTGTTCTTTTTCTTTTCATTGTAGTCCTCCCTAGTGCTGGTATTTTCTTTGTCATAGAAGAATTCTTTTAGCCGCAATCTCCTGAAGAATTCCTCTAAGTCTGAGTACAGTTGGATTTTGTCTAGATTTGTACTTGGACAGAATGATAATCCTTTACACAGTACTGATATCTCTGGCCCTGACAGGTGGTAGTTTGAAAGGTTCACAATCCCTGAGTTTTCTGTGTGGTTTTCTTGGTTGGTGACAGTTTGAGTTTTAAATGAGGTGCTGTTATTGTCTGTTGACGTTTGGTCATTTGTTGTTGTAGTTGATCTGTCACCTGGAGCTCTGTTTTCTTGCATTTGGTGTTTTATTCTGTTTTGTGACAGGCATGCAAGTTTCTTCTTTTTCTTCTTGATAAAATTTTGTTGTTGTGTTTTGTGGAAGTGTTGCATTTCTTTTTTAATTTCTTCATTGTACCCATTATTTTCTTGTAGTTTTTGTAGTAGGAGTTGCTTTTGGTCTTTTATTATTTGCTTTTTGCTGTATAGTTGATGAATTAGGTTATTTCTCAGTTTCTCACTGGTACGTCTGCAAAGTTTTTCAGCATACTCACAGTTATGAGTGGTTGCAAGTGGATTCTTAATTTTCAGTCCATTTGGAATGAGATTCTTTTTTTTGCAGGATGATAGGAAGTATATATCACTGTTGATCTGTGTTTCTTTTGTGATCAGTTTCATGATTTGCTTCTTATTATGGCTATATTCAGTATCTTCCATAGTCACGTTGATTGCAGTAGCCATGTTAGTCCAGAGATTTAGATATCAAAATAACCAGAGTATTGCATTGAGCAATGATACTTTTTTTATTGGACTAACTATACATTTATAAGTTGACAAGCTTTCGGAAGAGTTCCTTCCTTTATCAAGTCTGAAGCAATACTGACCATTATATATTAAGATTATATCTTAAAACACAGAATAGCTAAGGAGACAGAAAGTGCAGGGAGAGGAGGAGGTGTCGTAAAAATCATGAGGGGGGCTTAGGTAACAGGCAGACAGTGTCCAGTGTAGGAGAACAGACAGGGGAAATATATAGCTATTCATAGAGCATATACTGACATAAAGTTATATATCAACATTGAATCGATATCTATAAAGATGTGAAATTGTATATACAGGGGGAGTACAAAAGTTAAAAAAAGACAAAAGTGTGGACATAGGCTTACCTGTGTACCTATGTATAAAGAATGTGGAATATACTATGTAATTGACTAAATGAAAGTATATTACAAAAAATTTTGATAATGTGTTAAGAATCCAGAGTCCACATTTAGTCCAGAATTAAACAGGTTGAAGTGCATTATCATTTTCATTTCAAAGGTTTTTCTTTCCATGGTGTTTTTGAAGTTGCCTCTGAGAATTTTGATTTTGAGGTTTTGGATGGAGTGGTCAGGTTGGGTGAAATGGTGACCAACAGGGGTGCAGTATTTTGTTTCACAGTGGTTTTTGATTGAGTGTCTGTGTAAGTTCATTCGAAGGTGCAGTTTTTGGCTTGTTTCTCCAATATAGCATCCCATTTTACATGCAGTGCAATGTATCATGTATACCACATTTGCAGATATACATGAATATGCCCCTTTAATGTTATAAGATTTATTATTGTGGTTTGCTCTGCTGCTTTCACAAACGTGTTGACACAGTTTGCAGAGTGCTTTATAGCAGCACTTGGTTCCATTCTGAGTGTTCTTTTTCTCAAGGGGTAGCTTCCTATGTACCAATTTCTGTTTTAGGTTGGGTGGTTGTCTGTATGCCAGGATTGGGGGGTTTGGAAAGATTTTTTTGAGTGTGGGATCCTCTAAGAGTAGTGGCTGTAAGTCTTTTATGATTTTTCGTATACCTTCCACAGCAGGGTTGTATTTGACTACTAGTGGGATACGTGATATGTTTTTCTTCTCCCTGTATTGTAGTAAGTGTTCACGTGGAGTATTGAGGGCAGAGTTAATTTTTTTATTTATAATCCTTGTTTTGTAACCTTTTTCTCTGAATGATTGGGACAGTGTGATGAGGTGTTTGTCACGGTCCTTGGTATCTGAGCAAATTCTGTGGTATCTTGTAGCCTGACTGTAGATTATGGATTTTTTAATGTGATTGGGGTGGGAGCTGGAGCTGTGGAGGTAGCTGCATCTATCTGTTGGTTTCCTGTATACAGATGAGTGCAGTTTGCCATTTGTGATGGATATTGTTGTATCCAGGAAGCTGACACAGTCTCTAGAAAAGTTCATTTTAAGCTTGATTGATGCATGAAATAGATTAAATGATTTATGAAAATGTTCAAGGTTTTTTTCTCCTTCTGTCCATATGATGAAAATATCATCAATGTAGCGAAAGTATTTGAAGGGTTTGTGAGGGTGAGTGGCTAGGAATCTCTGCTCTAAGTCAGCCATGAAGAGGTTTGCGTACTGTGGTGCCATTTTGGTGCCCATGGCTGTTCCCATGGTTTGTAAGTAGATGGAGTGGTTGAAGATGAAATAATTGTGAGTAAGTATAAATTCTGTAAGTTTACTGACTGTAGAAGCACTATATGTCTGGTTAGGGCTGTTGGAGGAAAGAAAGTTTAAGCAGGCATCAATACCATCTTTATGTGGAATATTGCTGTACAGGGATTCCACATCCATTGTCACAAGTATAGTATCCTCTGGCAATTCTGTTATCTGGCTGATTTTGTTAAGAAAATCAGTGGTGTCTTTTATAAAGCTACTGGTGTTAATAACTAAGGGCTTAAGAAACACAACAACAAAATTTTATCAAGAAGAAAAAGAAGAAACTTGCATGCCTGTCACAAAACAGAATAAAACACCAAATGCAAGAAAACAGAGCTCCAGGTGACAGATCAACTACAACAACAAATGACCAAACGTCAACAGACAATAACAGCACCTCATTTAAAACTCAAACTGTCACCAACCAAGAAAACCACACAGAAAACTCAGGGATTGTGAACCTTTCAAACTACCACCTGTCAGGGCCAGAGATATCAGTACTGTGTAAAGGATTATCATTCTGTCCAAGTACAAATCTAGACAAAATCCAACTGTACTCAGACTTAGAGGAATTCTTCAGGAGATTGCGGCTAAAAGAATTCTTCTATGACAAAGAAAATACCAGCACTAGGGAGGACTACAATGAAAAGAAAAAGAACACAATCTTCACACCTGCAGCAGGACGCAACACAAAATTGGACAGCTATATTGAAAGCTTCCGGTTGAGAACTGCATCTCTGCTCAACACACAGCAGAAAAAAATAATGTATAACCTCTCACATTTAGAAAAAAACGCTATAAAAAACTTAAGAAATAATGAAAATATTACCATTAAGCCTGCGGACAAGGGAGGAGCAGTGGTGATCATGAATACACAGGACTACATCACAGAGGGAAATAGACAATTATCAGATCAAACTTATTACAAAAAACTGGAAAAGGACCCCACCCAGGAATACACTTTGCAACTTCGAAAAATAATTAAAACATTCCCTAAACACACGCAACATAAACTGGACAAACTGGTGCCCTCTAACCCTAGCATAGGGACATTCTACATGCTCCCAAAAATCCACAAACCAGGGAACCCAGGAAGACCAATAATAACAGGCATGGACACTCTGACTGAGCAACTATCGGGCCTAGTGGAGAATATTCTTAAGCCCTTAGTTATTAACACCACTAGCTTTATAAAAGACACCACTGATTTTCTTAACAAAATCAGCCAGATAACAGAATTGCCAGAGGATACTATACTTGTGACAATGGATGTGGAATCCCTGTACAGCAATATTCCACATAAAGATGGTATTGATGCCTGCTTAAACTTTCTTTCCTCCAACAGCCCTAACCAGACATATAGTGCTTCTACAGTCAGTAAACTTACAGAATTTATACTTACTCACAATTATTTCATCTTCAACCACTCCATCTACTTACAAACCATGGGAACAGCCATGGGCACCAAAATGGCACCACAGTACGCAAACCTCTTCATGGCTGACTTAGAGCAGAGATTCCTAGCCACTCACCCTCACAAACCCTTCAAATACTTTCGCTACATTGATGATATTTTCATCATATGGACAGAAGGAGAAAAAAACCTTGAACATTTTCATAAATCATTTAATCTATTTCATGCATCAATCAAGCTTAAAATGAACTTTTCTAGAGACTGTGTCAGCTTCCTGGATACAACAATATCCATCACAAATGGCAAACTGCACTCATCTGTATACAGGAAACCAACAGATAGATGCAGCTACCTCCACAGCTCCAGCTCCCACCCCAATCACATTAAAAAATCCATAATCTACAGTCAGGCTACAAGATACCACAGAATTTGCTCAGATACCAAGGACCGTGACAAACACCTCAATCACACTGTCCCAATCATTCAGAGAAAAAGGTTACAAAACAAGGATTATAAATAAAAAAATTAACTCTGCCCTCAATACTCCACGTGAACACTTACTACAATACAGGGAGAAGAAAAACATATCACGTATCCCACTAGTAGTCAAATACAACCCTGCTGTGGAAGGTATACGAAAAATCATAAAAGACTTACAGCCACTACTCTTAGAGGATCCCACACTCAAAAAAATCTTTCCAAAACCCCCAATCCTGGCATACAGACAACCACCTAACCTAAAACAGAAATTGGTACATAGGAAGCTACCCCTTGAGAAAAAGAACACTCAGAATGGAACCAAGTGCTGCTATAAAGCACTCTGCAAACTGTGTCAACACGTTTGTGAAAGCAGCAGAGCAAACCACAATAATAAATCTTATAACATTAAAGGGGCATATTCATGTATATCTGCAAATGTGGTATACATGATACATTGCACTGCATGTAAAATGGGATGCTATATTGGAGAAACAAGCCAAAAACTGCACCTTCGAATGAACTTACACAGACACTCAATCAAAAACCACTGTGAAACAAAATACTGCACCCCTGTTGGTCACCATTTCACCCAACCTGACCACTCCATCCAAAACCTCAAAATCAAAATTCTCAGAGGCAACTTCAAAAACACCATGGAAAGAAAAACCTTTGAAATGAAAATGATAATGCACTTCAACCTGTTTAATTCTGGACTAAATGTGGACTCTGGATTCTTAACACATTATCAAAATTTTTTGTAATATACTTTCATTTAGTCAATTACATTGTATATTCCACATTCTTTATACATAGGTACACAGGTAAGCCTATGTCCACACTTTTGTCTTTTTTTAACTTTTGTACTCCCCCTGTATATACAATTTCACATCTTTATAGATATTGATTCAATGTTGATATATAACTTTATGTCAGTATATGCTCTATGAATAGCTATATATTTCCCCTGTCTGTTCTCCTACACTGGACACTGTCTGCCTGTTACCTAAGCCCCCCTCATGATTTTTACGACACCTCCTCCTCTCCCTGCACTTTCTGTCTCCTTAGCTATTCTGTGTTTTAAGATATAATCTTAATATATAATGGTCAGTATTGCTTCAGACTTGATAAAGGAAGGAACTCTTCCGAAAGCTTGTCAACTTATAAATGTATAGTTAGTCCAATAAAAAAAGTATCATTGCTCAATGCAATACTCTGGTTATTTTGATATCTATATATATATATATATATATATATATATATATAAATAATATGTGATTATAAATAAATACAAGATATTCTTCTATGTGAAAAACATTTGAATGTGAAATATTCATATTTTTATGTCAGGTTAGCACACTTGAGAATATGCGTGCCACTTTTTTTTCTCCATTAACTTTTATGGGGGAATAGGTTATCGTGCTAACTTTTTACTTTCAAATTGTAATACAAGCACAACATGACGAAAAATGTTACTTCTGGCGCAGTTAGTGCACAAGCAAAAGCACTTTATAACTTTCCACTAGTAATCTGGCCCTAAATAAATGCTAGATAGAATGATGCATTCAAAGAAAACATTAGTCTGAGAATAACATGTAAATATATATTTTTTTAAAGTTTCATTAGCTTTTAAATATTGACAAAATAAGTGTAAAATGTTAGTGTCTATATAAAACAATGTGAGCTGCCATGTTGCAACTTAGGTTACCTTCTCTGCTGTGGCCAATTAGGGACAGTTATAAATAGGTTACTATAGTGTGCAGCTAATGATAGTGTAGTGACCCCTAGTGGGAATGAAACGTATTAAGGGCTGTAGCCTGGCAGGGATAGGAATGTGAAGGAAAGATGGAGATGCAACAATCTTGCAGTTTAAGGGGAGTGACTCACCTTGAGGTTTAAGAACAGATGTTCTGGAGAGTTCTGCCTCTTTCCTCTGGTGTTTCTTCAAGAAGTTGGAGTTGTTTGAGATTGCTGTTCGTCATGGATCGTGCCAGACGAGTGTCTGTTCCTCCTAAAAGGTTCAGGGATGGGTCCCCAGTTGGTAGCAGGGCTCCTGCAAAGGAGAATAGAGTGGTTAGTAAGGAGAGGGTCCTTCCTAGGCAGGAGGCTGATATCCCATGTGGTCAGGGCTCTAGGGTCCCCTCTCCTATTCCCCCGGGGCGACCCCCCTCCTTGTATGAGGTTGTGGAGTTTAAACTGGAGGATACTGAGGTAGACGAGGTAATGGATGAGCAGGAGGAAGGGGAGTTTGAGGAGGCCCAGGGTCTGAGGCCTATCCAGTGGTAGTAGATCCCATGCCGAGCAATGCTCCGGTACTGGGAGTGCAGGCCCTGCCTACCGAGGCCGCTGTTGGAGTGGTGTCCCTCCTGCAGGCCTTGGTAGCAGCGGTGATGCCAGGAGGTGGTTCGCCAGGTCTGGGGCCTGCTTTTGGGCCTAGTTTTGGGGCTGGTGTGGGGCCTGGTCTCGGGCCAAGTCGGCCTGGGGTTGGGCCTTATGCTGGCTTGCAAGGCGCCCGGTGTATGTGGGGCCTAGTGTGCAGTCTGGGCCTGGTTCTGGGCCCATTTGGCCTGGTTCTGGGTCGGCTGCAGGTTCAGGATGGCCAGCGGTTGTGGGGCCTAGTGGGGGAGCCGGTGTAGGGTATGTTCGGACTAGTGCCGGTTCTTACCCGGTCCCATTGCAGGAGCATGCAGGCAGTGCGGTGGGCCTTTGGGTCTTGCTGCAGGGCCTTGTCCGGGTAGGCCTGTGACCAGCAGCAGCCCTTACGACGTGGCTCCGGGTCCAGGCCTCCCGGTGACGTCATGCGCAACTGGTGCATCATTTTGAGATGGAAATACCCCTGAGAGGTCGCGGTAGTGAGAGCGGTTGCCGGGGGGGGGAAGCAAGGAGCTCCAGTCAATAGTAGTACCCAAGAAAGAGCCAGGGAAGTTTCAGTTGATTCAGCACCTGTCCTATCCAGCAGGCGCGTCAGTCAATGATGTCATTGACACTGAGTTGGCCTCAGTGCATTACCAGTCCTTTGACCAAGCACTGGGGGTGGTGCTGCAGGCTGGGAGGGGTGCTGAGTTGGCGAAGCTCGACATTGAGTCGGCATTTCGGTTGTTGCCGTTGCACCCGGCTTCCTTTAGGTTAATGGGGTGCAAATTGCAGGGGGAGTATTATGCAGATAGGTTCTTGCCCATGGGGTGTTCCCTGTCGTGTGCATTATTTGAGATGTTCAGTTTGTTTTTGCACTGGGCAGTGGTTGCGGTGTCAGGGGATAATGCGGTGGCACATTATCTGGATGATTTCCTCCTGGAGGGCACACCAGGATCAGAAAGTTGCGCCAGGCTAATGGAGACCATGCGTTTCATAATGGCCAAGTTTGGGGTACCGCTTGCCGAGGACAAAACTCAGGGGCATTGTACATGCCTGACGTACCTCGGCATAGAAATTGACACGGAGGCCGAGTTATGCTGCATGCCGAGCGATAAGGTCCTTAAACTCCTGGAAGCGGTTAGGGTGGCTGCTGCAGGAGAATGGTTGCAGAAGAAAGAGCTGCAATCATTGCTTGGAATGTTGAATTTTGCCTGCAGGGTTATACCTATGGGCAGGTTATTCAACAGACGGATGGAGGGGTGTTTGGGACCGGCTAGGGCAGGTAGAGTGAAGATCTCCAGGGATATTGTTGAGGATCTGCAGGTCTGGGATAGGATTCTGACAGATTTCAATGGGGTGAGGCTGTGGCCTCGGCAGAAGGTGACCAGTCAGAAGTTACAGCTGTTTACAGACGCGGCGGGGGCATTTGGCTTTGACGCCTTCTTTGACGGTGAGTGGTACGCAGGGCCTTGGCCAGTGGAGTGGCGCGAGCAGGGGCTCACTAGTAATTTGACCCTGCTTGAGCTATTCCCTATTGTGGTGGCGGTAGAGCTGTGGGCCAACCACTTTGAAGATAGGGTGGTCATGTTCTGGTCTGATAATTTAAGTGTAGTGCATGCTGTCAACAACTTGCCAGCTGCTTCTCCTGTAGTGGTGCGGTATCTGCGTTTCCTGGTGTTGCGTTGCCTCCACAGCAATATTTACTTCTCTGCACGTCACGTGCCAGGGGTGGATAATGTGGTGGTGGATGCCTTGTCGCGTTTCCAATGGGATCAGTTTAGGAAGTTAGTTCTGGAAGCTGCGGAAGTGGGGCTGACTTGTCCTCCTTTTCTCTGGCAGCTGGCGGAACTGGGAGGTTCATTCTGTCGCTAGTGGGCTCGGCCTTAGCTCCGGTGACTTGGGCGGCCTACCTGTCCTACTGGAAAGCTTGGGAAGAATTCTGCGGGAACCGGCAGGTTTCTGTGTGGGATGGGTCTCAGGTAATGTTGCTGGAGTGGTTATCTATGCTTAGGACGCAAGGGATGTGCAAGGGGGCTGTGCAGGTGCGTTTGACAGCCCTTTCATATTTTTATAAGTTAGTAGGTGATCCCGACCTGGTAGGGTCGTTTTTGGTGAAGCAGATAGCGCGGGGTTGGGGACGCACGGAAATCAAGGTGCCAGACTTTAGGGAACCTATAAAGAGCGAGAGGCTAGAGCAACTTTTGCTTGGGCTGGAAGGGGCGTGTTCCTCCCCATACGAGTGCTCGTTGTTTCAGGCGGATTTTGTGCTGGCATTTGCAGGCGCGTTGCGTATGAGTGAACTGGTAGCACCGGCGGCTAAGGAGTCAGGAAAAGGTGTTGGAGTTGTTTTTTCAATTTTTGTCCCCCGGTCTAAAACAGACCAGGAGGGTAAGGGTGTTTGGATGACTTTGGCTAAGAAAGGTGGCAGTTTAGCCTGCCCAGTCCAAGTGTTGTCTGAGTTCTTAGGGGTACGTCCAGTAGGTGAGAATCAATTTTTGGCCCATGCAGATGGCTCATCTCTGTCAGTCTACCAGTTCAAGAGGGTACTGAAAGCAGTGGCAGGCAAGGTAGGCATTAAGGTAGGCATTAATCCTAGCACTTTAGGGACGCATTCCTTTAGGATCGGGGCAGCCACATCCACATCGGCAGAGGGGCAGTTGGCAGCAGGCATTAAGCGGCTAGGCAGGTGGCGCTCAAATAGGTACAGGTTGTACGTTAGGCCACTGTCACAATAGAAGATGGTATTAGTTGCCTTGATAGTTACCAAAGTTTACTGTTATTATTTCAGGTTCTGCTCCTGCGGCTGTCCGGGTCTGGATTGTGGGACATTCTTATGTCCATTGGGCGGCCATTCGGGCTGCTCTGGGGGTCAGAAGTTAGGTTTCCCTATGGCCAGGGCATCTGTTAGATGGTTAGGTCGGAGGGGGATGCGCTGGCGCAAGCTCCCGACGCTGCTGCAGGATGCGCATAGAAGTTGGGGTAGGCCCCAGATAGTTGTGCTGCACCTAGGAGGGAATGATGTTGGTGACACCCCTGTTTTGGATATCATCAGGATCATTCAGGCAGACATAGGTTGGCTGCATACTTGGTGCCCGGGGGTTCATGTAGGATGGTCCAATATGGTGGCCAGACTGCATTGGAGGCATTTAGGTTCACAGAGAGGTGGGGAAGGCTGTCTGCGGGTCGCAGGGGTTTGTGGTTCGCATCCTAATTTGTTGGCTGACCAGAAGGCTTTGTACCACCCCGATAGTGTGCATTTATCCAAGGTGGGTTTAGACCTATTCTTGGGTAATTTGAGAGAGGCGCTGGCCACCCAACTCTAAGTTGTGTGAGGGGTGGCGGCAAGAGTCTCTTGTTGATATGGTGGCGAGAGGTAGCGGCCTAATTTTGAAGCCTTGGAGTGGAGTGATTGGTGGCTGGAGGAAAGGCGACATCACTAGGTCCGAGCCTAGGGTGCCTTCTCCTCGCAGGTAGGCAGGTCAGAAAAATCATCCTAACCCCCTTGACTAAACATCTGATGGGGCAGAGTCATCTGGGGGAATCCGTCATATCCCGAATCGAAATTGGGCCTCTACCTCCCAAAGTAGGAGTTATGGTTAGGGACTCATGCACGCCAGGCATATTTGAATATGCTGTTGGTTACTAAGTAACCTGCTAGTGTGATCATGCACACTAGCCGTTTAAATAAATGCAACCCGAGGGTCTTCCTCACAGCTCTGTTGTCATGTCCTTATTTCGGGAAATAAGGGGGGGTAATAAAGTTTGATATGGTGTGTTAATTCACTGGTATCCTGGAGTAGGCTATTCAGTCCTTATGATAGTGTAGTGACCCCTAGTGGGAATGAAACGTATTAAGGGCTGTAGCCTGGCAGGGATAGGAATGTGAAGGAAAGATGGAGATGCAGCAATGTTGCAGTTTAAGGGGAGTGACTCACCTTGAGGTTTAAGAACAGATGATCTGGAGAGTCCTGCCTCTTTCCTCCGATGTTTCTTCAAGAAGTTGGAGTTGCCCACCCTCCCTTCCCTGGAAAAGAAATATAGCGGGCGGCATGAGCAGTGGCTGTGTTGCGGCTTTAGTTAACACAGCGGGGGTAGGTTTAGTCGAGCTAGCCTTGGGTAAGCCCATGTTTGTAATAGTTGGGCCTCCACCAGTCTCTTATTCGGCTCTTTCGGCTGTCAAGAGCTGGGCCCCTTAAGGGCAGGAGATATAGTTTGCTCTAGCGGCGAGAGGTAGCGGCCTAATTTTGAAGCCTTGGGGTGGAGTGATTGTTCAGACTGAAGGAAAGGCGACATCACTAGGTCCGAGCCAAGGGTGCCTTCTCCTCGCAGGCCAGAAAATTCATCCTAACCCCTTTGACTAAACATCTGATGCGGCGGAGTCATCCGGGGGACTTCGTCATATCCCGAATCGGAATTGGGCCTCTACCTCCCAAAGTAGAAGTTATGCACGCCAGGCATATTTGCATATGCTGTTGGTTACTAAGTAACCTGCTAGTGTGATCATGCACACTAGCTGTTTAAATAAATGCGACCCGAGGGTCTTCCACCCAGCTCGGTTGACGTGTCCTTATTTCGGGAAATAAGGGGGGAGGTAATAAAGTTTGATTAGGTGTGTTAATGCGCTGGTAATTCACTGGTATCCCGGAGTAGGCTATTCAGTAGTTTATGGCTCTGTGGAATACAACAGTGTTCTGCACTTCCATTTCTAACAGGAACTGAAAAGCTCACAATTTCAGAATGAAATTACAGGAAAAGGAGACAAAATAAATAATGAAAGTATGTTGCAGACTTTTTTTTATATACAATTTATCATTTTATATTACCATCTCAAAGTGTTTAATGTCCCTTTATAAGGACAGTCTACTTGAACATGTTTATAGTTTACAAAGATAGATAATCCATTTATACCCATTCCCCAGTTTTGCATAACCAACACTGTCATAGTAATACACTTTTTACCTCTTTGATTACCTTGTATCTAAGCCTCTGCAGACTTCCCCCTTATCACGTGCTTTGACAGACTTGCATTTTAGCCAATCACTATTCTATATATGGCACACATGAACTAGCGCTGCCTAGCTGTGTAAAGTTAAAAAAATGCACTGAGTTAAAAATGGGCCTTCAAGAAATTAGCATATGAGCCTACCTAGGCTTAGCCTTCAACAAAGAATATCAACAGTACAGAGCAAATTTAATGATAAAACTAAATTGGAAAGTTGTTTAAAATTGCATGCCCTATCGGAATCATGAAAGTGTGAGTTTGACTTGACTGTCACTTTAACATGCAATTGTTTTTCCGCCAGTGCCTGCAGCTCTCTTTAAAGCCGTTCTCTTATTTTAACAAATTTTATACTGGGTGCCGCCATCTTGTATTGCACGTATTGTTGCATCCTGGAATAGAAGCAGTGCACTTTCACAGATCTGTGATGTTATCAGCTTTTTGACAGCTGTACTCTGCACTTCAGTTTAGCTCACATAAGAGAGTTGAAGCGTAAACATTTTTGCAGGATTTTTTTACAGTTTAAAAGTTACATAACAAATATAAGCACCAAGATGGCGGCAGAGCTTCACATACTGATATCTGTAAGAGGTTAAAATAAGCTGCAGGCACAGGAGGAAAATCAATACATGGTAAATAGTAACCATGCTACTGTAGTTGTATCCAACAGTTTAATGTCACTTCAAATTTGAAATTGCATCTCAAGTTTGACTTTTATGTCCCTTTAAAAGTTTATACCGTTTAAAGTGTAATAACATGAACATTAAAGGGACAGTCTAGTCAAAATTAAACTTTCATGATTCAGATAGGGCATTTAATTTAACAACTTTTCAATTTACTTTTATCATCAAATTTGCTTTGGTATCTTTCTTTGAAAGCTTAACCTTGGTAGACTCATATGCAATTTCTAATCCCTTGAAGGCCACCTCTTATATTAATGCAGTTGAGAGGGCACTGATTGGCTAAAATGCAAGTCTGTCAAAACAACTGAAATAAGGGGGCAGTCTGCAGATGATAGATACAAGGTTATCATAGAGGTAAAAAGTATATTAATATAACAGTGTTGGTTTTGCAAAACTGGGGAATGGGTAATAAAGGGATTATCTATCTTTTTAAACAATAAAAATTGTGGAGTAGACTGTTCTTTTAATATACTATGCCTCTTCAGGCAACTCGTATGTAGCATAAGAAAAAGACACATCAACAATATCATTGCAGTGAAAGGTATATATTTATTATATATTCTATAATAGATTGCATCTAACGGATAATGTCATTATTACTAAAAAGAAAATATATTATGCAAAGTGAAACAACTGTTTAATGCACCATTATTTGGTTTCTCTGAGTTTCCTCTAAGTTAAACCCTTAAATTGTAGTTTTTACACTGTCCTTGGAGAGGCTGGAGTACATTCTGTGGACTTCACAACCCTATTACTATTATGGGGTGATTGTTTAATAAGTGCAGGACATCATGTAAAGAAAAAACATTTTTAAAAGTTCCAGTTAGCTAGATTATATTATCACATGAGCTCTCTTTATACACCGTATATATTGTTTTGCATAACTGGTTACCAATAAAGTTTTTTTTTAAAAAAGTCTGTAGAGTGCAAGATATTTTATTGAATTGTTGACCTCCTGAAAGTCATAGTTCAGAAAGATGCATAAGAAATAGCGTAGCACTGCAAATGTAAATGAAATGCTGCAATAAAAATGCCACTGTTATCATTTTAGATTTGGATTGTGTTTATTTTAAAGGAATATTCTAATGCAAAAATTAAGATTTTTTAAGTAATTAGAACATGAAATGTTAGTATTTCACACTGTAGCTTACTAGGGCTGAGTTTACATTGCTGGTTTCACTCATATACATAAGTTTATAGTTATTAAAAACAGTGACATAAAGATAACACCAATTAGCAGTTTACAACACTCTCAGATTTTCAATTTATGCTCACTAAAGTACAGCGACAGAAGGTCATTGTCAACTCTCATTGAAGACAATGGGAGAGGCAAAATGATAATTTGTGAAGTTAGTTCATCTTGTCGTTGACTTTCATTAACTTTACGTTTCACCTTTTACGAATGGTATTTGAAAATAAGAAAACACATTGGAATATTTTATATACAAAATATTAAAATATTATGTATTACAATAATTATTCATAATTATATGAATATGATGAAAAATATGTAAACTAGGTAAAAAAAAAAACAGAATACAAAAACAAATTACGCCAGACAAATGGTTTAACGCTTTGTTCCTTGTTTTTTGCACCAGCAATGTAAACTTACCTTAGGAGTTTAACCCTTACAAAGTGGCTTCTTGCTTGGTACATACTGATTTAGTGATTTACAGTGTGAGAATTTGGCTCCATGAAATCCCTTTAAAAGGATAGTAAAGTCCAAATTAAACTTTCATGATTCAGATAGGGCATGTAATTTTAAACAACTTTCTAATTTATGTTTATCATCAAATTTGTTTTGTTCTCTTGGTATTCTTAGTTGAACGCTAAACCTAGGCAGGCTCATATGCTAATTTCTAAGCCCTTGTTAAAGATAACAACATTCAGCAGTTTACAATGCTCTCAGATTTTCATTTTATGCTCACCAAAGTACAGTAGCGGAAAATCTTTTATCTGAATGCATTTGACAGTTTTTCACAGCTAGAGGGCATTAGTTCATGTGTATCATATAAATAACATTGTGCTCACACAAGTGGAGTTATTTAAGAGTGAGCACTAATTGCCTGAAATGCAAGTCTGTCAAAAGATCTGATATAAGGTGGAAGTCTGCAGAAGCTTAGATACATGGTAATTACGGGTAAAAAGTATATTTCTATAACAGTGTTGGTTATGCAAAACTGAGCGAATAGTAAATAAAGAGAGTATCTATCTTTTTAAACAACAATATTTTTGGTGTTTACTATCCCTTTAAGCTTAAAACAAAGATCTCCAACACATTGTGAAGCCCCAAATGGGTTAAGAACCTTTGTGCACATGTTACAGATAATGCCAACCCTCTTCTCTCATTACTCCTGTGACATTTTGATTCATGGAATTTCAATTAGAACATTTGCAGTCTCATTAAAGTTTTATTGGGCTGTTTTCAAATTATGATGCTGCATTCTCTACTTCAACACCAAATCAGAGTACAAACATCTGTCACTTTTCTTTAAGAACTGTCAGTTTCCAGTGATGTAATATGATCTCCATTAGTAAATTTGTTCACTCTGTATTTTTTTTTAATTTCATTTTATTTCTTAGTCCAGGGCTTCAATTTGCTTCTTATTTTCCTATTAAATATGATTAGAACAAAAGGGCATGCTGAACCATAACACATAGTGAAAAATACCCTTATATCTGTCACTAGTGCAAGGAGGTGGGTAGATACAGTTTGATACAACCAAATAGTATTGTCTATTCCATACAATGTGACATAAAATGTCACCAGAGTCACCACAGCTCGTGCTGCCTGAGTTTCAGCTGATGGCCCTCTTTTATTTGAACTGGAGCTACGGAGCCCCTTAACTTGTTTGCTGTGTCGATGAAGGATCCACAGGATGTAGCTACTTGCTAGAACCATGAGGACAACCAAAACTAAGTCAAGAGCAAAACTCACAAAGCCTGAGGCTTCAAAGGAGACCTTGTCTGGGTATACTACAATACAGTAACCAGGTCCATAGACATATTTTATACCAGTAGTATTGAATATTGGTGTAGCATACAGCGCAAATGGTGTGTTAACAGTTATATTCATCACATAGAGGAAACCAATAGCAGCTGACATTCCTTCTTGGATTCTGGTTTTCATAGAAGAACTCGTGCCAGATGAGCTGAGGATAACACCTTGGAAGCAGCTGAGTAAACAGGTAAGGCTGATGGCCATACCACGAAAAACTCTGAAGATTGCTGACGTCAATTTGCACCCAGCATCATTAATATAGCCTTTGACGCCCATCTCAAAGAGAATTGTGGGGAAGATCCTGGTTAGATACCCAAGAAGGTTGGCCAGAGAGAGGTGGCTTAAGATGAGCTCTGAACCAACTAATTTGTGCTCTTGATAGGTAATAATTGCAAAGACCACCAGAATCATACTGTTTCCAGCTACACCCACAACTGTGATCCCACTGTATGTTGCTACTTTTACCAACTTATATAGATCCATTACACCAATCTGAAATAAAAATGGCAAAAACATGGAGAAATAATTTAAAATCAAGTATATTGAGAATCATTTCAGATGCTATCTTTTAAATTGATTGTTCATAAATATAATTATACATTTTGTTCTTTTTGTAACAGTTTTTGTAAATATTGATCTTTTTTATTCTCTAAAGAGATTATTTTTCTTAGTCTTTTTAAATTTCTACCCTTGTAACTTTCATGCCATTATATTAAGGGAACTCATTGAATCTTATTTTTTGTAGAAGAGGGGACATAACTGTATACTGTACATTGTATGATAATACAAAGCTATATATGTCTGACCACTAATTAACCACAAACAATATGGCTTTATTTGTCTGTAAGTATCTAAAAAATAAATACAAGTTGAGTAAAACTACAGAAGCCATAATTCCGTATATAAAGTTACCAAGGCTGGACTACTATTAAAATATAAATAAAAATAGAATCTCTGTTGCAGAACACAATGCTAAAAGGTGAATAATAAAAAATTAAACATTTCTGATTCAGATAAAGCATGCAATTGTAACATACATATCAATTTACTTTTATTATTAAATTCCCTTCTTTCTTTTGGTAAGATGTGTTAAAAAAATATAGGGCCTCAGTGTTTGCAATAACGCTTAAGTCATTTGGACAATCCTAATCCTATGCAGGTATTAGGTTTTAACAAAAAATTCCAAGGAGTACTGTAAATTTCAAAAATAGAAGTAAATTTTTAAGTTTACTTTCTTCTTAATTTTTTTTTATTGCACATTTTATCAGACTCCTAAACCTTTTAACTTCCATGCCCTTAAAGTGACATCATACTGCACATTTTTTCTACGCTTTATTGTGTCCCCAAATGTCAGTTTTACCTGCTAGAGTGTATTAAAAATGGTTTACATTTTTGCCATTTGAAATACCTGATTTTGCCAGTTAAAACGCCACCTATAACAAAAATCCGCCGCAGCCCAATGGGAGGTGGGAGTGACAGATGCTAAAATGTTTATTTTCAATTGCTCTTTCTACAAGGGCCTGATGATCTAAAGCTCACCTCTCAGCAACATGATCTAAGAAATCTTATCAGTATGGAGAGGTGCCTCTAAGAATTTTAGAAAAGTAAATTTTAGCTTTAAAGGGACAGTCAAGTCCAAAATAAACTTTCATGATTCAAATACGGCATGTCATTTTAACAACTTTCCAATTTACTTTCATCACCAATTTCTCTTGGTATTCTTAGTTAAAAGCTAGACCTAGGAGGATCATATGCTAATTTCTTAGACCTTAAAGGCCACCTCTAACCTAAATGCATTTTGACAGTTTTTCACCACTAGAGGGCGTTAGTTCATGTGTTTCATATAGATAACATTGAGCTCATGCACGTGAATTTAACGAGGAGTGAGCACTGATTATCTAAAATGCAAGCCGTTGGAGTGAGGAGGTGTTGTTAAGTGGGAGGAGCTGTCTAGTGCAGAGCACACGCTGAGGCCAGTGTGCAGCGTGTAGTGTGGAGCACAGACAGCCTTTTCAGCTATTCCCACCTGCAGTTTTTTCTCTCGTTGTCGGTGTGGTTTCACCCTAGAGAGATGGGCCATGTTATCTGGGCCCCTTTGCAGAACTACAATTATCCTGTTATTTTCATAACCTGTGGTTTTTTTTTTCCCAGAGGCCTTGTATGGAGGAAGGCAATTATAGCTATTAAATGTAATTTGAATCTATGATGGTATATAGATAGCTGACACCATGGGGGGTAGTTATCAAGCCGTCAACTTTTCTGACTTCGCCGGCCCAATACGCCCGCCTAAGCTCGCCTACCTTCGCCGCCGCGGACCTGAAAAAATACGCCTAAGTTATCAAAAAAAGCTGTCAAAAAGCCGCGGGGCGATGAGCAGCGGACTGTGAGAGTTATCACTCATCCGATCTCGCTGCTCTTCGGCTGTTTGACAGCTTTCTTGCTAGCCTGTCACTAAGCACCCACACTAAACTGCACTGTTCTACCCCCTATACCGGCGCCCCCGGAGCCCCCCGCAACTAAATAAAGTTACTAACCCCTAAACCGCCACTCCTAGACCCTGCCGAAACTATTAAAAATGTATTAACCCCTAAACCGCCGCTCCTAGACCCCGCCGCAAGTCTTATAAATGTATTAACCCCTAAACCGCCGCTCCCGGACACCGCTGCCACCTACATTATACCTAGTAACCCCTATCCTGCCCCCCCTATACCGCCGCCCTCTGTAATAAAGTTATTAACCCCTATCCTGCTGATCCCGCACCTCGCCGCAAATAAAAAAATAGTTTAACCCCTAAACCGCCGCTCCCTGAACCCGCCGCAACCTATCTTAAATTTATTAACCCCTATCCTGCCCCCCCTACACCGTCGCCACCTATATTAAATTTATTAACCCCTATCCTGCCCCCCACTACACCGCCGCCACTGTAATAAAATTATTAACCCCTAAACCTAAGTCTAACACTAACCCTAACACCCCCCTAACTTAAATATTAATTAAATAAATCTAAATCATATTTTTATTATTAACTAAGTTAATCCTATTTAAAACTAAATACTTACCTATAAAATAAACTCTAATATAGCTACAATATAAATAATAATTATATTCTAGCTATCTTAGGATTTATTTTTATTTTACAGGCAACTTTGTATTTATTTTAGCTAGTTAGAATAGTTATTAAATAGTTATTAACTATTTAATAACTACCTAGCTAAAAGAAATACAAAATTACCTGTAAAATAAATCCTAACCTAAGTTACAATTAAACCTAATACTACACTATCATTAAATTAATTAAATAAACTACCTACAAATAACTACAATTAAATACAAGTACATAAACTAACTAAAGTACAAAAAATAAAAAAAGCTAAGTTACAAAAAATAAAAAAATAAGTTACAAACATTTTAAAAATATTACAACAATTTTAAGCTACTTACACCTAATCTAAGCCCCCTAATAAAATAACAAACCCCCCAAAATAAAAAAATGCCCTACCCTATTCTAAATTAAATAAAGTTCAAAGCTCTTTTACCTTACCAGCCCTTAAAAGGGCCATTTGTGGGGGCATGCCCCAAAAAGTTCAGCTCTTTTGCCTGTAAAAGAAAAATACAACCCCCCCCAACATTAAAACCCACCACCCACATACCCCTAATCTAACCCAAACCCCCCTTACAAAAACCTAACACTAATCCCCTGAAGATCATCCTACCTTGAGTCGTCTTCACTCAGCCGAGCAGCGATGGAACCGAAGTGGACATCCGGAGCGGAAGAAGTTAATCCTCCAAGCGGCGCTGAAGAAATCTTCCATCCGATGAAGTCATCATCCAGGCGGCACTGAAGAAGTCTTCGATCCGGGCGATGTCCTCTTCCAAGCCGGGTCTTGAATCTTCCTCCCGCCGACGCGGAACCTCCTTCTTCACCGACGGACTACGACGAATGAAGGCTCCTTTAAGGGACGTCATCCAAGATGGCGTCCCTTCAATTCCGATTGGCTGATAGGATTCTATCAGCCAATCGGAATTAAGGTAGGAAAAATCTGATTGGCTGATGGAATCAGCCAATCAGATTCAAGTTCAATCCGATTGGCTGATCCAATCAGCCAATCAGATTGAGCTCGCATTCTATTGGCTGTTCCGATCAGCCAATAGAATGCAAGCTCAATCTGATTGGCTGATTGGATCAGCCAATCGGATTGAATTTGAATCTGATTGGCTGATTCCATCAGCCAATCAGATTTTTCCTACCTTAATTACGATTGGCTGATAGAATCCTATCAGCCAATCGGAATTGAAGGGACGCCATCTTGGATGACGTCCCTTAAAGGAGCCTTCATTCGTCATAGTCCGTCGGTGAAGAAGGAGGTTCCGCGTCGGCGGGAGGAAGATTCAAGACCCGGCTTGGAAGATGACATCGCCCGGATCGAAGACTTCTTCAGCGCCGCCTGGATGATGACTTCATCGGATGGAAGATTTCTTCAGCGCCGCTTGGAGGATTAACTTCTTCCGCTCCGGATGTCCACTTCGGTTCCATCGCTGCTCGGCTGAGTGAAGACGACTCAAGGTAGGATGATCTTCAGGGGATTAGTGTTAGGTTTTTGTAAGGGGGGTTTGGGTTAGATTAGGGGTATGTGGGTGGTGGGTTTTAATGTTGGGGGGGGGGGTTGTATTTTTCTTTTACAGGCAAAAGAGCTGAACTTTTTGGGGCATGCCCCCACAAATGGCCCTTTTAAGGGCTGGTAAGGTAAAAGAGCTTTGAACTTTATTTAATTTAGAATAGGGTAGGGCATTTTTTTATTTTGGGGGGGTTTGTTATTTTATTAGGGGGCTTAGATTAGGTGTAAGTAGCTTAAAATTGTTGTAATATTTTTAAAATGTTTGTAACTTATTTTTTTATTTTTTGTAACTTAGCTTTTTTTATTTTTTGTACTTTAGTTAGTTTATGTACTTGTATTTAATTGTAGTTATTTGTAGGTAGTTTATTTAATTAATTGAATGATAGCGTAGTATTAGGTTTAATTGTAACTTAGGTTAGGATTTATTTTACAGGTAATTTTGTATTTCTTTTAGCTAGGTAGTTATTAAATAGTTAATAACTATTTAATAACTATTCTAACTAGCTAAAATAAATACAAAGTTGCCTGTAAAATAAATATAAATCCTAAGATAGCTACAATGTAATTATTATTTATATTGTAGCTATCTTAGGGTTTATTTTACAGGTAAGTATTTAGTTTTAAATAGGAATAATTTATTTAAGTATAGTGTAGTAATAGGTGTAATTGTAACTTAGGTTAGGATTTATTTTACAGGTAATTTTGTAAGTATTTTAACTAGGTAGCTATTAAATAGTTAATAACTATTTAATAGCTATTGTACCTAGTTAAAATAAATTGAAAGTTGCCTGTAAAATAAAAATAAATCCTAAGATAGCTAGAATATAATTATTATTTATATTGTAGCTATATTAGGGTTTATTTTAAAGGTAAGTATTTAGTTTTAAATAGGATTAACTTAGTTAATAATAAAAATATGATTTAGATTTATTTAATTAATATTTAAGTTAGGGGGGCGTTAGGGTTAGTGTTAGACTTAGGTTTAGGGGTTAATAATTTTATTACAGTGGCGGCGGCGTAGTGGGGGGCAGGATAGGGGTTAATAAATTTATTATAGGTGGCGACGGTGTAGGGGGGGCAGATTAGGGGTTAATAAATTTATTATAGGTGGCGACGGTGTAGGGGGGGCAGGATAGGGGTTAATACATTTAATATAGGTTGCGGCGGGTTCAGGGAGCGGCGGTTTAGGGGTTAATACATTTATTATAGTTGCGGTGGGCTCCGGGAGCGGAGGTTTAGGGGTTAATAGGTATAGAGTAGCTTGCGGTGGGCTCCGGGAGCGGCGGTTTAGGGGGTAATAACTTTATTTAGTTGCGGCGGTGTAGGGGGGACAGATTAGTGGTGTTTAGACTCGGGGTACATGTTAGGGTGTTAGGTGTAGACAGCTCCCATAGGAATGAATGGGATGTCTGGCAGCAGCGAACTTGTACTTTCGCTATGGTCAGACTCCCATTGATTCCTATGGGATCCGCCGCCTCCAGGGGTGGCGGTTTGAAAACCAGGTACGCTGGGCCGTAAAAGTGCCGAGCGTACCTGCTAGTTTTTTGATAACTAGCAAAAGTAGTGAGAATGTGCCGCACTTGTGTGCGGAACATCTGGAGTGACGTAAGAATCGATCTGTGTCGGACGGAGTCCGGCGGATCGAAGCTTACGTCACAAAATTCTACTTTTGCCGGTCTTTAGCCTTTGATAACTAAGGCGAATCAGCCTCGCCACAAATACGCTGCGGAATTCCAGCGTATTTGAGGTTGACGGCTTGATAACTACCCCCCCATATCTCAATATATATAATATGAAAATAAGGAACTGGGATTGTTTAGATAAAGACCTGCTAACTATTATGGGTATATTGTGTAAGTAATCTTGTAAGGAATTACGATTGTCTCAGAGAATTTTTCTGTAAAGAGGTGTTAGGCCAACTGCCTTATTTTTTCCCTCTGGTACATATTTGACTATTTATTTTGTGCAGGGAGGAAGGGGAGAAAAAGGAAAAAAGTGTTCAGAATTGCTATCTAACTGGTTAGGTATGTGAAGTCTTTTCGCAGGCTCTTTTTGTTTCACGTTTTTTTTTTTTTTTTTCCACATTTTTGTTTATACCTTCCCCGGGTAGCAGAGGGAAAGGGGAAAAGGTCAGATTGCACCTTAGCTAGGCCCAGATTGGCCAGCGTAGTTTTAATTGAATTTTCATATATTTTTATGGAAAAGTATATCACTCAGGTGAAATTGAGTTCACCCATAATGCCGGCGAAAGTGAAGGACAAAAAAAATAATAAAGTAACTGATACCAGTCTAGATAGCTCAATGGAGCCTAGTAAGACCTCTCTGGATTTGCAGGAATTAATATCTAAAATTTCAGACATTTTTTCCCCTCAATTTGAACTCATTAAAAAAGAATTAGGGTCTATCTCCTCTGAAATTGTCTCACTGTCGACTGAGGTAAGACAGTTTTCAGTGAGATTAACTGAGGCAGAGACAAGAATTTCGGATGTAGAAGACCAGACACATATACTCTCTGCGATGACACAGAAACAGGAATCTAAAATTAAAAATATGCAGTTGCGCCTGGAGGATCTTGAGGATCGCTCCAGGCATAACAATATTAGAATAGTTGGTCTTCCGAAACTAGTAGAGTACGAAGATTTATTAAAATTTACCTCCACTACACTACCCTTAGCACTAGGGATGCCTTCCCACATGTTACCACTTTTGATCGAACGAGCACACAGATTAGGTCCGAGAAAAGTCTCGCCGGATGGAGTATTGAAAAATAGAGTTTGTCTGTTTAAACTTCTAAAGTATCAAGATAAAGTGGAACTTTTGAGGTTGTTTAAAACATCTGAGCCCCCACTTTTTGCAAATAGCAGAGTATTATTGTTCCAGGACTTTTCCTCTGAGACCTCTTCCAAGAGGAGAGCGATGGCCCCCTTTTGTACACAACTAATAAATAAAGGTTTAAAAGCGCGCATGGTGTATCCTGCACGAATTATAGTTGATGATGAAGGTACCAGGCGTTCTTTTGGAGAGATCTCAGAGGTAAAAAAATATATAGAGACCCTTGAGAGGTGATGGCAGTCTATTTTCACAGTTTAGATAGGAAGAAGGCTGACCCCTTGCTGAATCTTTATGTATCAGGACAATATGTTGTCCTTAGTGGATAGTACAGCAAAATAGTTTTTTTGTTTTTATGTGATTGGTTGTGTGTGTTTGGGTTTTTCTTTTTCTTTTTTTTTTCTCTTCTTTTTTTTCCCCTTTCTCTCCTCCCTTCTCTACCGATGGTGTTAAATACAGAATGCCTCTCCTCCACACTGTATATTTTATATTTTCATTAGGCCAATAATTCTTGATCCACGCCTCTTTCTGATTTTAGATGGCTGAGGGAATTAAAATATTATCTTGGAATGTTGGGGGGATAACCTCCCCCATTAAGCGTAAACTTGTTATTAAAACTCTAGCGACGCATAAACCAGATGTAGCCCTGTTGCAGGAGACTCACCTTAAGGAGCTTGAAGCAGCAAAACTGAGGATTAAATGGGTGGGTAAAGTAATTTCTACCTCAGGGCGCAGTAGAAAATGTGTGTTAGCTATTTTACTACACAAAGATCTAGACTATAAGATAGTTGAGATAGAAATAGATCCTGCTGCCAGATATATTCTGTTACAAATCCAGTTAAAAAATACAAAATTAGTGATATGTAATATCTATGCCCCAAATAAATTCTCTAGGGATTTTTGGGAAAAAATAAAAATGAAACTGTTTCCCTTTAGCACTGAGAATTTAATATTAGGAGGAGATTTTAACGCAACTCTCTGCCCAGTATTGGATAGATTTTCTGATAAGAATAGATCAGCCCAGGAAAGAAATGCAAAATTTTTAAAACAATTTTGTACCCAGCTAAAATTAGTAGACATTTGGCGACTAAAAAATCCAGATAAATTAGTATTTTCATGTGAGTCTATGGCTCACTGTACTTTCTCCAGAATAGATTTTTTTTTAATCACTGAAACATTATCTATATGGGAATCAGACGTAGAGGTGGGAGATATCATAATCTCGGATCACGCAATTATCTCACTATTCTTCCCCACAGGTAATAAGGAAAGGATGAAAATATCTGGGTTTGTCTTCCCTCGTTACCTCTACACCAATCCTAAATTTATTAGATATCTAAAAGGATCTTGGCAGTGATACTATGCGGAGAATATAGATTATCTCAATAAACCGGAAATTCTATGGGAGGCCTATAAAGCAGTATTGCGGGGTGAGATTCAGTCATATGTGAGTATAGCTAGGAAGAGAAGGCGAGCATGAGAAACTCAAATTACAAACCAAGTTAGAAACTCCTATAGGAAATTTTGTTTAAATCGTACAGAAGGTAACTGGGGAATTTATAGAGCTAATAGAAAATAAAGAGACCTTTTTCTTAATAGAGGAAGAAGCAAAAATAAATCTCCATTTTAGAGGTTTATATGGCTGCTCTGCTAAATATCTGGCCAGACTCACCAAAACTAGAAAAAAGAAAAATCTTATTCTCGCTATTCGAACAACTAAAGGCAGAACAACAGAATCTAAAGAGATTTTAGAAACTTTTTTTTAATTATTATCAACAGCTCTATTCAGCGATAGAAACTGATAATGTGAATCAAGATATTTTTTGAATACGGTATCGGTACCTAAAATATCTTCCGAGGATCTAAATGCAATTAATGCCCCGATCTCTATAGAAGAAATCAGAAATGTTATAGATAATTTAAAGTTAAGCAAAGCTGCAGGTCCAGATGGTTTCCCTGCTGAATATTATAGATGCATTGGCAAAGATATACTCATTATGTTAGAAAAACTTTTTAATTTCTATTATTGTACAAAGAATCCCATCTCAACTTATTTTTTGGCTGCAAACATCTCTCTTATCCTAAAGAAAGGTAAAAATTCTGAAGATCCAGCTTCCTACAGACCAATTTCGGGTTTTAAATATAGACTATAAAATATTAATGACGATCATAGCGTCCAGATTATCGCTTTGTTTGCACCAAATTATTCACCCAGATCAAACTGGATTTATGGCGTCTAGAAACCCGACAAAAAATATCTGTAAGTTAATTAACTTTTTAGACTACGCGTGGAATGTGGATAAGGGTAAGAGGGAGCCACTTTGGCAAGATGTAGCTATTCTGTCTTTAGACGCTGTTAAAGCGTTTGATTCTATTGTTTGGGATTATCTGTTTAAGGCTTTAGAGCAGTTTGGATTTAATGGTGAATTTCTTTGGTTTATTCATAGAGTATATTACAACCCAATATCTTACATACTTATTAATGGGTCGGTCTCTTCTAAAATTGTGTTACAACGCGGTACCAGACAAGGGTGTCCCTTGTCCCCGGTGCTCTTTAATATTGCACTGGAACCTTTGGCTATACGATTTAGAGAGGTGTTATTAGGAGTTTCGTTTGGTACTCAGTACCTTAAAACTTTATTATATGCTGACGATGTCTTATTATTTTTGGTTAATACGCAACAGGCTATACCAGCCGTACTGCAAATTCTGACAATGTTTAGTTCTTTTTCTGGATACAAGATAAATTTTGAAAAAAAGTGAATTGATGTGTTTTAATAATATAAAAACAATAACTCATACGGATCCATTTAAACGAGTTGATGCTATTAAATATCTTGGTCTAGTCTTGCATAAAAATCCTACTCTCTGGTACAAAGATAATTTTGGGCCCTTACTTGAAAAGATTGGAATAGACCTACGGCTGTGGAGGGCATTTCCATTGCACAGCACGTGTCAATCTTATCAAGTCCATTATTTTTCTGCGTCTGCTTTACCCGTTGCAGAACCTGCCGCTATTTATACCATATAAGGACCTGAAATTAATTAACGCACTTTTTTCCAAATTCATATGGAACAATAAAAAGCCTCAAATTGCTCTTAAGAAGCTAATGCAAAATACCGGGGTAGCAGGACTTGCTCTCCCCAACCTTAAATTGTATAATTTGGCTGCCATGGCTAAAATAGCAATAGATTGGCTTTCGGGATCTAGCTTAGTATCATCTATAGATTTAGAATCTTTCCTAATTGCTCCGTTCTCTGTAAAAGCTCTCTTACATCTGCAAGTGCAGAAATTGCCGCAGAATGTGAGTTGTCTCATGTCCTTTAAGAACATAGTTCAGGCCTGGCAAAAATTTTGTAGAATTTTAGATCTAGATTACTCTGTATCAGAGTTTCTACCCATATTAAATAATCCAAGCTTTCTTCCGGGCCTATATCAAAGAGCATTCAAAGATTGGGCTGATAAAGGACTTTGTTATGTAAGACAATTACTTGATGAAAATCATCAAATATTAGCTGCGGAGGAGGTCTTTAGCAAATTCGGAATACCTAGAACAAGCCTATTTGCTTACTTTCAAATCCGCCATTTTATCTCAGAGCAGAAATGGTATGCTTCATCTTTTGTGGCCTGGTCAGATATTAAGCTGTGCATACAAAAATTTATTTCAGGTGATTCTTTAATCTCTCTGATGTATGAGATTATGCTGAACAAACAGAGCCTGACAGTTAAGGATAATATATGTAAATTTTGGGCACCATTAATTCCCTCGGTAGATCATGAAACAATTAAGCAGAGCTTTGAATTAATACGTAAATGTAAAGTGCCGGTGGCCTGGAATGAATCACACATGAAATTGATCAACAACTTTTATCTCTCTCCCTGGAAACTAATGAAGATTTATCCCTCTGCGGTTAATATATGTCCGTATTGTGCACATACCAGAGCGGATATACTTCATATGTTCTGGTCATGCCCCAAAGTCAAACAACTATGGTTGAAAATTATATACTGGTTCAATAAAACATATAAAGTCACAATTGCCTTTTCCGCAGAGGATATTATTTTCTTATTTCAGTTAAAAGATGTTTTTAACAGTAATACTGTAAATAGCCTTAATACAATTATTCTTGCAGTAAGATTTTGTATACTTAAAAACTGGAAAGCCAGGCATGTACCCGGACTTTCTATGGTTTTTAAAACCCTTCAAAATCAAATCCTCTTTGAGTCACACCACTTGCATGATGTATCTGAGAATAGAATTAAGAAGTTTCTATGGAAATGGTCTCCCGTTATTTTGTCCTTCCCAGCTGTACTCCAGAGGGTGATCCTCTCCCCATTCTTAGCTTCAGTGAGCTTTGCGGAACTGACGCTATTAAATGTTTTTCCACATACTTGGATCGAGCGGCCTTGAGGGGAGTGTGGGGTAGAGGCGGGGGGGTAGGACCAAAGTATTTTTTTTTTTTTTCTTCTTCTGTTTGTTTGTCTGTTTGTCTGTTTGTACGTTTGTGCGACTTCCTAGTTTTGAAGATTATCTTGTATCGCGATGATTAAGTGTGTCCTTTGAAAAACAAAGGGAAAGAGGGGGAAAAAAGGGGAAAAAAGTATGTAAAGAGCAGATAAGGAAGAGAGAGGAAAGAGAAGGAAGGGGAAAAAAAAAAAGAAAAGAGAGAAAAAAGAGAAAAATCCTAGCAGGTCTATATTTGATTTTAGATGTTTTACATTGATATACCTTAATTGTATTGTGGATTTACAGATAAAATCCTTACAGTGTTGCTTTTTCTTTCTTTTGTTTTTTGTACCACACAGTATGCTGGGCCCTGCGTGGCGCAAGATTTGTAATTTGATTTTCCTGTATCTACTGTTCTTTACATATAAATAAAAAGATAAAAAATAAAAAAAATAAAAAAATGCAAGCCTGTCAAAAGAACTGAAATAAGGGGGCAGTCTGCTGAGGCTTAGATACAAGGTAATTACAGAGGTAAAACGTGTATTATTATAACTGTTTTGGTTATGCAAAACTGGGGAATGGGTAATTAAGGTATTATCTATCTTTTAAAACAACAAACATTCTGGTGTTGACTGTCTCTTTAAGGCTGTTAATCTCACTATGCTGGGTTCTGGATGTAAAGGAGAGACAACTGCATTGCAAAGTAAAGTCTGATTTCTCTCCATGCCAGTGAATGTTTGACCAACAGGCCCTAAGTATCAGCCTTTGTGTATAGACAAACAGATCAGATAAGCATGCTTGTTCTTTCTGCAACCATCACCCATTTAAATGAGTTGTGTTTTCAGTGAGCAAAAACAGGTATTTTATATGCAAAAATCAACCTAAAGGAGCAATTTCCAATAAGTTTTATACTTTGCAGCTGGTATAACAAGACAACACATTTAGGGGAATTCCATTTTACAGTACAATCTCTATTTAAATGTTTTGTATTGTGTTGTGCACAGTGATTTATATTTGGAGACCAATTTATCAAAGTGCGAGCGGACATGATACGATGTAGCGTATCATGTCCGCCGCACATCGATAAATGCCGACAGCATATGTTGTTGGCATTTATCATTGCACAAGCAGTTCTGGTGAACTGCTTGTGCAATTCCGCCCCCTGCAGATTCGCGGCCAATCGGCCGCTAGCAGGGGGTGTCAATCAGCCCGATTGTATAGGATCGGGCAGATTGTTGTCCGCGGCCTCAGAGCAGGTGGACAAGTTATCAAGCAGCGGTCTATAGACCACTGCTTCATAACTACTGTTTTGAGTAAAAAAAGTGGCACAAAACACATAAAAAATGTATGTAACAGTATATTAAAAGGATACTGAACCCACATTTTTTCTTTCATGATTCAGACAGAGCATGCAATTTTAAGCAACTTTCTACTTTACTACTATTATAATTTTTTTGTCGTTCTCCTGGTATCTTTATTTGAAAAAGCAGGAATGCAAGCTTACGAGCCAACCCATCTTTGGTTTAGAACCTGGGTAGCGCTTGCTGATTGGTGGCTAAATGTAGAGAGTGATGAAAAATTGTTAAGAGTAAATTAGAAAGTTGCTTAAAATTGCATGCTCTATCTGAATCATGAAAGAAAAAAATTGGGTTAAGTGTCCCTTTTACACTATCTGATAAAAAATAATTGCAAAAAATTGCATGAAAAACTTATAAGGGTCAAAAAAATGAAATGTAAGGTGTTAGAAAAAATAAAATAGTGAAAAAAGTGCTTTTATGGAGGCGTACATGTATAAATAATTGTATTATATGTATATATATATATATTGTATTATATATAGCTATGACTACGGCTTAACAGCCGAAATGCGTAAGCCCAGTGCTGCGCTCACTCTGCTAAGCTGTGAGGATCTCCTTGTTTGCAACTGTTTGCAACTTTTTAACCAAAGAAAATAAAGTTCAAGTTTTACATTTGGCGTGGATTATCTTTTCTTCTGATGATCTATCTTATTATCCTGACATCCACTGCCAATACCGCTGTATACTGCACGTCCTGACAACCAGCCAATCTGCAAGACCCGGAAAAACCATTGACGTCACCCGGAACCACCGGGCCACCTGCAGAGCACTTCCGGCTGGAGACGCCGAGGGAGGCGGAGGGTACCGAGGAGCAGTTTTGCCCGTGAGACAACGGTCCCTCGTTCTCGGAAGCCAGACAGTGAGAGGTGAAGGGTAAGGAAGCACGCATTCAGTGCTAAATTTGCTTTATCTCAGTTTGACAAATAGACTTGATTTATAAACCGGCAAGCAACGGACATCTATTGGGGTTTGTGCACCTTTTTTGGCTATTCCATTGGCAATGTCTGAACTCAGGACAAGCACAGAAGGTGCTAGTTTACCGATTTGATTCGCACTCGCTTCTTATATTGTGTGTATATATATATATATATATATATATATATACATATATACACATAATATATACATATGTATTTATATGTGTATATTTGTATTTTCACATATATACATACGTAAATATATTTGTATATATTTATTGAAATATTCCTGTAAAAAATGACCCGTCAGGTTAGCACACAACTGTGGCTGTTTAGCACGAGCTCAGAAAAATTTACTTTCAACCTGTAATATGAGCGCTACCCGACATGCAAAGTTAAATTACTTCCAGCGCAGATAGCAGCCTAGTGGGAGCTCAAATTTGCGCTCCACTCATAATCTGGCCTAAGTGTTAATGTCCTTTTTAATCAGAGCACATAGGTGTATCTTACAAACTTATATGTTCTTTAGCTGTACCCTTTGTCTGTCCCTCAAACACCAAACTTTTGTTTCCCTGTACAAAAGCTATTTCTCCAACCCTTACGTTAACGTCTTAAAGGGATAAGTAAACACCTTGTAGTCACAAACATTTCTGCTGTGTTGCTTTAGAAAAACATCAGTCAAGTCTTAACATTTTCAAAGCAAATTAACATCCTTATTGCAAATATATTTCAATTATCAAAGTCCACCCACCAATTTCCCTTATTTGTAGGAGTCTATCTGGGCTTTAGTCTACAGACAACAAGGCTAATCACTGTCATAAAGTTAATATAAAATGTATTGTTTTTCAATTGTTATCTGATAAATCCAATTAGGGACAGATATGTGGCAAAGTTATCCTTGAGAAGTCAGCAGGGCACATTTCAAGTTCTGAGAATTATAAATGGCTTAATTTTCAGCGCTAAATTACATGTAAAGGGATCAAAATAAATAATGAAAATATATTGCAATGTTGTTTCATTACACGTAACTAAACATTTTATATAAAAATCTCAAGGTGTTTACTGTCCATTTAAATCAGTCTATACTTATCTGTTTCATATTTCTGGTGATTAAAAAAGTGATGTGTACTATAATATGTTTAAAACAGAAAAGAACATTTTATTCTGTTTTCTGAGCTATTGTGATGCCCTTCTTAGATTCTTACACCTGGGCCCTGTGGTATCTAGTTACGCCTCTGACCTCAGCCCTCATTCTTGATCCCCAAATGTAAATTTTTTACAACTTAGTCATTTTACTCATTGGCTGCCAGTAACATGCAAATCAATTATTTTACCTCTTTGGCTGCCAGTAACATATGTAAACAGAAGTAATTTGATCCCCTTGACTCTCCCTCACCTCTTTCTGCTCCATAAATGTAATTTGGCATAGGGCAGCCTTTTAGATTTAGCTAATCTTCCATGCAGGGGCATATTTTGGTTTAGGCAAACAAGGCTCTTGCCTAGGGCAGCACTTTTTGTGGCTATATTTGTAAGAAGCAAAATGTTATTTTAGAAGTATTAAACGGGTATATAATGGAAGATTTTAGCCAAAGAGATTACATTCTAAGGGGTTATAATAAGAGACTGCCTATGGAGCTTACAGTTTAGAGGTAGCTATTAACCTTTTGGCTACTCAGCTAGCTAACTTTTAGCTCTGTTGGCTTTCAGCACTTAGTATTGTGTTTGGGGGTGGGTTATGTATTAAGAAATCTGTGTTTGGGGGTGGGTTATGTATATTGCAGCAATAGATAGATGTGTGTGTGCGCATGTCTGTGTTTGTGTGTGCGGCGCGCACACGCGTTTGTACGTGTATAACTCTGTGTGTGTATGTGACTGTGTGTGTGAACATTTATTTTAAAAAATACCATAACAAAAATCACATACCAAAAAATATTATGGCCAAAACTTTGGAATTTTGAGTACCTCGGCAGCATTAAACCTAAATACACCACTGCCTTCATGACTTTAACCCCTTAACATACCCGAGGACATACCCTGCACATCGTCTGTCTTGGAAAGCGGTGGAAGCGATCCTGATCGCTTCCAGACGCTTTCCAGTTATTGCAGTGATGCCTCGATATCGAGGCATCCTGCAATAACCTTTCTTACCCCTCCGATGCAGAGAGAGCCCCTCTGTGGCCCTCTCTGCACCGGGCATTGATGGCCACAATCGGTGGTTGGGAGCCAACGTGGGAGGCGGGTGGGCGGGATCATGGCTTCTATGATGCAGAGGGGGTCAGGATCATGGACTTTTATTTGTAAGAAAAGTGGGAGAGAGGGGGAGGGAAATAAAAATAAAAAGGATGTAAGGGATCTGGGAGGGTGTGGGAAGCTACACTACAGAGAAAAAGAAGCATTTACAACCATTTGTACCATAATTGCACAAGTTGTTTGTAAATAATTTCAGTGAGAAACCTAAAGTTTGTGAAAAAATTTGTGAAAAAGTGAACAATTTTTTTTATTTGATTGAATTTAGCGGTGAAATGGTAGCATGAAATATACTAAAATGGGCCAAGATCAATACTTTGGGATGTCTTCGAAATATATATATATATATATATATATATATATATATATATATATACAAGTCAAGGGATATTCAGGGATTCCTAAAAGATATCAGTGTCCCAATGTAACTAGCGCTAATTTTGAAAAAAAGTGGTTTGAAAATAGCAAAGTGCTACTTGTATTTATTGCCCTATAACTTGCAAAAAAGCAAAGAACATGTAAACATTGGGTATTTCTAAACTCAGGACAAAATTTAGAAACTATTTAGCATGGGTGTTTTTTGGTGGTTGTAGATGTGTAACAGATTTTGGGGTCAAAGTTAGAAAAAGTGTGTTTTTTTTCCATTTTTTCCTCATATTTTATAATTTTTTTATAGTAAATTATAAGATATGATGCAAATTATGGTATCTTCAGAAAGTCCATTTAATGGCGAGAAAAATGGTATATAATATGTGTGGTTAGAGTAAATGAGTAAGAGGAAAATTACAGCTAAACACAAACACCACAAAAATTTAAAAATAGCCTTGGTCCCAAACGGACAGAAAATGGAAAAGTGCTGTGGTCACTAAGGGGTTAAAATAACTGGACATTTAAGTGTACAGTATTTTGGTGATGATTTTACTGGACAGCTTGCTAAAATACTGGACTAACTGGTAGAATACTGTACCCCTGGTAACCCTGCTGATATGTACATTTAGCATTAAACACCTGACACTGCTGTATTAGATTTAATTAATGAATTCAGTATTTTTTTTTATTAAAAAAAATGGCTTCAATGCCTTTCTTGGATATCAATTCTAAAACAATTATAAAATTCTAAGGCTGAAGATATTGTATTACTTACTAAATCTCTGTTAAATCAATAGAGGAATATGTTATGTCTCAAAATATGGTTCCTTTATCCAAACCTTTCTTTTCTATTGTTACCATTAGTAGACTGGGTGCTGTGATGGATCATTTTCTGGATAAGAAGTATAATTTGGTTCAGAGCCTCCTTACCTCTATTTACCGTGTGCTTGAATGTGCAGGTCTTTAGTAAGATGTGCTGCTTTAATGTCAGTTTATATCATCTCTTAGCTCTGTCTGAAAGAATTCCCCTGAATCTGCTGACAAGGTCCTGTAATCACCAGGGATAGTTTACCAGTTATAATTAATCCCTGTTTTCTCTAATGCACTTGGGAATTATATTAATTAATTATTTTAACTGACCACAGCCTGATACAGCTTATTCAACGCATTATGGATACATTACTCTGCCTGATACATATGTTGCTAAATACCAGCTCAGATTGTGTGTAATGAACTTTACTATTGGTCAGCAGATTTGTAATAAAATGGTACAAGGATGAACAGGGTCAATAATTTCCAAAAAAATACTTAGCAAAAAATGAGGTAGATACATGGAACTGTCAACAAGCAGAAAGCACAAGATCAAGCAAAGTGAAGGAATTCAAGATTTTCAGGTATATAAGTAAAATATGTTATTATATAACACACTGATTTTAACCACCTAATTAAACAGCTAATTTTAATCACCCTTTGGATGTTAATTAAAGGAGTATAATAGTGCAAAAAGAAAAATATGTTAGAGGATTTTAATATAGCACTATTTCTTGCATATTTATGTTAAACCATTGCAAAGAGATTAAACACATAGTTAAAGTCATCTCCAGAGCAGCATTGGACTACTTAGACCTAGCTGACCACATTTGGTGAGCCAATGACATGAGACAAATTTGTATAGCCACCAATCATCAGCTAGCTCCCAGTAGTGCATTGCTGTTGACGAGGCTATGTACATATGCTTTTCAACGAATGATACCAAAAGTAAATTTGATAATAGAAGTGAATTTAAATGTGTCTTAAAATGATATGCTCTATCTGAATCATGACTTTCCTTTCCTTTTAAAGGATATTAAATCCATACTTTTCTTTGTTGCATCTATAAGAGTGTTATTTAAAATTTATAATATTTACATACAGCAGTGTTCCTGTGCTTACTGAAAAATAACTTTGCCTTTAAAGCTTGTGAAAACGTGTCCTGTCCACCGTTAGACCTGGAGTTGTCAATATCAGCCATTGATCAAGTGATTCTTAAAGTGATGATAAATCGGAGCATTTAAAAAAAAGCTAGGATTTACCATCACTAAAAATAAACAAGTCATCAGTCATCAGTTTGTAAAAAAAAGGTGCTAAATCTATCCTTTCTGTCCGGTGCTAGTCATCTGAAAGTGTTCTGTATCCTAGCACGGCTATTGGTTTAGAGGTGGAAACATCACCTCATTGAGAAAAGAGTGCTCTCCCATGGGCGGCCAGAGTCACTGAGTTTAGCGAGGAAGCCACGACACAAGTTTAGCACCCTTTTTTTTTTTTTACAAACTAATGACCGAAAGTCCTGTTTATTTTTAATGATGGTAAATCCTAGCGTCTTGCAATCTGTGGGTCCGACGATATTTTAAAAGAAAGGGGGTTGGCCCTCTTTGCTCCGACGAATGGAGATGTGTTTACCCATAGGAAATATGCAGCTTTAGCAAAAGTCCGCCAACATCGGCAGTTATCTGAGGGGGGCTGTATTATAGTAACTGTACATAACATAGACTGTGCGTTCGCTAAAGCAAAAAATGGTTTCTGAGTAGTAACACTTCAAATAATGTATATGTAAATTAAGCTTCCCCGTACATTCACTAGATTTCTTACAACGGAAATTTTCACCACTGAAAACCTAGCGAGATTGATATGGCTGAAAAGGTGCATCCAAGATGGATGACAGTGCTTTTGAAATGAGAAACTCAAAGCTATATTTCACCATAAAAATACAAGTTACTCCTTATATATCCATTGTGTCTTTAATCTCCATTGTTAATAAAGAACAAAAAAAAAAACTTACTATTAATATTGCAACGCCCTTGTAACAAATGTGTTATTAATATAGAACACATTTGTTACATTGTAATCACAATATGTAAGTATTACACATTTAGCACAGTGAAAACTTATATTGGCATTAATTAAATAAAACTAGAATGTTGCTGCTACTGTCTTCTATGAAATATTAACCCTGTGGCTGCTAAGCCATTTCGTACCTGGGTGCTAAGCTGGATTTGAGCTTTTTTTTAAAACTTTTTTTAAATATATTTATTTTTTACTTTTTTACTTTCCCCCCCCAGATCCCCAAGACTTATACCATTGGAAAAGTTAGGCAATTACCTGTCCATCGGTGGGTGTTGGGGGTCTGTAGCTGCTTAGATGCCTGAGATACAGGCTTCTAAGCAGCATGCCACCATTTCCCTATATTGTCCATTGTTAATTTTAAATAAAGTTGCACGTGACATCATCACATCATTGCGCATGATGTGATGACGTCAGGCCAGATTGCCGGGGTGGGAGTAGGTGGGAGCCCCCAGATTGCCCTCAAGGTGGGTGAGTGCTAGTGACGGCTCAGAACCGTTGTTAGAACTCAAAGGGTTAATATCACAAACACAATACCTAAAAGGAAAAAATACACCAAAAGCAAAAAACACGATTTTAAAATCACGACAAGACTAAAACTTTTGGTTGAGACATTTAAATTGGATTACCATACAATAATGTCTAAAGGGATCATTTACCTTACACCTTCAATGTAGGTGGCGATGCTGCTTTGAAAATATCACCAGTATCAGAAAAACATCACCACTCACAGAGATGTATAGTAAAATGCAAGAGGAGACTGCCTTCATACACTGATTTTAGTCCTTTTTAAAATGTTCCTATCAGTCTCAATATCACAACAGATATCTTTTTAAAATACTGCTATTGACACAATGCTTTGATCATCAGGGCCTATGTGTTTAATTCCTGCAAAGTAGTTAAACACATAATATAAATACTTCTTTGAACTTGCAGAGCACTACTGATCCCAAATGGAACTGTGCGACTAGCGCTGCTGATTAGATCAGGAGCAGTTTCCACTCTGATCCCAAGCGGTATTTTCACTGTGTTTAAGCTCTTTGTGGTGGTTAAACACATAGCATTTAAGGGTCACTACTCATAAAATGACACAATTTTTCAAATATAATGTCCCTTTAAAATGCCATTCACATAGGATATTACCAAATTGTCGGTCTCCTACTTCTTGTTAGTGTGGTTTGAAGCCAAAATTAAATTACGTTTAGCCATAGTCTTTTCACTATTGACAAGTAGCTTTAGTCGACAGAACCAGCCTTAACTTTAAATATAATTGAACGTTTTATAAATATTTCAATTCTAAAATATATAAAGTATTAAGCCCAACACTCTGTCTTCAATCCTCATCATGGCATTTCTGTTCTGTCTGGATTCGGTAATGAAAAATACAAGCACTTTTCATCATAGTTTGGAAAATAGACAATAGATTTTTTTTTTTTATATATTTATCCTTGAATAAAAGGTTGTTGACTAATGGTTTTCATTGTAGTTTTTACTGTCTTGATCAGTCCCAGTTGTAAACGAATATTAGTTATTATAGTATTAAAGCAATGTCAAAAATGATCCACAGTTCAGAGATATACAGTACACTATTCATGTTAGAGAAGTGGAGGGCCAAACAAAAAGCATTGGAGGGCAAACTGTGGCCTCAGGCCATTGGTTGGACAAGTATGATTTACATGTTTCTTTTTTTTAATTTATTTTTTATTTCTTTTCTAATTCTCATTGGGTTTTCTAAATTATTTCACATGTTTGTGACTTTGTGATATGTGATTTTGTCAGCATTTTAATTGGATTCTTGAAATATTACAAATGTGATTAATTATTTATCGTTAATGGGTTCCATGTATATTGTCCTTAACTGCATTAATGAGTAAGTTACTTAATGAGCTGCAGGTGTTTCCTCAGGTGATTCAATTTATTAATATAGGCAGATACCCATAAGGTGTGGAATGGCCATATATCCAAACCCACAGAGAATTAATTTAACTGGAACAGCAATGGGATAAGTAATGAAGGCATTGACTCTGCAATGATGGTTCATTTCATGTAAACTCACCCAGGAGACCTCATAAATATAAGGTTATTATTTTATACAAGATGTGTTTGTATCTTGACTTTATTTTTTATATTTATAAGATGTCTCATTTCTTAAATATGAAAATAACAACTGCAAAATACCAAATTAAAAAACTATACTTTCTCTCTAAGTTTAACAAATATAAGGAGTGTGTAGAGAGTTTAAACTCTCTGCTGTAAAATAATAAGCATTTAAATTGTGTGTGATTTTTTTTTTGTTTTTAATCAATTTACAAGGTATACATGTTCCCTGCCTTGGAGCATCTTTTAGATCTCTGTAGAAAAATATAGTTCGTCCAGACATTCAAGGATCAATAAGTACAGTGGAAAAGCATAATTAACAAATGCGTAATAAAAAGGCAATGCAACAACCCTTTCTTTCATGTAATTGGCAAGAGTCCATGAGCTAGTGATGTATGGGATATACAATCCTACCAGGAGGGGCAAAGTTTCCCAAACCTCAAAATGCCAATAAATACACCCTCACCACACCCAGAATTCAGTTTTACAAACTTTGCCTCCTATGGAGGTAGTGAAGTAAGTTTGTGCTAAGATTTCTACGTTGATATGCGCTTCTCAGCATGCTGAAGCCCGGTTCCTCTCAGAGTGCAGAGAATGACAGAGGGATGTGAAGGGAGTATCACCTATTGAATGCAATGGTTTTCCTCACAGGGATCTATTTCATAGGTTCTCTGTTATCGGTGGTAGAGATTCATCTCCTATCTCCCTTTTCAGATCGACGATATACTCTCATATTCCATTACCTCTACTGATAACCGTTTCAGTACTGGTTTGGCTATCTGCTATATGTAGATGAGTGTCTTTCGGTAAGTATGTTTTCATTACTTTAGACACTCTCAGCTATGGTTTGGCACTTTATGTATTTATATAAAGTTCTAAATATATGTATTGTACTTATATTTGCCATGATTCAGGTTTCAGTCTATTTCATTTTGCAGAGTCAGTTTCATATTTGGGAAATGCATTTTTTAGGAAAATTTATTTCTTACCTGGGGTATAGTCTTTTTTCAATTGACTGTCATTTTAAATTTGCGGGCTCGCGAGGGCGCAAAATGCCGAACTATATTGCGTAATTTTTGGCGCGAGAATTTTTTGCCGGGAAGTTACGTTCGATGACGCAAATTCATCATTTCCGGCGTCTTTGTTGGCGCCGAGTCCTTTCACAAGGTTGCGTCTTCAATGACGCGAGTGTGTCATTTCCGGATGTTGTTAGCGGCAAAAAAAATGTTCTCTGTTTGTTTGTGCGTCATACTTGGTGCCAAATATTTTCATTATTTTAAATCCCATTCCTATATGCCTCTTGCCTTTTTTCTCTATCAGAGGGCTATGCTGTTTGAATTTTTTTCCCCATTCCTGATACTGCCATATAAGGAAATTGATAATTTGGCTTTATATGTTGTTTTTTCTTTCACATTTGCAAGATGTCTCAATCTGATCCTGTCTCAGAAATCACTGTTGGAATCCTGCTGACTGATAATAATTCTACCAAAGCTAAGTACATTTGTTGTAATTTTGTGGAGATTATATCTCCAGCTGTGGTTTGTAATAAGTTGTCATGATAAACTTTGCCTGTTGCTGTTCTTTTAACATCTAATGTACAAGATATACCTGTGAATTTATAACAATGTATTGCTGTTTCTATTCAGAAGGCTTTGTCTGCCATCCCGCCTTCTAATAAACTTAAAAGGTCTTTTAAAACTTCTCATAAAGTTGATGAAATTTCAAATGACCGACAACATAACGAATTATCCTCCTCTGATGAGGATCTATCTGATTCAGAAGATCCTTCCTCATATATTGACACTGACAAATCTACTTATTTATTTAAAATGGAGTACATTCGTTCTTTGTTGAAGAAGTGTTGATTATATTGGATATTGAGGAGATTAGTCCTCTTGATATTAAAACTAGTAAACGTTTAAATTCTATTTATAAACCTCCTGTGGTTATTCCAGAGGTTTTTCCAGTTCCTGATGCTTTTTCTGATATGATTTCTAAGGAATGGAATAGGCCTGGTACTTCTTTAATTCCTTATTTAAGGTTTTAAAATTTTTATCCTTTGCCAGCAGTTAGATTGAATCCCCAAAGTTGATGGGGCTATCTCTACTCTTGCTAAACGTACTACTATTCCTATGGAAGATAGTCATTCTTTTAAGATCCTTTAGATAGGAAACTTGTATCTTATCTAAGAAAGTTTATTTATTTTCAGGTTTTTTTCTTAGGCCTGCAATTTCTTTGGCTGTTGTTGCAGCTTCAACCTTTTGGTTGGAAACCTTAGCGCAACAAGTATCGGATCATGATTTGTCTAGCATTGTTAACTTGATTCAACATGCTAATAATTTAATTTGTAATGCCATTTTTTTTATATTATCAAAATTGATGTTATATCTAGGTCTTTAGCTATTTTAGCTAGAAGAGCTTTGTGGCTTAAATATTGGAATGCTGATATGACTTCTAAGTTGAGATTGCTATCAGTTTCTGAGATTCCTACTCTCTGTTATCAGAGAGCGGGGTGTTGTGGTGTTTCCTTATTTGGACGATATCTTGGTACTTGCTCAGTCTTTAAGTTCTGCAGAATCTCACACAAATCAACTACTGTTGGCCTAGATTTGGAGTTTGGCGTTAGCCGTGAAAACCAGCGTTAGAGGCTCCTAACGCTGGTTTTAGGCTAACTCCGGTATTTGGAGTCACTCAAAAAAGGGTCTAACGCTCACTTTTCAGCCGCAACTTTTCCATACCGCAGATCCCCTTACGTCATTTGCGTATCCTATCTTTTCAATGGGATCTTCCTAACTCCGGTATTTAGAGTCGTGTCTGAAGTGAGCGTTAGAAATCTAACGACAAAACTCCAGCCGCAGAAAAAAGTCAGTAGTTAAGAGCTTTCTGGGCTAACGCCGGTTCATAAAGCTCTTAACTACTGTACTCTTAAGTACACTAACACCCATAAACTACCTATGTACCCCTAAACCGAGGTCCCCCCACATCGCCGCCACTCGATTTATTTTTTTTAACCCCTAATCTGCCGACCGCAAAGCGCCGCCAGCTAAGTTATCCCTATGTACCCCTAATCTGCTGCCCCTAACACCGCCGACCCCTGTATTATATTTATTAACCCCTAACCTGCCACCCACAACGTCGCCGCCAGCTACCTACAATAATTAACCCCTAATCTGCCGACCGCAAAGCGCCGCCACCTACATTATAGCTATGTACCCCTAATCTGCTGCCCCTAACACCGCCGACCCCTATATTATATTTATTAACCCCTAATCTGCCCCCACAACGTCGCCTCCACCTGCCTACACTTATTAACCCCTAATCTGCCGACCGGACCGCACCGCTATTATAATAAAGTTATTAACCCCTAATCCGCCTCACTAACCCTATAATAAATAGTATTAACCCCTAATCTGCCCTCCCTAACATCGCCGACACCTAACTTCAAACATTAACCCCTAATCTGCCGACCGGAGCTCACCGCTATTCTAATAAATGTATTAACCCCTAAAGCTAAGTCTAACCCTAACACTAACACCCCCCTAAATTAAATATAATTTAAATCTAACGAAATTAATTAACTCTTATTAAATAAATTATTCCTATTTAAAGCTAAATACTTACCTGTAAAATAAATCCTAATATAGCTACAATATAAATTATAATTACATTGTAGCTATTTTAGGATTAATATTTATTTTACAGGCAACTTTGTAATTATTTTAACCAGGTACAATAGCTATTAAATAGTTAAGAACTATTTAATAGCTACCTAGTTAAAATAATTACAAATTTACCTGTAAAATAAATCCTAACCTAAGTTACAATTAAACCTAACACTACACTAGCAATAAATTAATTAAATAAAATACCTACAATTACCTACAATTAAACCTAACACTACACTATCAATAAATTAATTAAATACAATATGTACAAATAACTACAATGAAATAAACTAACTAAAGTACAAAAAATAAAAAAGAACTAAGTTACAAAAAATAAAAAAATATTTACAAACATAAGAAAAATATTACAACAATTTTAAACTAATTACACCTACTCTAAGCCCCCTAATAAAATAACAAAGACCCCCAAAATAAAAAATGCCCTACCCTATTCTAAATTACTAAAGTTCAAAGCTCTTTTACCTTACCAGCCCTGAACAGGGCCCTTTGCGGGGCATGCCCCAGGAAGTTCAGCTCTTTTGCCTGTAAAAAAAAAAACATACAATACCCCCCCAACATTACAACCCACCACCCACATACCCCTAATCTAACCCAAACCCCCCTTAAATAAACCTAACACTAAGCCCCTGAAGATCATCCTACCTTGTCTTCACCTCACCAGGTATCACCGATCCGTCCTGGCTCCAAAATCTTCATCCAACCCAAGCGGGGGCTAGACATCCATCATCCGGTGGCTGAAGAGGTCCAGAAGAGGCTCCAAAGTCTTCATCCTATCCGGGAAGAAGAGTAGATCCGGACCGGCAACCATCATCTTCCAAGCGGCATCTTCTATCTTCATCCGATGAGGACCGGCTCCATCCTGAAGACGTACGACGCGGACCCATCTTCATCCGGCGACATCCAACTGAAGAATGACGGTTCCTTTAAGGGATCTGATCAGCCAATAGAATGCAAGCTCAATCTGATTGGCTGATTGGATCAGCCAATCGGATTGATCTTGATTCTGATTGGCTGATTCCATCAGCCAATCAGAATATTCCTACCTTAATTCCGATTGGCTGATAGAATCCTATCAGCCAATCGGAATTCGAGGGACGCCATCTTGGATGACGTCCCTTAAAGGAACCGTCATTCTTCAGTTGGACGTCGCCGGATGAAGATGGGTCCGCGTCGGAGGTCTTCAGGATGGAGCCGGTCCTCATCGGATGAAGATAGAAGATGCCGCTTGGAAGATGATGGTTGCCGGTCCGGATCTACTCTTCTTCCCGGATAGGATGAAGACTTTGGAGCCTCTTCTGGACCTCTTCAGCCACCGGATGATGGATGTCTAGCCCCCGCTTGGGTTGGATGAAGATTTTGGAGCCAGGACGGATCGGTGATACCTGGTAAGGTGAAGACAAGGTAGGATGATCTTCAGGGGCTTAGTGTTAGGTTTATTTAAGGGGGGTTTGGGTTAGATTAGGGGTATGTGGGTGTTGGGTTGTAATGTTGGGGGGGTATTGTATGTTTTTTTTTACAGGCAAAAGAGCTGAACTTCTTGGGGCATGCCCCGCAAAGGGCCCTGTTCAGGGCTGGTAAGGTAAAAGAGCTTTGAACTTTAGTAATTTAGAATAGGGTAGGGCATTTTTTATTTTGGGGGTCTTTGTTATTTTATTAGGGGGCTTAGAGTAGGTGTAATTAGTTTAAAATTGTTGTAATATTTTTCTTATGTTTGTAAATATTTTTTTATTTTTTGTAACTTAATTCTTTTTTATTTTTTGTACTTTAGTTAGTTTATTTCATTGTAGTTATTTGTACATATTGTATTTAATTAATTTATTGATGGTGTAGTGTTAGGTTTAATTGTAGGTAATTGTAGGTATTTTATTTAATTAATTTAATGATAGTATAGTGTTAGGTTTAATTGTAACTTAGGTTAGGATTTATTTTACAGGTAATTTTGTTATTATTTTAACTAGGTAACTATTAAATAGTTCTTAACTATTTAATAGCTATTGTACATGGTTAAAATAATTACAAAGTTGCTTGTAAAATAAATATTAATCCTAAAATAGCTACAATATAATTATAATTTATATTGTAGCTATATTAGGATTTATTTTACAGGTAAGTATTTAGCTTTAAATAGGAATAATTTATTTAATAAGAGTTAATTAATTAAAATTATATTTAAGTTAGGGGGGTGTTAGTGTTAGGGTTAGACTTAGCTTTAGGGGTTAATACATTTATTAGAATAGCGGTGAGCTCCGGTCGGCAGATTAGGGGTTAATGTTTGAAGTTAGGTGTCGGCGATGTTAGGGAGGGCAGATTAGGGGTTAATACTATTTATTATAGGGTTAATGAGGCGGATTAGGGGTTAATAACTTTATTATAATAGCGGTGCGGTCCGCTCGGCAGATTAGGGGTTAATAAGTGTAGGCAGGTGGAGGCGACGTTGTGGGGAGCAGATTAGGGGTTAATAAATATAATATAGGGGTCGGCGGTGTTAGGGGCAGCAGATTAGGGGTACATAAGGATAATGTAAGTAGCGGCGGTTTACGGAGCGGCAGATTAGGGGTTAAAAATAATATGCAGGGGTCAGCGATAGCGGGGGCGGCAGATTAGGGGTTAATAAGTGTAAGGTTAGGGGTCTTTAGACTCGGGGTACATGTTAGGGTGTTAGTTGCAGACGTAGGAAGTGTTTACGCATAGCAAACAATGGGGCTGCGTTAGGAGCTGAACGCGGCTTTTTTGCAGGTGTTAGGTTTTTTTTCAGCTCAAACAGCCCCATTGTTTCCTATGGGGGAATCGTGCACAAGCACGTTTTTGAGGCTGGCCACGTCCGTAAGCAACTCTGGTATCGAGAGTTGAAGTTGCGTTAAAAATGCTCTACGCTCCTTTTTTGGAGCCTAACGCTGACATTATATGGACTCTCAATACCAGAGTTATTTTTATGGTGCGGCCAGAAAAAAGCCGGCGTTAGCTACGCGGGTCCTTACCGACAAAACTCTAAATCTAGCCGGTTGTTTCTTAATAGACATGGTTGGAGGATCAATTTACCAAAAAGTTCCTTGATTCCTCAGACAAGGTCACCCTTTTAGGTTTCCAGATAGATTCAGTATCCATGACTCTGTCTTTAACAGACAAGAGACTATTTAAATTGGTTTCAGCTTGTTGGAACCTTCCGTCTCTATTATTCCCTTCAGTAGCTATGTGCATGGAAGTTTTAGGTTTCATGACTGCAGCATCGGACGTACTTCCCTTTGCTCATTTTCATGTGAGACCTCTCCAGCTTTGTATGCTGAATCAATGGTGCTGGAATTATACAAAGATATCACAATTAATATCCTTAAATTCCAATGTTCGATTATCTCTGACTTGGTGGTTAGATCACCATCGTATAGTTCTAGGGGCCTCTTTGGTTCATCCAACCTGGACTGTGATCACAACAGATGCGAATCTTTTCAGGTTGGGGAGCTGTTTGGGCATCTCTGACAGCACAAGGGGTTTGGAAATCTCAAGAGGCGAGATTACCAATCAATATTTTGGAACTCCGTGCAATTTTCAGGGTTCTTCAGGCTTGGCCTCTTTTTAAGAGAGAACGGTTCATTTGTTCTCAGACAGACAATATCACAGCTGTGGCATATGTGGGTGGGACTCACAGTCCCCTAGCTATGAAATAAGTATCTTGAATACTTTCTTGGGCAGAATCCAGCTCTTGTCTAATTTCTGTGGTACATATCCCAGGTGTAGACAATTGGGAAGCGGATTATCTCAGCCCTCAGACTTTACATCCGGGGGAGTGGTCTCTCCATCCAGATGTGTTTTCTCAGATTGTTCAGATGTGGGGTGTTCCAGAAATAGATCTGATGACTTCTCATCTAAACAAGAAATTTCCCAGGTACCTGTCCAGGTCCAGGGTTCTTCAGGTGGAAGCAGTGGATGCATTGACACTTCCTTGGTGTTACCAACCTGCTTATATTTTCCCACCTCTAGTTCTTTTTCCAAGAGTGATATCCAAAATCATCATGGAACAGTCATTTGTATTGCTGGTAGCTCCAGCATGGCCTCACAGGTTTTGGTATGCGGATCTTGTTTAGTTGTCCAGTTGCCAACCTTGGCCTCTTCCATTAAGGTCGGATCTTCTGTCTCAAGGTCTGTTTTTACCATCAGGATTTCAAATCATTAAATTTGATGGTATGGAAATTGAACGCCTAGTGCTTAGTCATAGAGGTTTCTCTGACTCAGTGATTAATACTATGTTACAGGCTTGTAAATCTGTTTCTAGGAAGATTTATTATTGAGTTTGGAAGACTTATATTCATGGTGTTCTTCTCATAAAGTCGCTTGACATTCTTTTAGAATTTCTAGAATTTTACAGTTTCTTCAGGATGGTTTGGATAAGGTTTTGTCTGCAAGTTCCTTGAAGGGACAAATCTCTGCTCTTTCTGTCTTATTTCACAGAAAGATTGCTAAAGCTTCCTGATATTCACTGTTTTGTACAGGCTTTGGTTTGTATCAAGCCTGTCATTAATTCATTCTCTCCTCCTTGGAGTCTTCATTTGGTTTTGAAGGCTTTACAGGTGACTCCATTTGAACCTTTGCATTCTTTGGACATTAAACTACTTTCTTGGGCCTAGATTTAGAGTTCGGCGGTAGCCGTCAAAACCAGCGTTAGAGGCTCCTAACGCTGGTTTTGGCCGCCCGCTGGTATTTGGAGTCAGTGATTAAAGGGTCTAACGCTCACTTTACAGCCGCGACTTTTCCATACCGCAGATCCCCCTACGCCATTTGCGTAGCCTATCTTTTCAATGGGATCTTTCTAACGCTGGTATTTAGAGTCGTTTCTGCAGTGAGCGTTAGAGCTCTAACGACAAGATTCCAGCCGCCTGAAAATAGCAGGAGTTAAGAGCTTTCTGGCTAACGCCGGTTCATAAAGCTCTTAACTACTGTACCCTAAACTACACTAACACCCATAAACTACCTATGTACCCCTAAACCGAGGTCCCCCCACATCGCCGCCACTCGATTAAAATTTTTAACCCCTAATCTGCCGACCGCCACCTACGTTATACTTATGTACCCCTAATCTGCTGCCCCTAACCCCGCCGACCCCTATATTATATTTATTAACCCCTAACTTGCCCCACACAACGTCGCCGCAAGCTACTTAAAATAATTAACCCCTAATCTTCCGACCGCAAATCGCCGCCACCTACGTTATCCCTATGTACCCCTAATCTTCTGCCCCTAACATCGCCGACCCCTATGTTATATTTATTAACCCCTAATCTGCCCCCCACAACGTCGCCGACACCTACCTACACTTATTAACCCCTAATCTGCCGAGCGGACCTGAGCGCTACTATAATAAAGTTATTAACCCCTAATCCGCCTCACTAACCCTATCATAAATAGTATTAACCCCTAATCTGCCCTCCCTAACATCGCCGACACCTACCTTCAATTATTAACCCCTAATCTGCCGACCGGAGCTCACCGCTATTCTAATAAATGTATTAACCCCTAAAGCTAAGTCTAACCCTAACACTAACACCCCCCTAAGTTAAATATAATTTTTATCTAACGAAATAAATTAACTCTTATTAAATAAATGATTCCTATTTAAAGCTAAATACTTAACTGTAAAATAAATCCTAATATAGCTACAATATAAATTACATTTATATTATAGCTATTTTAGGATTAATATTTATTTTACAGGTAACTTTGTATTTATTTTAACCAGGTACAATAGCTATTAAATAGTTAAGAACTATTTAATAGTTACCTAGTTAAAATAATTACAAATTTACCTGTAAAATAAATCCTAACCTAAGATATAATTAAACCTAACACTACCCTATCAATAAAATAATTAAATAAACTACCTACAATTACCTACAATTAACCTAACACTACACTATCAATAAATTAATTAAACACAATTGCTACAAATAAATACAATTAAATAAACTATCTAAAGTACAAAAAATAAAAAAGAACTAAGTTACAGAAAATAAAAAAATATTTACAAACATAAGAAAAATATTACAACAATTTTAAACTAATTACACCTACTCTAAGCCCCCTAATAAAATAACAAAGACCCCCAAAATAAAAAATTCCCTACCCTATTCTAAATTTAAAAAGTTACAAGCTCTTTTACCTTACCAGCCCTGAACAGGGCCCTTTGCGGGGCATGCCCCAAGAAGTTCAGCTCTTTTGCCTGTAAAAGAAAACATACAATACCCCCCCCCCCAACATTACAACCCACCACCCACATACCCCTAATCTAACCCAAACCCCCCTTAAATAAACCTAACACTAAGCCCCTGATGATCTTCCTACCTTGTCTTCACCATGCCAGGTTCACCGATCCGTCCTGGCTCCAAGATCTTCATCCAACCCAAGCGGGGGCTAGACATCCACTGAAGAAGTCCAGAAGAGGGTCCAAAGTCTTCCTCCTATCCGGCAAGAAGAGGACATCCGGACCGGCAAACATCTTCTCCAAGCGGCATCTTCTATGTTCTTCCATCCGATGACGACCGGCTCCATCTTGAAGACCTCCAGCGCGGATCCATCCTCTTCTTCCGACGACTAGACGACGAATGACGGTTCCTTTAAGGGACGTCATCCAAGATGGCGTCCCTCGAATTCCGATTGGCTGATAGGATTCTATCAGCCAATCGGAATTAAGGTAGGAATTTTCTGATTGGCTGATGGAATCAGCCAATCAGAATCAAGTTCAATCCGATTGGCTGATCCAATCAGCCAATCAGATTGAGCTCGCATTCTATTGGCTGTTCCGATCAGCCAATACAATGCGAGCTCAATCTGATTGGCTGATTGGATCAGCCAATCGGATTGAACTTGATTCTGATTGGCTGATTCCATCAGCCAATCAGAAAATTCCTACCTTAATTCCGATTGGCTGATAGAATCCTATCAGCCAATCGGAATTCGAGGGACGCCATCTTGGATGACGTCCCTTAAAGGAACCGTCATTCGTCGTCTAGTCGTCGGAAGAAGAGGATGGATCCGCGCTGGAGGTCTTCAAGATGGAGCCGGTCGTCATCGGATGGAAGAACATAGAAGATGCCGCTTGGAGAAGATGTTTGCCGGTCCGGATGTCCTCTTCTTGCCGGATAGGAGGAAGACTTTGGAGCACCGGATTATGGATCGCCAACCCCTGCTTGGGTTGGATGAAGATCTTGGAGCCAGGATGGATCGGTGATACCTGGATGGTGAAGACAAGGTAGGAAGATCTTCAGGGGATTAGTGTTAGGTTTATTTAAGGGGGTTTGGGTTAGATTAGGGGTATGTGGGTGGTGGGTTGTAATGTTGGGGGGGGGGTATTGTATGTTTTTTTTTTACAGGCAAAAGAGCTGAAATTCTTGGGGCATGCCCCGCAAAGGGCCCTGTTCAGGGCTGGTAAGGTAAAAGAGCTTGTAATTTTTGTATTTTAGAATAGGGTAGGGAATTTTTTATTTTGGGGGTCTTTGTTATTTTATTAGGGGGCTTAGAGTAGGTGTAATTAGTTTAAAATTGTTGTAATATTTTTCTTATGTTTGTAAATATTTTTTTATTTTCTGTAACTTAGTTCTTTTTTATTTTTTGTACTTTAGATAGTTTATTTAATTGTATTTATTTGTAGCAATTGTGTTTAATTAATTTATTGATAGTGTAGTGTTAGGTTAATTGTAGGTAATTGTAGGTAGTTTATTTAATTATTTTATTGATAGGGTAGTGTTAGGTTTAATTATATCTTAGGTTAGGATTTATTTTACAGGTAAATTTGTAATTATTTTAACTAGGTAACTATTAAATAGTTCTTAACTATTTAATAGCTATTGTACCTGGTTAAAATAAATACAAAGTTACCTGTAAAATAAATATTAATCCTAAAATAGCTATAATATAAATGTAATTTATATTGTAGCTATATTAGGATTTATTTTACAGGTAAGTATTTAGCTTTAAATAGGAATCATTTATTTAATAAGAGTTAATTTATTTCGTTAGATAAAAATTATATTTAACTTAGGGGGGTGTTAGTGTTAGGGTTAGACTTAGCTTTAGGGGTTAATACATTTATTAGAATAGCGGTGAGCTCCGGTCGGCAGATTAGGGGTTAATAATTGAAGGTAGGTGTCGGCGATGTTAGGGAGGGCAGATTAGGGGTTAATACTATTTATGATAGGGTTAGTGAGGCGGATTAGGGGTTAATAAGTGTAGGTAGGTGTCGGCGACGTTGTGGGGGGCAGATTAGGGGTTAATAAATATAACATAGGGGTCGGCGATGTTAGGGCAGCAGATTAGGGGTACATAGGGATAACGTAGGTGGCGGCGGTTTACGGAGCGGCAGATTAGGGGTTAAAAGTGTAATGCAGGGGTCAGCGATAGCGGGGGCGGCAGATTAGGGGTTAATAAGTGTAAGGCTAGGGGTGTTTAGACTCGGGGTACATGTTAGAGTGTTAGGTGCAGACGTAGGAAGTGTTTCCCCATAGGAAACAATGGGGCTGCGTTAGGAGCTGAACGCTGCTTTTTTGCAGGTGTTAGGTTTTTTTTCAGCTCAAACAGCCCCATTGTTTCCTATGGGAGAATCGTGCACGAGCACGTTTTTGAGGCCGGCCGCGTCCGTAAGCAACTCTGGTATCGAGAGTTGTATTTGCGGTAAAAATGCTCTACGCTCCTTTTTTGGAGCCTAACGCAGCATTTGTTTGAACTCTCGATACCAGAGTTAAATTTATGGTGCGGCCAGAAAAAAACCTGCGGAGCGTTAACAGCCCTTTTACCGCCAAACTCCAAATCTAGCCGTTGGAAAGTGTTGTTCCTTTTGGCCATCTCTTCTGCTAGAAGAGTTTCTGAATTATCTGCTCTTTCTTGTGAATCTCCTTTTCTGATTTTTCATCAGGATAATGTGGTTTTGTGGACTTCATTTAAATTCTTACCTAAGGTTGTAAATTCTAACATTAATAGAGAAATTGTTGTCCTTTCCTTGTGTCCTAATCCTAAGAATTCTTTGGAGAAATCCTTACGTTCTTTGGATGTGGAAAGAGTTTGAAATATAATGTTGAAGCTACTAAAGATTTCAGGAAGACTTCTAGTCTATTTGTTATCTTTTCTGGTTCTAGGAAAGGTCAGAAGGCTTCTGCCGTTTCCTTGGCTTCATGGTTAAAGCTTTTGATTCATTCAGCTTATTTGGGGTTGGGTCAAGCCCCGCCTCAGAGAATTACAGCTCATTCTATTATATCAGTCTCCACTTCGTGAGCTTTTAAGAATGAATCTTCAGTTGATCAGGTTTGCAAAGCCGCAACCTGGTCTTTGCATACATTTACTAAATTCTACCATTTTGATGTATTTGCTTCTTCGGAAGCAGTTTTTGGTAGAAAAGTTCTTCAGGCAGCTGTTTCAGTTTGATTCTTCTGCTTATGTTGTAAGTTTTTTTCTTTTCATTCATGAGAATAAACTTATATTTTGGACTGTGGATTAATTTTTCAGCTAAAAATGGCTGTTTTTATTTTTATCCCTCCCTCTCTAGTGACTCTTGCGTGTGTCAGGGTGCCAGGAATCAGACTGAGATGAGAAGTGCAAAAATAATTACACCTTTATTAATAGCAAAAAATAATAAAAAGTCCACAAGTCAAATAAGAAGCCAGGAATCAAAACCAGAGCTGGTAGTAAGACGAGCCGAGTCAGGAGCAAAAGCGAATAGTCAGACGAGCCGAGTCAGGAGCCAAAGTGAGTAGTCAGACGAGCCGGAATCAGGAACAAGGAGAACAGCAGAGTCAGGAACAAGCCAGGGATCAGGAACCAGGAGGGACGTCAGACAGCCAGGTAATACACAGGAGCTCTCACAAACAGGTCTGAGACAATGCAAGGGCAAAGCATACTGAACAGAGGCCCTTTAAATAATAAGTGATCACATCACAATTCTGAGACTGCATCCTGTCTCACACGGGTGATGTACACCAGTCTGGCCAAAAAAGGAAGTGCAGGTAATGAGCAGCATCACACAGTATGCACCAGAGTTAGCAAGAGAGGTGAGTAAAATGGCTGCCAGCAGCACATGGCAAACAAGGCATGGAAAAAACCCTGACAGTACCCTCCCCTCAACGACCCCTCCCCCGCAGGAGGACAAAAGGCTTATTGGGGAAACGGGCATGGAAGGCATGGAGGAGGGCGGAAGCATGAACATCAGAGGAGGGAACCCATGAACGCTCCTCCGGACCGTAGCCCCTCCAGTGAACTAAATACTGTACGCGGCCCCTGGACATACAAAAGTCAATAATGCTGCTGACCTTATACTCCTCACAAAGATAGGACGGGGACGAGGCAACACAGTGTTAAACCGATTACAAACCAATGGTTTCAAGAGGGAGACATGAAAAACATTGGAGATGCGCATTGCAAGAGGAAGGTCAAGAGCGTATGCCACAAGATTGACCCGTCGGAGTATTCAAAAAGGACCAACATAACGGGGAGCCAGTTTTTTGGAAGGCACACAAGGGTTCAAGTTGTGGGAGGACAGCCAAACTCTCTAACCAACCTGGTAGGAAGGCGCGGGCAGATGCCTACGATCAGCCTGGAACTTTTGGCGCTGCATAGAACGATGAAGGCAATCCTGAATCTGCACCCATGTGGAACGGATTTGCCAGAGATGCTCCTCCAAAGCCGGAATACCCTGAGACATGAATGAATCGGGCAACAAGGATGGTTGAAACCCATAATTCGCCATGAACGGGGATAACTTGGAGGAAGCATTAATAGCACTATTACGAGAAAACTCTGTCCAAGGTAACAGTTCAGACCAATTATTGTGGTGATCTGAGACATAGCAATGGAGGAACTGTTCCAGAGCTTGATTAGACCGTTCCAAAGCCCCAATGGATTGAGGTTGATATGCCGAGGAGAAGGAAAGCTAGATCCCCATTTGAGCACAAAAGGAACGCCAAAATTTGGAATAAAACTGGCTACCCCGGTCCGACACTATCTCCTTGGGTAACCCATGTAAACGGAAGACCTCCCGGGCAAAAATTGAAGCAAGCTCCTGAGCGATAGGCAACTTCTTCAAGGGAATGCAATGTGACATTTTAGAAAAACGGTCAACCACCATAAGGATAACAGTATTGCCATTTGAAACAGGAAGCTCAACAATGAAGTCCATGGAAAGATGTGTCTAAGGACGCTCACCATTAGCAATAGGTTGAAGAAGACCCACAGGAAAACGTCGAGGAGTCTTATTCTGTGCACAAACTGAGTAGGAGGCAACATACGCAGCAACATCAGAACAAAGAGCTGGCCACCAGAATTGTCGAGTGACAGACCAAATCATTTGGTTCTTGCCTGGGTGACCTGCGGCTTTAGGATAGTGGTAAGTGTGCAAAAAGTTAGTTCGAAGATTCTCAGGAACAAAACACTTACCACTAGGTTTCTCAGGAGGTGCATTGGTTTGTGCAGCCAGGATCTCCTCCCCCAAGGGAGAAGTCAAATTAGTACGTATGGTAGCCAAAATATGGTCAGGAGGTATAACTGGAATAGGTACAGACTCCTCCTTGGACAGAGGCGAAAATTGTCGAGAGAGGGCATCAGCCCTAACATTCTTACTACCAGGCAGGTAGGAGACCACATAATTAAACCAAGACAATAGTAGCACCCATCTGGCCTGTCGGGGTGACAAATGTTTTGCTTCAGATAGATAAGTTAAATTATTGTGATCAGTAAGAATGAGCACTGGCACGCTAGTACGCTCGAGAAGATGCCTCCATTCCTTGAGTGCCAAAATTATGGCCAGTAATTCCCTGTCGCCAATTTCATAATTGCACTCTGCTGGAGACAATTTCTTAGAGAAGAAACCACACGGATGCAAGGAACCGTCAGGCGTAGGATGTTGAGACAAGAGGGCACCTACTCCATTCTCAGATGCATCGACCTCAAGAACGAAAGGCAGGACAGGGTTAGGATGAGCCAGAACTGGAGCAGCAGTAAAGGCAGTCTTAAGACTATCAAAGGCCTTAATGGCAGTAGGTGACCAATGGAGTGGATCATTCTCTTTACGGGTCATGTCTGTGATAGGTTTGACCAAGGAAGAAAAGTTTTTAATAAACTTTCTATAGTATTTGGCGAACCCCAAAAAACGTTGAATAGACTGAAGACCAACTGGGCGAGGCCACTGCAGAACTGCAGATAACTTGTCAGGATCCATGGAGAACCCTGCAACGGAGATAACATAACCTAGGAAGGTTACTTGAGTCTGATGGAACTCACATTTTTCGAGTTTACAAAACAGGCCGTTCTCACGTAGTCTCTGAAGAACCCATGTAACATCAGAACAATGAGCCTCAAGTGTGGGTGAGTGTATGAGGATGTCGTCTAAGTACACCACAACACACTGTTGCAACATATCTCATAGGACATCATTAATAAATTCCTGGAAAACAGCAGGAGCTTTACATAGGCCAAAAGGCATTACAAGATACTCATAATGCCCGCTCCTGGTGTTAAATGCTGTTTTCCATTTGTGGCCCTCCTTGATCCTAACGAGATTGTACGCTCCTCTCAAATCAAGTTTAGTAAAGACCGTAGCTCCCTTGAGGCGGTCAAAAGAGTTCCGTAATGAGCAGAATAGGGTAAGCATTCTTAATGGTAAGACGATTAAGACCCCTATAATCGATGCATGGTCTTAACTTGCCACCCATTTTCTTCACAAAGAAGAAGCCAGCCCCTGCAGGAGAGCAGTATTTGCAGATGATCCCCCGCAACAGAGCATCAGAAACATACTCCTCCATAGCACAATTCTCTGCAACAGACAGAGGGTACACCCGGCCCCGAGGAGGAATGGCTGCGGGTTGCAGGTCTATGGCACAATCGTAAGACAGGTGAGGAGGCAACGTACCGGCACGTACCTTATCAAAAATATCTAGGAACTCTCGGTACTCCTCTGGCAATTGAGATACCGAAGAAGTGCTCAAGACTTTAACTGGTTTAACTGACTGACTATCAAAGGCCTTAATGGCAGTAGGTGACCAATGGAGTGGATCATTCTCTTTACGGGTCATGTCTGTGATAGGTTTGACCAAGGAAGAAAAGTTTTTAATAAACTTTCTATAGTATTTGGCGAACCCCAAAAAACGTTGAATAGACTGAAGACCAACTGGGCGAGGCCACTGCAGAACTGCAGATAACTTGTCAGGATCCATGGAGAACCCTGCAACGGAGATAACATAACCTAGGAAGGTTACTTGAGTCTGATGGAACTCACATTTTTCGAGTTTACAAAACAGGCCGTTCTCACGTAGTCTCTGAAGAACCCATGTAACATCAGAACAATGAGCCTCAAGTGTGGGTGAGTGTATGAGGATGTCGTCTAAGTACACCACAACACACTGTTGCAACATATCTCATAGGACATCATTAATAAATTCCTGGAAAACAGCAGGAGCTTTACATAGGCCAAAAGGCATTACAAGATACTCATAATGCCCGCTCCTGGTGTTAAATGCTGTTTTCCATTTGTGGCCCTCCTTGATCCTAACGAGATTGTACGCTCCTCTCAAATCAAGTTTAGTAAAGACCGTAGCTCCCTTGAGGCGGTCAAAGGAGTTCCGTAATGAGCAGAATAGGGTAAGCATTCTTAATGGTAAGACGATTAAGACCCCTATAATCGATGCATGGTCTTAACTTGCCACCCATTTTCTTCACAAAGAAGAAGCCAGCCCCTGCAGGAGAGCAGTATTTGCAGATGATCCCCCGCAACAGAGCATCAGAAACATACTCCTCCATAGCACAATTCTCTGCAACAGACAGAGGGTACACCCGGCCCCGAGGAGGAATGGCTGCGGGTTGCAGGTCTATGGCACAATCGTAAGACAGGTGAGGAGGCAACGTACCGGCACGTACCTTATCAAAAATATCTAGGAACTCTCGGTACTCCTCTGGCAATTGAGATACCGAAGAAGTGCTCAAGACTTTAACTGGTTTCCGAAGACAAGTGGAAATACATTGCGGAGACCACAACAAAATTTCGGACCTGCGCCAGTCAAGACTGGGATTGTGCTTTTTGAGCCAGGGATAACCCAGAATAACCAGAAATTGTGGAGAGTTTATCACCTGGAACTGGAGGGTTTCAAAATGGAGCACCCCAACAGCCATGGATAACGGAGCAGTTTTGTGAGTGGCCTCAATAGCAAGCGGAACGGACCGAGGCAAAACAGGAATGGAGTGCTTTGATACAAAAGCACTGTCAATGAAATAGCCCGCAGCACCAGAGTCAACAAGAGCCTGGGTGACTATGGAGGAGTCCACCCAGGAAAAGACAACCATGACCAAAAGTTTCTCCTTTAGCGGTTCCGGGGACAAGGATAAACCACCCAAGGTCTGTCCCTGACAGGACCTTAGGTGTGAGCGTTTCCCAGTCGTGTAGGACAAGACTTCAAAAGGTGGCCCTGTAACCCACAATAGAGGCAGAGCCCCTCCCTCCTCCTAAAGGCCCTCTCCGCCGTGTAGAGATGCGTGAATCCCAACTGCATTGGCTCAGCAGTACCTGGTGACTCGGGACCAGGAGGCATGGGAGGGGAGGGAGGCATGGGTGGGAAAGAACACGTAGGAGACAATGGAACAGGAGGCTTCCACAAGCGCTCCTTGAAAGAGGGCCTCTCTCTGAGTCTGATGTCAATTAGGATCAAAAAAGACACCAATGCCTCGAGATCCTCTGGTAAATCTCTGGCAGCAACTTCATCTTTAATCACATCAGAGAGCCCATGAAAGAAGGTGGCAACAAGGGCTTCATTGTTCCAACCTACCTCTGCGGCAAGCGTGCGGAACTCAATAGCATACTGAGCAACAGATCTTGTACCTTGCTGAATGGACATGAGTCGTTTAGCAGCAGAGGAGGAGCGAGCCGGAACATCAAATACCCTTCGAAAGGAGGCCACAAATTCAGGGTGATTTCAAATCACAGGTTTATTAGTCTCCCACAAGGGATTGGCCCAGGCAAGAACTGTGTCAGAGAGTAACGAGATGAAAAATCCCACTTTAGCTCTGTCAGAGGGAAACGCCTGAGGTAACATCTCAAAGTAAATGCCCACCTGGTTCAAAAACCCTCTGCACTGAATAGGATCGCCTCCTTATCGCTGAGGTAGAGGTGCAGAAGCGGACATGCTCCTGGTAGGCATAGGTGCAACAGCGGAAACAGGAGCAGCCATAACTTGCGGGACACTTTGGTCCAAATGTGCAGTGCGAGTCAGCAGGGTTTGCAGGGCTAGTGCAAATTGATCCAAGCGGTGATCCTGTTCATTCATCCTGGAAATGATGGCAGGTAAAGGTGGATTATTAGCACAATCAGGATTCATGGCCTTTGCATAATGTCAGGGTGCCAGGAATCAGACTGAGACGAGAAGTGCAAAAATAATCACACCTTTATTCATAGCAAAAAATAATAAAAAGTCCACAAGTTAAATAACAAGCCAGGAGTCAAAACCAGAGCTGGTAGTCAGACGAGCCGAGTCAGGAGCCAAAGCGAATAGTCAGATGAGTCGGAATCAGGAACAAGGAAAACAGCTGAGTCAGGAACAAGCCAGGGATCAGGAACCAGGAAGGACGTCAGGCAGCCAGGTAATACACAGGAACTCTCACAACAGGTCTGAGACAACGCAAAGGCAAAGCATACTGAACAGAGGCCCTTTAAATAATAAGTGATGACATCACAATTCTGAGACTGCATCCTGTCTCACATGGATGATGCACACCAGTCTGGCCATAAAAGGAAGTGTAGGAAATGAGCAGCATCCCCCACAATGCACCATAGTCAGGAAGAGAGGTGAGTAAAATGGCTGCCAGCAGCACATGGCAAACAACAGGGAAAAAACCCTGACAAGGGGGGACTTAGTATTTTTTACCTTAGTGAAATGCCCTACAAAAAGCCCTTTTAAGGGCTATTGGTAGTTTAGTATTAGATTAGGGGGTGTTTTTATTTTGGGGGGCTTTTTTATTTTCATAGGGATTAGGTTTAATTTTTTAATTTTTGATAATTTGGTTTATTATTTTCTGTAATGTTATACTTTTTATGTTTTATAATTTTAGATTACTTTAAACTTATGTTTGTTTTTTTTAAAGTAATGTTAGGTTTTTAATTGTAATTTAGTATTTTTTAATTTAGGTAATTGGGATTAATTTAAGGGGAGTTAGGTTAGAGGGTTTAGTAATTTAAATAGGTTAATTGCATTGTGGGAGTTTGGCGGTTTAGGGGTTCATAGATATATTAGGGTCATTGCGTTGTGGGGTTTGGTGGTTTAGGGGTTAATAGATTTATTAGGTTTATTGCGATGTGGGTTAATGGCGGATTAGGGGTTAATAGTTTAATTAGGTTAATTGCGATGTCGGTGAATGTCGGATTATGGCTTAATACTTTTATTAGGTTTAATACAAATGTGGGTTAATGGTGGATTAGGGGTTAATATACTTTATTAGTTATTGCGGTGGGGGATTGCGGTTGACAGGTAGATAGATACTGCGCATGCGTTAGGTGTTTGTTAGTATTTTCATGCAGTTACGGGAGTTACGGTGCTCACAATTTCAGCGCAAGGCTTGCTGCGCCTGCCTATGTGTGGCGAGGTGAAAATGGAGTAAAATTTCTCCATTTTCACCGAGTAAGTCCTTGCGCTGAATATGTGATACTGATTTATGTTTAGTTCATATGTATCAATGCTGAATCAACGTTGAAGGGGTTAATACTTGTTTCCTACCCATACTACAAACTTTGCAGGGACACTTTTTGAGTTTATACCTGTAGGTGCTGTACTTTACTGTTATATCTTTATTTGCAGATTCAGTACAAGTATTTTATGTCCCATTATAAATTCCAGAGCCTTCTTTTTATCTCAACAGTTTGAAGATACATACTGTGTTGTGTGGTTATTGTTTAATATTCATAGCATTTATTTTAAAGCTTTAAATATAATGTATTATGCTACTTATATCAAGCTTGGAACCTAACCCCTTCTCTTCCCATTGACTTACATTATATAATGGGTTTCAATATATATATGTGTGTGTGTATGTATGTATATATGTATGTGTGTGTGTGTTTGCTTATTGTCTGGGCATATTTCACTTCATTATTTTCCCCCCAAAAAAAATTACTGCCAGCTTCTGTGTCCTTATAAAGACGCAGCAAAAGGTTTGTATTTTCTGTAAGTGTTCATTCAAACAGAAATGATTGTTGAATACTAATTTTCAATCTGTTGACTCAACCTATCCAAGTTCGGCTAGGGTTCACCATGTGATTAGTTGATTGGCAATGTTTCCTAGTATCCAGGGGAACTTGGCTTCCTATGTGATTTGTGGGGTGTGTGCTATCTAATTTTTTTTGTTACTGCATGAAGCTGAGTTTCATTAGATGACAAGCTGGAGCATGTATACTTTATGTTAAATGTTCTGTGTGTTTTTCAGGTACTAATAGAGCCTGGTCAGTTTATAGAAAAGGTTTCTGAGTATCAAATAATAATTTGCAGAAGATACATATCTCTGTGTATTTGCCCTTTAAATAATTTTACCTGGTTCTTATTTGTTAAGATTTATTGCATCTGCTTTTTAGTAAAAAAATAGATATCATTAGGATTCTAATGGATTTTTTTAATTAGTCTTGTATTTTAAGCATTACATTATCTCTTATCACAATGGGCTACATTATAAGTGGAGTGCAAAATACTAGTAATACCAGCGGACGCAAACGTGCATTAGTATAACAAGTTAGATGCGGAAGCTTTGCACTCACGAGAGTGGAACATGTCAGACATGGTATGGGAACTAGCGCAGCGATGGGGGTAAGTTGTGCAGCAATGGGCAGCAGATTGTAAATATATATGAAAATACATATATATTTATGTCTATATATACATATTAACACATAAATATATAAGCATATACATATATATTTACTTGGAACACACAGTTCCCATAGACCACAATGTAAAGGCACTTTTTATTGCCATTTTTTTTCTAACACCCCACTCCCGCCAACTTTACCCCCAAAATACTGCCTAGTGCAATTATTTTATTAAAAAACAAAAATGCTGCAATTTTTATTTTTTTTATAAAATACACTACACTGTATTTTGGGGGCATTTGGGACACATTTATAAAATTAACTAGAGATCTGATCTCTGGTTAATTTTATAAGCGCTAATTGCTACAGCGAGCTTGTGGTAACATTAAACAGCTACTTGTAATGGTTATTTATCATGCGCCCGCATACGGGCAAATTTAACCCGTTTGTGGGCGTGCAATAAATTAGCGCTCCACTTGTAATCTAGCCCTATATCTTGCAATGACAGTCTGTCTACCTTTTACCTTTTTCTGTCTATTCTCTGTAGACCGATATCCTCGCCACCCCGGGCCTGCTTCCCTATTCTCCTAGGCTCCTCTTTTTTTATTTTAAATGAAGTGCTGCTCCAATTGTTTGGTGGCCGATACACCATGTGTGACGTTACCTGTGATGTTGCAGAACTCGAAAGAGCATGCTCACACCTCGATAGAAGTGCGTTCTACCTAATTACACGAGACTGGCACATCCTTATAAAGAAAGTAGGAATGTTCCAGCTGGTGCAAAAACCTATTTATTGTTTGTATCCCAGATTGCACAATAAATAGGTTTTTGCACCAGCTGGAACATTTCTGCTTTCTTCATATTCATGCTGGGTTTGGTAAACCCGTTCCGTGCTGTGCAGTGAGTGCTGTGTTTCATGCTACATTGTTACAGCCGTATAAAGGTTATAGCTGGGGGGAGTTTTGTTCGTATGTCTCAATGCTGAATCAAAGTTGAATTATGTATTATAATAATGCTAATTTGTTAAAAGTGGAAGTCTATTTCAGTAATACAGTGTTATGTTTGCACCTTATAACATCTCAGTGCTTTTTATTAGTTCTCTTTACCCATCTTTATTTCTACCTAAATTTGCTTCATTTGTCTGATTTATATTTAGTTTTTATCATTTGTCAGTTTTTATCTGTTTACTTTACTTACAATAATGGTTTATATAGCATGTCTTTCCCCGCCTAACTGTACCACATAACTTTGTCTTATATAAGTATGTTTTTCTACATATATCTCCCAGCCATCCCACATTTTACATGATGCTGGTTTGTGATCTATGTTCTGCTGTCCATTTTGCTTTTTTCTATATGTCTAAAACCTGCCCTGGACTACCCAATTAGTTCCTTAGACCATACTGAACCAATTAGCCCCTTCCAGTGTACTAAGTCCCTTCCCCTGAATATTAAGACCTCACCATCAGCATCCAAGTTCTGAAAGCTTGATATCGGGTGGTATGATATATCCTCCAGCAATATATCACCAAACATCTCATTATATTCTCAGTCAGTTCTCATATTGCACAATATAACCTCAAATCATTGCTTTATAAAACCTCTACCTTTATTTCACACAGCCTATGATAGCTTGCAGGTTCAACATGGCCTGAGTGCCCAGCCAAACCCAGAAGCTTGGTTACATCAATCCACTTCATTGTTTAATGTGACACCTATTAAAAAGACCAGGAGGCTTGAGACTAAGTTAGTAAGGCGTTACGTTGCATGTGCTTTGGGAATGAAGTCAGGGCTGAAGGGGCACAGTAAAGGATGTACAATTACCAAGAGGTGTATGCCATGAGCAGTGTTGAGTGCTCAAGGGGAGCAACTAGGGGCTCCAGGGGCTTTGGATATTCATTTAACTTTATCTAAAAAAATATACGAATGAATGCACTAATTTAAAGAATAGCACAAATATAGTAATGAAATTCACAAAGTCCAGGAGAATTTGGCCCTAGGCTCTGTAAAGAAAGGTCAAATAAGCTCGCCCTCCCCCCTCCTGCCCTAAAGGAGAAGGTCCTTTTGTGCAGTCTCTGGGATCCCCCGGACTAATATTCCTATTGGCGCTGCCCTGGACTCTATGAAGAAGAAGTGGATTAGTGCGGCTCCTCCGCACGCTATAAGTAAGTTTTGCTGACACCTGAAGAAAGTTTTTTTTTTTTTTTTTTTTTTTTTTTTTTTTAAATATTTTTTTATTGAGGTTTCAAAAAGCAAATCACAATAAAAGAAGAGAATACAGTATGCACAGGTTGTCATTATAAAGCATGCCAAATACATTACAATGTTGAGTGTATACAAACAATCTAGGAGGGAGAACAAGCATTAGTGACCAACGCTAGATTACAGATGTGATTTGCCAATTTAAACGTAAACCTTCTAATGAACTCCAGAGGCCTCTCCAGGACCTCAAGCATAAGCAAAATAAAACAACTTCCGAAGGCTAATATAAAATAAGAGAGACCACTTTTGGGCCTCAAACCAGCCTCATTTTTCATTTTTTATATTGGTTATAGGTAGAGTTATAAGTATTATAGATAGATATTATAATATAATATGTGGGTATGTTGCATTTAGGGGAATATAGTGTAGTAAGGAACAATAAGTTTGGGTCCAAGAACTTTAACTCTATTTGTAGGTAGTATTAGGATTGATAGGAGCACAAACTTTAACTCTATTTGTAGGTAGTATTAGGATTGATAGAAGCAAAAACTTTAACTCTATTTGTGGGTAGTATTAGGATTAATAGAAGTGCGGCATAGGGTAGATAAGCCGCATAGTTAGCACTCCTGAACTAGGAGGTACATTATGGGGTGCGGGGGGAGGAGGTTATGTGTAAACATGGCAGGCGGCATGAACCACAAGTGTGCAGGACCAGCCTACACTAGACAAATATCCCAAGCTGTAAGGTAAAGCTAACTTTATGTGTCAAAATAAGGTAAAGGAGACTACTTGTAGCAGGGGAATATAACTAAAGCCTGACGAAACAAGTTGGGCTTAACTATGTGAATCAAGGACCTCAGCAGGTGCCAGCCAAGTCCAACATGCAAGAAGCCAGAAATACAGAGATGTGTCAAATGCCAACTTATTAAGCATAAATATGGACAATATGTAGGTGTCACTTAATTGCCGTGACTGCTTAGCAATTTGCAAATATAGTAGTTAAAACATATCTGAAACAGAGGGGAGCTTGTAATTATAAAGCAGCAGACATATGTGGGTAGAGATTAGTGTGAAACCTAAATCATAAAGTTGTCGATGTTGTGTTGTGATAGGGTAATAAATGGCTGCAAGCGTAATACTTTAAAGTGGTATAACAGTGATAATAGAGAACATTCATTCAGCATATACAAAAACAATAACTCTATAAATCCCTCAAGGGTTTACGTTATATGTTGGCAACTATGAGATCAATGGCTACTATGTAAACAACACTTAACTGCTAGGATTCCACATGTAGAGTGAGCTCCTCAAAGTTCTTAATAGTACAAGTAGGGTAGAAGATTAAAACCTATGGAGACTGACATGGTGATGCTATGCAATGTAACAAGATATAAAATAGTCCTATATGTGTCTTACCCTTTTATAAATATATATCTATGGATACAGGTCTATAATAAAAGTATAGGGTAGTAGAATAGTGTACAGATAATACTATAGGTGGGGGCTAGAGAGTGCCACATGTATTTTTATTTTTAAGACTGACTGAACCAGAGTCCTGGGTGCAAGCGCGTCCAATCTGCTGGACTAAAAAGAGCTGCATTTCTGTAAATCAATTGCCTTAAGTCCCGTCTCCTGGGCATGGGCCCTATACCCAGTAAGAACCCAAGACAAGATGTAGCAGTAAGGTGTTAGGTATGCACTCTTCGGAAATTTTAGTGTCAGTCTTTTAGTGGTATAATAAAAAGTGTTGCACCTCAAGTGTATGCTCACTAAACTATAAATTAGGAAAGGTTGGTAGATTTTAAGTGAGACCATAGCTGCAGTCTAACGTTATCTAGATAAGGATATCCTAAATTGCATCATATACATTAAACTAGGCATCTTCCATCCCCTTATACTATGAGTGTAAAACCAAGCACAAACTCAATAACCTGTGAACCTAAGTGTGGAAGCTCCTAAGGGCATAATTATAAAAGAGGGAGAGGTACACCTTCAGTACACTATTAAATATGGCTCCAAGTACACACCAATATGTATATTATGTCTAATAATGATTAGCGATGCGCTAGTCAGATAACCATTCTAACATTAAGTAGTAAAAATACAGGCATGACAGGAGTATCTGTACAAATATAACAATAATTTCAATTCTATACATATTAGTGCAATATAACCTAATATGTACACAGATGTATGGGAGTTAGAGCCTCAAGTTCCAGCTGACAGAGATGCAATACATAAGCAAATTTAAGCTATAGATTGGGCACAAACTAAGTAGGTTTGCGGTGAGAATATTTAGGGTGTTAAACTTTAGGCCCCTAATTTAGACTGGGTTTAATACAGCTGAGGAGGTTTCTCCGCTATAGTGAGGTCTCAACATATGTGATGAAACAGAAACTAAAATAAATATCAAACACATTTAGCACGATACAGCACCATATGAACTGATGAGAGCTCAGAGCTTAAGGTAGGTAGTATAGGCAGGAATAATCATCAGTCTTCTACTAATAGCATTGTGTCTTTTTGATCAGTAGGAGGTAGCAAAGAAAGATAAATAGCAAACTGGCTATGACCTGTATGTATATAAATAAGTGAGTAAACTGCAAAGGGTAACTCAATATATACATTGTTAGACATCTTAAAGTAGTCCCAAGTGATATATAATCTAGGTCAAGCTTAGGTAAAAAATAGGCTGTAATGAAAGCAAAAACGAATCTCTACTCCCCTCCAGTGGTAGAAAGATGTAGTTGTATCAGCCATCAAAAGTGTAAAAATTGAAATTTCAAATTATGGTGTAGAATAACATAAATGATTTAAATAATTTGTGTTAGTGGAGCAATATAAGGTAAATTAACTAAACCGGCTCCCAAATGGCTGCTCCAAGTGGAGTGAGGGATACAGATATAAAAATATACCAATACAAAATAAACAGCACCATCACCTACCCATACTAGATTAAGAACATGGTTAAACATACATTGCTCAATAATAAACAAGACATATACATAATGTAAATGTAGGCATGGATTAAAGGTAAACTTAACGTTGTGGCGATATGTCCAGAGATTAGATCAACATGGAGTAGGCAATAAGGCATATGCAATATGTGTTAGCGCTAGAATTCACTGAGCCATTCGCTTCACAAAAAAAGTCTCTACCCCACTCCAACTCGCTGCGTTGCACTAGGTATGAGCTGAAGGTTAAAGTTCCATCTCTCGAGACATGGGCCATACCGGGCTAGACTTTCCGAGTGGGGGAACACTTCTGCTTGTAGCAGGTAAGAGCCTCTGCGAGTTGCTGCGACATCGGGTCGGAATGGCCATACCGGTGTTAGTTTCCTGTACCCATTACAAGCCCTGCTATAGGACATCAGCCATTTCGCCTTCATTTCACATGCTGCTGCATCGGGTGAGTCCCAAGCTGGTCTGACAACCCACATGGGCTGATGTTTCTCAGGAGGTGTATGCTGCTGTTCCAAATTTCCTCCACCTACGGGATCAGGCATGGCAGAGTAGGCGGCGTGGGGTAAGAGTGTCACCTCTGGTTGCTGATATTTCTTTTCAGGCTGGCATCCGAACACATCTCTGCATGCCTCTAAAAATGCATGCATTTGCTCCAATATGAGCTCAGCATCCCCCATGGTGAGAGAGGGAAGCGGTCTCCCAAAATAGAGGTGAAAGATAGAATCTCTTAGATCTGCTCTCAGCAAAAGGTGCTGGCTGGGCCGCAAGATGGCTGCTGTAGTCTACGCAGCAAGAGGAGAACGCATCAGGGTATATGAAGTCTATATATGAGGCGCTGCTCCCATTAAAAGTAGCTGTCGAGAACAGCTGTTCAGTTAGACCAACACTAGCAGCTATTTAGTAAGGTAGATGGCCACAAACAGTCACTAGATTTAACTTTTGTAGAAAGTGTGGTGGGAGCTGCTGAGAGATGCGACTGTTTGGCTTCAAAGTTGGCTCCGCCCCCACCTGAAGAAAGTTTTAAACAAACGGAATACCGAATAGTGCAGCACACTAATATTCTGAAAAACTTATTTTTTAGAATATTTATTCAGAATGATTTTTTCAAAAGGGATTATTCAGTGCAGCACATGTCTAGTTAATACTTTCAGTTTAATACAAAATTTCCTTATTAAATGGTAGGTGACAGGTCAAAATAAGTGAAACTATTTCCTTCACAAATAATTAAAAAAATGACCACCTAATAAGTATATGATCTATTTTTAGATGCAAAGGGCTAAATTACAAGTGTAGCGATATAGTTTTATGCAAGCGCTATTGGGTTTTCAAGGCTGTTTGAGTGCAAGTGGTGATTCTTTGCCGAAATAAAAAGGCTTTTTGATTTATACCGTAAGTGCCTGTTTATGAAAACCTACTAGGGCTGGAGCCAGTCTCAGGTTATTCACGAGGAACACTGGATAAAGATTAACAGTGCACCTGGGAGCTGCTAGTAAAGTTGGTATTGTGCGGATCATCTATATAGTTATAAATAAATATATATGTGCAAAAATCCATCAGATATATATTTAAATATCTCTTTAAGAATAAATAGAACATGTTCTGCTATGTGCAGAACATTTAATTATGAAATAGGCAATATTATCTTCTTATGTTAAGTTTTTAATTAACTTCAATTGTGTTTGTGCGACTTGTGCGTTTTTTCAACTTCTCAGCTCCATTGAAGTCTATAGTGGAAAGCAAATTTGCATTTGTGACTTCTCAAAATCTATTTGTTACCGCAACTGTTTGACTGCAAGAATGCAAACTTTTTACTTTCAAGTTATAATACGAGAGAATTGCAGAGTGCAAAAAAATAATTTTAGTGGTTTTAAAGCTCAAACCCAAGCACAAACTACCACTCCACAGGTAATCTAGCCCAAAAATGGGTAACATGTCCCTTTAAACACATTGCAGCCCAGCACTGATCCCTGAAGCACTTGGCTAGTGTCCATCCCCTATATATTCATGTCCTTTTCTCACACTTTCCTATTATTCCATATACATCTTCCCTTCACCTCCCTCTTTTGCAACATTTATCGTTTCTCTTTAAGACCACATATTACTACATGTAACTTCTCTCTCTATAACTCATTATAATATTATATATAAATGACCCTAATATCTGTTTGGTTCCCTATATCCATTTAAAATATTTTTTTCTTAAAGGGACAGTCTAGGCCAAAATAAACTTTCATGATTCAGATAGAGCATGTAATTTTAAACAATTTTCCAATTTACTTTTATCACCAATTTTGCTTTGTTCTCTTGGTATTCTTAGCATATGCTAATTTCTTAGACCTTGAAGCCCACCTCTTTCAGATTACATTTTAACAGTTTTTCACCACTAGAGGGTGTTAGTTCACATATTTCATATAGATAACACTGTGCTCGTGCACGTGAAGTAATCTGGGAGCAGCCACTGATTGGCTAGATTGCAAGTCTGTCAAAAGAACTGAAAAAAGGGGCAGTTTGCAGAGGCTTAGATACAAGATAATCACAGAGGTTAAAAGTATATTATTATAACCGTGTTGGTTATGCAAAACTGGGAAATGGGTAATAAAGGGATTATCTATCTTTTAAAATAATAAAAATTCTGGTGTAGACTGTCCCTTTAAGATTCCCTGCAATGTAATAATGTAGGAAGCAATTTTATTTAACACCATATTCTAGCTTACTTGTCAATTGCTGTCCAATTAAAGTTACATTGTTCTAGAAAACTGTACATGAGTAACTGACTTCAATATGTGAGGAACTGTAGTTTTTTTTATGAAAAGTATAAATATTCTCTTTTTTTAAACAAATTACTGGATTAAAAATTGGAAAATCCCTAATATTCATAAAAAAGTAGGAAGTATATATATCTCAGTAGTTTCTTTGTCAGGACTGATTCTAAATATAATGAAACTTCCACCAGGTACTCTCCAATCCTATATTCCTCAAAAACTCAATATCAGACATTTCCCCATCCATAGACATACACCCTACACATGCCAGGCACTCTAAAAACACATACACACGCACATACACACATTCTCTAGGCACTCTAATACCCTTACATACTCCCAAAGGTGCGTTTTCACTGTTAAACACTCTATAATTTTTATACTTCAACCATTGCAATCTTTCCCTCTTTTATATTCCTCAGGCACCCATTCTTGTACATCCAGTATATAATTAATGGTATACAAATAATAGGAAATTATTTTACCAAATATATCAAATAAAACATATAGTAACAGAACTGAATACACCAAAAAGGTTTAATAAGACTTATGAATCCCCAAATTTTAATACTAATTCCAGAAGAGGGGGTAGAGGTAACATGTTTATAAAAAAAACACCACTAGTTCTAGAATTCCACAAATTAGAATTCATAGGAAAATTCTGAGAGGAAATGAAAAAAGCCAATTATAGGTAAGAATTTAGAAAGAAAAGTTGAAATTTCCCTGGGGAAATAGGCTCTCAGTACTTGGAGAAAATACTTAATATACTGTTAGTTTGTTAGAGACGAGTCCCCAGAAACTGAGGACATCAAAGAGCTTCATCCAGGAAGAAGTGAGATTAGACCTCCTATAATCAATAAGAAAAAAACATCAGAGGAAAATGAGGGGGTTACATGTGTAAAACAAAACTAAAAGATAGTTAGAAACTGGATTTTTAATATAAGGTTCAACTGGGTGGAAAGGAAAATAGGGTCCTAAAATTTGGTATATTTATAAGTGTAAATACTGCGTTTGATTTTAAACATACACAACTGTTACCTAAATCAAACTTTTATCCGATATACAAAAGTCATGTAGAGGTTTTTGAAATATTGGTTTTGAAGGATTTAGATAACATTAAAACTAATACAAAAATAAATACAATAAACTATGAGTCGTAAAGAAAAAAAGACCTTGACTAAATTATAAATTAATAATAACACCATAAAACCAGCTGATAAGGGTTGAGGTGAAGATGGATACAATGTATTACATTGAGGAGGCACAGAGACTACTGGGTGATAAAAGTACCTATAAAGAACTAACATTATAAGACCCTACATAAGGACATATGGTGCTTTTAAAATTTGAACTGGAAAAGGCACTAAAGGAAAAGATTTTGAATTTGAATGAATTAAATTTTTTAAATCCTAAATTCCCTAAAATATTTTTTTCTTTTTTCTGCCAAAAATGTATTAAAAATGACAAGTTGCCCCAGAATACATGTAATTTCAGGGATTGATATACCCTGCTAGTCTAACGAAGTACGTAAATCAATTTCTACATAATTATGTAAAGGTTTTAGTTCCTTATTTTAAAGATTCAACACAATAATTGAATATTTTAAACTATATTTATTGGGAGGATGATTGGATTCTAGTGACGTAATATATTATCATAGCATGCAATTAATTATGATGTGTTGGATCTAAATGCAGATTATTACATCACTATGAATACATATACAGTGTATACCCCAAGAACAAAAAGTTTCTACTTTTGACAAATTATTATTTTTTATTTAATGGTAGATTTTAGATGCAAATCAAGGGAACTGCTATGGGTACGTTTGCCACTAGAAAATCAGTTAATGGGTGAACGGAAATAATATTTTTTCTACACCCAAAAATTGTGAGTAAACCTCTTGCTATATAAATGCTATATGGTTTATTTATTTATGATTTTGATAGGAGGAGAAAATAATCTAAATTACTATTTGATGATATGAATAATACTACTCTAAACTTGAATTTTGAATTTAATAGGAATAATGTGTTATTCCTTGATTTGCAAATAGAAAATATAATAATTCCAATATAATATCGAGGACACACTTTCAAGGAAGTGGATTTCAATAATTTAATAAAGACAAACTGCCATCTTAAAAAATGGAAAGAATCAGGAAAAACTTTGGAAATCAGATAAAACTTCTTGAATATAGATTGAACACAAGAGTTTATCAAGATGAGGTAACTGATAGTGCTAACCTGCACATCACATTTTTAACACAACTTTAAAATTTAACTTTTACTAGTTATAGCAGGGCCGGACTGGGAATAAAAAGCAGCCCTGGAAACATATGAAGACCAGCCCTATTTTCCATTGAGTCGTTAGAATGCACATGCCCCATTTTTCTCAAAGGGCATTACTGGGATACTCCTCCCCACATTTTTTTTTCAGAATTAAATTATATTACTCTGTATTAAATAAAGATTGATGTTATATAGCAAACCTACAACCCAATTGTATCAATTAATTACCCCGTTAAATTCTATTTGTCCAGCCCTAGCTGCTGCAGCCCACTGGGAAATCTCCTGGTATCCTGGTAGGCCAATCCGGCCCTGAGTTATAGTTTAAAAAGGCAGCTTCAATCTTAATACTAGTGAATAATTTTAGTGTGCCAGATAACAATTAAAAACACAACTCAGTTGTATAGACTTGTATTATCTGCTACTACCCTAATATAGGGCAATACAGGACATAGATCCTAAATAGAGGCTCCCCTTTGCCAAGTACTGTTGTTTTTCCTTTCCTTTTCTATTACATCCCCTAACCTAATAAAAATATGATTTAGCAACATAGTAGAGGATAATACAAGTCTATACAACTGAGTTGTGTTTTTAATTGATATCTGGCAAGCTAAAATAATTCAATAGTATTAAGATAGACGTTGCCTTTTTAAACTATAACTAGTAAAATTTTAATTTTAAAGTTGTGGTAAAAATGTGATGTGCAGAAAGAGCATTTCTTTCCCTATTTTTTTAATAGGGTTTTTTCTTGAATGTAAATATTGCTATATGCTCAAAGCACACTCCTGACTAGTCACCTCTCTTACGGCTAGATTTAGAGTTGGGCGGTAGCCGTGAAAACCAGCGTTAGAGGCTCCTAACGCTGGTTTTAGGCTACCTTCGGTATTTGGAGTCACTCAAAAAAGGGTCTAACGCTCACTTTTCAGCCGCGACTTTTCCATACCGCAGATCCCCTTACGTAAATTGCGTATCCTATCTTTTCAATGGGATTTTTCTAACTCCGGTATTTAGAGTCGTGTCTGAAGTGAGCGTTAGAAATCTAACGACAAAACTCCAGCCGCAGAAAAAAGTCAGTAGTTAAGAGCTTTCTGGGCTAACGCCGGTTTATAAAGCTCTTAACTACTGTACTCTAAAGTACACTAACACCCATAAACTACCTATGTACCCCTAAACCGAGGTCCCCCCACATCGCCGCCACTCGATTAAATATTTTTAACCCCTAATCTGCCGACCGCCACCTACGTTATCCTTATGTACCCCTAATCTGCTGCCCCTAACACCGCCGACCCCTATATTATATTTATTAACCCCTAATCTGCCCCCACAACGTCGCCGCCAGCTACCTACACTTATTAACCCCTAATCTGCCGTCCGCACGCCGCCGCCAGCTACATTATCCCTATGTACCCCTAATCTGCTGCCCTAACATCGCCGACCCCTATATTATATTTATTAACCCCTAACCTGCCCCCCACAACGTCGCCGCCACCTACCTACAATAATTAACCCCTAATCTGCCGACCGCAAAGAGCCGCCAGCTACATTATAGCTATGTACCCCTAATCTGCTGCCCCTAACACCGCCGACCCCTATATTATATTTATTAACCCCTAACCTGCCCTCCCTAACATCGCCGACACCTAACTTCAATTATTAACCCCTAATCTGCCGACCGAATCTCGCCGCTATTCTAATAAATGTATTAACCCCTAAAGCTAAGTCTAACCCTAACACTAACACCCCCCTAACTTAAATATAATTTTAATCTAACGAAATTAATTAACTCTTATTAAATAAATTATTCCTATTTAAAGCTAAATACTTACCTGTAAAATAAATCCTAATATAGCTACAACATAAATTATAATTATATTATAGCTATTTTAGGATTAATATTTATTTTACAGGTAACTTTGTATTTATTTTAACCAGGTACAATAGCTATTAAATAGTTAAGAACTATTTAATAGCTAAAATAGTTAAAATAATTACAAATTTACCTGTAAAATAAATCCTAACCTAAGTTACAATTAAACCTAACACTACACTATCAATAAATTAATTAAATAAAATACCTACAATTACCTACAATTAAACCTAACACTACACTATCAATAAATAAATTAAATACAATACCTACAAATAACTACAATTAAATAAACTAACTAAAGTACAAAAAATAAAAAAGAACTAAGTTACAAAAAATAAAAAAATATTTACAAACATAAGAAAAATATTACAACAATTTTAAACTAATTACACCTACTCTAAGCCCCCTAATAAAATAACAAAGCCCACCAAAATAAAAAAATGCCCTACCCTATTCTAAATTACTAAAGTTCAAAGCTCTTTTACCTTACCAGCCCTGAACAGGGCCCTTTGCGGGGCATGCCCCAAGAAGTTCAGCTCTTTTGCCTGTAAAAAAAACATACAATACCCCCCCCCAACATTACAACCCACCACCCACATACCCCTAATCTAACCCAAACCCCCCTTAAATAAACCTAACACTAAGCCCCTGAAGATCTTCCTACCTTGTCTTCACCTCACCGGGTATCACACCGATCCGTCCTGGCTCCGATATCTTCATCCAACCCAAGCGGGGGCTAGACATCCACTGAAGAAGTCCAGAAGAGGCTCCAAAGTCTTCATCCTATCCGGGAAGAAGAGTAGATCCGGACCGGCAACCATCATCTTCCAAGCGGCATCTTCTATCTTCATCCGATGAGGACCGGCTCCATCCTGAAGACCTCCACCGTGGACCCATCTTCATCCGGCGACGTCCAACTGAAGAATGACGGTTCCTTTAAGGAACGTCATCCAAGATGGCGTCCCTCGAATTCCGATTGGCTGATAGGATTCTATCAGCCAATCGGAATTAAGGTAGGAATATTCTGATTGGCTGATCCAATCAGCCAATCAGATTGAGCTCGCATTCTATTGGCTGATCGGAACAGCCAATAGAATGCGAGCTCAATCTGATTGGCTGATTGACCGGTGAGGTGAAGACAAGGTAGGAAGATCTTCAGGGGCTTAGTGTTAGGTTTATTTAAGGGGGGTTTGGGTTAGATTAGGAGTATGTGGGTGGTGGGTTGTAATGTTGGGGGGGGGGGTATTGTATGTTTTTTTTTACAGGCAAAAGAGCTGAACTTCTTGGGGCATGCCCCGCAAAGGGCCCTGTTCAGGGCTGGTAAGGTAAAAGAGCTTTGAACTTTAGTAATTTATAATAGGGTAGGGCATTTTTTATTTTGGGGGTCTTTGTTATTTTATTAGGGGGCTTAGAGTAGGTGTAATTAGTTTAAAATTGTTGTAAGATTTTCCTTATGTTTGTAAATATTTTTTTATTTTTTGTAACTTAGTTCTTTTTTATTTTTTGTACTTTAGTTAGTTTATTTCATTGTAGTTATTTGTAGATATTGTATTTAATTAATGTATTGATAGTGTAGTGTTAGGTTTAATTGTAACTTAGGTTAGGATTTATTTTACAGGTAATTTTGTTATTATTTTAACTAGGTAACTATTAAATAGTTCTTAACTATTTAATAGCTATTGTACCTGGTTAAAATAATTACAAAGTTACCTGTAAAATAAATATTAATCCTAAAATAGCTATAATATAATTATAATTTATAGTGTAGCTATATTAGGATTTATTTTACAGGTAAGTATTTAGCTTTAAATAGGAATAATTTATTTAATAAGAGTTAATTAATTTCGTTAGATGTAAATTATATTTAACTTAGGGGGGTGTTAGTGTTAGGGTTAGACTTAGCTTTAGGGGTTAATACATTTATTAGAATAGCGGTGAGCTCCAGTCGGCAGATTAGGGGTTAATAATTGAAGTTAGGTGTCGGTGATGTTAGGGAGGGCAGATTAGGGGTTAATACTATTTATTATAGGGTTAGTGAGGCGGATTAGGGGTTAATAACTTTATTATAGTAGCGCTCAGGTCCACTCTGCAAATTAGGGGTTAATAAGTGTAGGCAGGTGGAGGCGACGTTGTGGGGGGCAAATTAGGGGTTAATAAATATAATATAGGGGTCGGCGATGTTAGGGCAGCAGATTAGGGGTACATAGGGATAATGTAAGTAGCGGCGGTTTACGGAGCGGCAGATTAGGGGTTAATAATAATATGCAGGGGTCAGCGATAGCGGGGGCGGCAGATTAGGGGTTAATAAGTGTAAGGTTAGGGGTGTTTAGACTCGGGGTACATGTTAGAGTGTTAGGTGCAGACGTAGGAAGTTTTTCCGCATAGCAAACAATGGGGCTGCGTTAGGAGCTGAACGCGGCTTTTTTGCAGGTGTTAGGTTTTTTTTTCAGCTCAAACAGCCCCATTGTTTCATATGGGGGAATCTTGCACGAGCACGTTTTTGAGGCTGGCTGCGTCCGTAAGCAACTCTGGTATCGAGAGTTGAAGCTGCGTTAAATATGCTCTACGCTCCTTTTTTGGAGCCTAACGCAGCCTTTATGTGGACTCTCAATACCAGAGTTATTTTTATGGTGCGGCCAGAAAAAAGCCTGTGTTAGCTTTTCGGGTCGTTCCTGACAAAACTCCAAATCTAGCCGTTAATGATTTAAAGAACAAGGTCAGTTGGGAGAAAACATATAACTTCTCCCTCTACATTGTGGGATCATATTTATTTTTGTTTATTGATAGTGCTAACCACTGCTATATAACTTGTCCGCCTGCTCTGAGGCGGCGGACAGAAATCAAGCTGATTGAATAGGATCGGGTTAATTGACACCCCTTGCTAGCGGCCGATTGGCTGCGAATCTGCAGGGGGCGGCATTGCACCAGTAGTTCACAAGAACTGCTGGTCCAATGATAAATGCTGACATTGTATGCTGTCGGCATTTATCGATGTGCGGCGGACATGATACGCTACTTCGTAGCATGTCCACTCGCACATTGATAAATATGCCCCCTAATCTCCGGTTAATTTTCGGAGAGCTAATTGCTACCACGGTGTCACAGTAGCATTAACCAGCCACTTGTAATGGCTTGTTAATTAATGCAAATTTGTCTGTATGCTGAAGCGTGATAATTTAGCCCTCCACTTGTAATCTAGCCCAGAGTCTTTTAGTAGAGTCACACATCTGCATAAGTCTGCTTTTCAGAAATGTTTCCATCATCCCCCCCCCCCCCCCACAGTATACAGAGCATTAAACAAATTATTACTTTAAGATAGCCATAACAAATATGCCGTGTAATATTTGAAATTAATTAATGGAAAATTTAGCACTAGTCTTGTCAGTTTTAGGGCATGGGTAATTAACAAAAGAGGGGGGGGGTGAGCTGCTCTGCCATAGTATGCTTGGGCCTATTTTTGGCCCCAGTCCAGACCTGCTATAAAACATTTAAAAGAAAGGAAATCCCTAACTTAAACTGCCCTAATACTCACTTGGGAAAATTTGGATGACATCATCAACGACATCATTGAGGACATCACACATTACATAGTTGATGACCTCATTATTATCATTACTAGTGAAAATTATATATATATATGTGACTGTGTAGGTGTATGCCAAAATATATATTTAAAAAACACACAAAAATAACTTTTGTAACAGTATGGGGGATGCCCCTAGATATATATGTTAGTGTGGGGTTGATGGGGTAAGAAGGAGAGGGAAGACTGTGTGCAAGGGAGAGGGGGACTGAGAAGGTTAGCAAAGGCTGGTATGTGAGAGACAGTGGGCTAAGAGGATAGGCAGGGCTAGGGAAAGATGAAGGGGTGATGGGATAAGGTTGAGGAGGATAGAGTGAGCAGGGTGTGAGGGAGAGGTTGCAGAGAAAATGAGTAAGAGAAAATGGGAAATAAAGAAACATGCTGTATGTGGGGTAAATTGAGGAAAGAGTGTGAGCAGACTGAGATTGTAGCCTGGCACTCTCTTGCAAGCACAAAACTAGATTAAAAGCAAATGGAAGAGTTGTAATTACAAAATTTGGCAAAATGGTAATAGGGCCAGGACTACCTCAAGGTCTCTTCCTCCCTGGGTCTGTAACTACAGCCACATAATGTATGCCCTCATCCCAACAACCTGAGATACAAACAAGGGTGAAAAAGGCCTTTTGTAATTTCCACAGATATGTACAAAACATGGAAATGGACTGCACGCTCAAACTGGACTGGTTACACATACCATGTCACTGCAAAATCCACAGCCCTGTGTACTCACCAGCACTCAATGACAGCTGCACAGCATGCAGTGACTCAGGCAGTTATACTGAATCAAGAATGGGTGCAATGCCCATAAGGAAAATTAAAAACAAAACAAAAAAACAACAACCAAGATGGCTAAAGCTGACCTAAAGAAGCCTTAAGTCCAAATGTCAGCTTATATCTGCTTTGAGCACACCTGTTGTGAGGAGCACGAAAAGAAGACTCTTAAAACCCATTTTAATTTATCAGAATCCTCTAAGAAATGCTCTAAGAGTTAGAAGATCATGCCAAGTAAGTAGAAGTCAAAGTTTGAAGATCTGGTTTTGGACCTGTTAATGAAAATAATAATGAGAAGGACTCCAATTCCATCCACAAACTTAAATCCCAGAGTCCGAATATTTCCTTTGGTGATGTGGCAAAGAAATTGTGAGAGATGTGGAACAATCTTCCTGATAAAATATGTTGTTGACTATAAATCCAAAGGAAAAGTTGATGGTGTTAAAGCAGCAGCTGTTAAGTTGGAAGAGGAGAAGGAAGAAGATTAGGAGGAAGAAGATGATGAACAAAAGATGTACATTTTTGATCATGTGAATACATAGAGTAGTGGAACCAGTTAAGATGACATGCTCTTAGGTTTATTTGCAAAACTTGGTTCTGATGACATATTTTCTAAATAATGCTCTTTGGAATTGCCACTTGCTTATATTATGTAGCAATGTAAAATTATCGCTATGAAACTATAAAGGTTGTACATATTTCCCATCATTGTCAATAAGGTACTCTAGTTTTCTCCCCACTCCTCACCACACTTTGTTGTTGATGTAACAAAATATTTAAAAGTTGTTTCAATCATTTATTTTGTTTAATGTTATGTGTTTCAAAATGGTTATTGATGAAAAACCCTGGGTTATGAACTGTACATATCTATTCTGTAAAAGCAACAACATTTTTTTATTATGGTGCATTTTTTTGGAGCTGTTGGTACCTAAGGGTTTGTCATTCTAGCCAAAGGAATTCACATGGATTTCAGATGACACCACAATTGGGGTCAATGTCAGGGTCCTTACCACCAGCTTGCCATGGTGAATGCGGAGCTCCCGGCAGTCCATCTCGGCATCCTACGTGGAGGACGCTGAGACCGGTCTGTCTAGCACCTGCGGCTGCAATGCTCTAGGTACACGTGGACGCACGCTGCCTAGATTTAAAGGGTCAGTCACTCACTAATTGTAGGAACTCCCACCTGGAGGGTGCAGGTGTGGGAGCCCCTATAAAAGCCTTCTCAGTACATCACTCTGGACTGAGCTATTTAAGTCCTTCCTTGCTGGTTCCTGCTCATGAGTCTAGCATACCTGAGTTTCTGTATTTACCTACCATGTTCCTGAAGCTAAGTATCCCTGCTGTGATACCTGTGTATGCTTACGTTGCTTCTGAGATCGAGCACCTCTGCTGTGATACCTGTGTATACTTACCTTGCTTCTAAATACCAAGCACCTCTGCTGAGATACTTGTGTATGCTTACCTTGCTCCTGCAACCAAGCATCTCCTCTGTGTTATACCTGTGTATGCTTAACTTGTTCCCGAAACCAAGTATCTCTGCTTTGATACCTGTGTATGCTTACCTTGCTTCTGAAACCAAGCATCTTTGCTGTGATACCTGTGTATGCTTACCTTGCTCCTGAAACTAAGCATCTCTGTCGTGATACATGAGTATGCTTACCTTGCTCCTGAATCCAAGCATCCCTGTTGTGATACCTGCATATGCTTACCTGTACTCTGAAAAACTAACCAGGATTCCTAATAATCTTTTTCACAAGTGTGTCAGTTGTTGTCACCTGGACATTTAAAAGAGACCTCATCAACAGTACCCGCTGGGTAGTCTGTGCTTGTTGTGAGACTTGTGCTTGAAGTGTTGTTTTTCTTCTCTCAAACATTGTCAATTATATTTTTTTGCTAAATACTTCTTATTTGATTATCTTCAGGTTGGATTATGACCTTACATTGCTTTACCTGTTGTTTCATTGCATTACTTCTGTAAAGTTTGTTCAAGGAAAGACTTACTTTGTTCTGTTTTTCCATTCCTGTATACTGAGTTCCACACACCTCCCTTTACCCTCACAGTCAATTAGCCTAAAGTTGTGTTTCTGTATATAGTGAGTACATTCTGCCATTAGTTGGCATCATAAATGTATGGATTTGTTTTTTAGTTACGTGCGTTTTTTTTTTTTTTAACTTCAGTCTGTAGACACTTTTTCACTGACTAAAATGAAAAAAGAATGCAGAAAAATATTCTGTACTTAAATGTACGTGTTTTTTTGTTTTGTTTTTTTTGTTTAGAATGCTGAAATATTTTTTGAAGCAAAATAAAACAATATTTTGGAAACCTTAACAAAGTAAATACAAAATAAAAGTAATACTAGAATTTTTATGTTTAAAGGATTACTTTCTGTTATAATTTTTAAGCCAAACAACTAACATATTAAAGTTAATAAACATTAATTAAAACCTACTGACCTATATTTTCTCCAAAACGAAGTTTCATAACGTTCTAAAAGTTATATCTTTTATTTGCCGATGATGTCACATTATCCTGCCCACTATTTTCAGCACTGCGTGTTCAAAATACTTAACCCCTTAATGACCGCAGCACTTTTCCATTTTCTGTCCGTTTGGGACCAAGGCTATTTTTACATTTCTGCGGTGTTTGTGTTTAGCTGTAATTTTCCTCTTACTCATTTACTGTACCCACACATATTATATACCGTTTTTCTCGCCATTAAATGGACTTTCTAAAGATACCATTATTTTCATCATATCTTATAATTTACTATAAAAAATGTTATAAAATATGAGGAAAAAATTGAAAAAAACACACTTTTTTAACTTTGACCCTCAAAATCTCCTACACTTCAACAACTACCAAAAAACTCCCATGCTAAATAGTTTCTAAATTTTGTCCTGAGTTTAGAAATACTCAATGTTTACATGTTCTTTGCTTTTTTTGCAAGTTATAGGGCAATAAGTACAAGTAGCACTTTGCTATTTCCAAAAATTTTTTAAAAAAATTAGCGATAGTTACATTGGAACACTGATATCTGTCAGGAATCCCTGATTAACCCTTCACATATATATATTTTTTAAAAGAACACAACCTAAGGTATTAAACATGGGGTATTTTGACTCTTTCCATCTTTAGTTTGGGGCCTATTGTAAACCCCACTTTTATTTATTGCCATGAATGTGCATATTTTTGAAATGTTGACACCCCAAGGTATTGTATATGGTGTGCTTTGATGCATTTGAAGTAACTGTTTTAGCTAAAAAAATTGGAGAAAGTGTATGGTGGCATTTTTTCAATTTTCATTTTTACACACACATTGCTTTTTGACTATGATTTAGGAGAGACTGTTGTAAGTTAGTGCAAAAAAATACTTCAGGTTGTTTTCTGCTAGGCACCCTGAGTACACCTATGCCCCCCATGCATAGGTTTGCCAGGATTTTGGGAAGGTTATGTTACAATTTTATGACTTGTGATTTTAGTTATTAAGTGAGAGTATTTCTTCTGATAGGCCTATCTTTAGTTTGGGGCCTATTGTAAACCCCACTTTTATTTATTGCCATGAATGTGCATATTTTTGAAATGTTGACACCCCAAGGTATTGTATATGGTGTGCTTTGATGCATTTGAAGTAACTGTTTTAGCTAAAAAAATTGGAGAAAGTGTATGGTGGCATTTTTTCAATTTTCATTTTTACACACACATTGCTTTTTGACTATGATTTAGGAGAGACTGTTGTAAGTTAGTGCAAAAAAAATACTACAGGTTGTTTTCTGCTAGGCACCCTGAGTACACCTATGTCCCCATGCATAGGTTTGACAGGGGTTTTTGTAAAAAAAAAAAAAAGAACAGCCCCATTTTAGAAAAAAAAATATATTAGTGAAATGTAAAAATCTGGCACATTAAAAGTAAAAAAATAACAAAAAATTTAACAGTAAACATAACAAAAAAAAAATAACAGCAAATTTATTTATTTTTTAAAAATTGACCATTGTATGGTACCGCTTGAAGCAGTCCCCAATGCAGAGTCCAGGCTGTCCAGGGCAATCAGGACAGTGATATACAGTGTCCCTTCTCTGCCCCCTCTTGGTACAGACTCTGCATTTTTTTTGTGGTCTCTGCTTTGCGGCAGTAGGGGGGATTTTAAAAATAAAATGAGTAGCCCCAACTCTGCTCTCTCCCATCACCGCTCGGGGAGCAGGTGCATCATGGTACAAAATCCCCGAAATGATCTGGAGCTGAAATTGTAAAAAAGTCAGTTTCATTCCGGGGTTTGCTTTTTTGAACAACAAAAAAGCGTTGTGGGTTGCAATCTGCATTAGGTAAATTGCAACCTTTTTGTACCAGGCCCTTGTCTTCCACATAATTAGGTAGGGCTGCAGCAGCTGATCTGCCAGATCAACCCCACCCATATGTCTGTTATAAGACTTGATGCACACTGGCTTCCTTATGATCTCAGCTCTGCCACGTACAGAGACCGCCACCGTCCTCTCTGTGTGGATGGTGGTAAGAAGGTATACATCCTTCTTGTCTCTGTACTTCAGTGCCAACAGCTCCTCTTGGCGCAGAGCAGAGGTCTCCCCCCTTCGTAGCCGGGTGCGTACAAGTTGTCCTGGGAAACCTTTGCGGTTCTTTTTAATAGTACCGCAAGCTACTGTATCAAAGCAATACAGTAGCTTGAACAAAAGGACACTTGTATAAAAATTGTCTAAGTACAAGTGATACCCTTTGTTCATTAGGGGTAATATCAGGTCCCAGACAATCTTGCCAGTGGTTCCCATATGTTCTGGGCAACCTGGAGGGTCAAGGTGGCTATCCTTTCCCTCATACACCCGGAAGGCCTGAGTATACCCAGTCTTGCTCTCACAGAGCTTATACACCTTTACCCCATACCTGGAGCGCTTGGAAGGAATATACTGCTTGAATCCCAGCCTTCCCTTATACTTCATCAGGGATTCATCAACGCATATATTCCTTCCAGGTGTATAAGCCTCTGCAAACCTGGCAGAAAAGTGGGTAATCAGGGGGCGGATTTTATACAGCCTGTCAAATTGGGGATGCTCCCTAGGGGGGCACAGGCTGTTGTCGCTGAAGTGCATGAAATGAAGAATCATTTCATATCTCTGCCTCGACATACTCTGGGAGAAAATGGGGGTAGAGCAGATGGGGCTACTGCTCCAGTAGGAGCGAACGGAGGGTTTCTTTATGATGCCCATCAGCATAGTCAATGCCCAGAATTTTTTAAATTCTGGCACATTGATGGGGGCCCATTGCTGCTTTGCCAAATATGTTTCAGGCTTTGCAGCACGGTACTGATGGGCATATAAATTAGTTTGGGCGACAATGTTCCCCAATACATCATCACCCAGAAACACCTCCAGAAACTGTTGGGGGCTAAAACCTGCCACATCTATATTTATGCCAGCATTTGCTGTGAAGGGTGGGATATCTGGCCTCTGGAGATGAGGCGTTACCCACTCTTCAGCGGCAATGGCAGCAACACGCCTCCTTCTAGCAGGGGGGCTAGCAGGGGGGCTGGCAGGGGGGCTAGCAGCCACAGATACATCACTATCAGTTGAGACTGCATCTAATGATGTATCTGAGCATATGGCAGGGTCAAAATTGGGGTCTGAGTCAGACATAGAGGCATCTGACTCTGACGCAAGGATGGCATACGCCTCCTCAACACTATATCTTTTCTGTGACATTTTTGTATCTGTCACAGAAAACCAAAATTAATTAATTAACTAAATGGCCTTTGGGTTTTTTTAAAAAAAAGTACAGCTATGCTAATGCCAGTGATTTATAGCGATCACTGGCAAGCTAGGGGTTAAATACTCTTTAAATTAAATTAACTAAATGGCCTTTGGGTTTTTTTAAAAAAAAGTACAGCTATGCTAATGCCAGTGATTTATAGCGATCACTGGCAAGCTAGGGGTTAAATACTCTTTAAATTAAATTAACTAAATGGCCTTTGGGTTTTTTTAAAAAAAAGTACAGCTATGCTAATGCCAGTGATTTATAGCGATCACTGGCAAGCTAGGGGTTAAATACTCTTTAAATTAAATTAACTAAATGGCCTTTGGGTTTTTTTAAAAAAAAGTACAGCTATGCTAATGCCAGTGATTTATAGCGATCACTGGCAAGCTAGGGGTTAAATACTCTTTAAATTAAATTAAATTAGCTAAATGGCTCTGAAAGGAGCCTTTGGGTTTTTAAAAAATGACAACAACAAAAATTAACCCCTAAAAAAATGCACAGACAGCAAAAATGTACAGCTATGCTAATGCCAGTGATTTATAGCGATCACTGGCAAGCTAGGGGTTAAATACTCTTTAAATTAAATTAAATTAGCTAAATGGCTCTGAAAGGAGCCTTTGGGTTTTTAAAAAATTACAACAACAAAAATTAACCCCTAAAAAAATGCACAGACAGCAAAAAAGTACAGCTATGCTAATGCCAGTGATGTATAGCGATCACTGGCAAGCTAGGGGTTAAATACTATTTAAATTAAATTAAATTAGCTAAATGGCTCTGAAAGGAGCGTTTAGGTTTTTAAAAAATTACAACAACAAAAATTAACCCCTAAAAAATGCACAGACAGCAAAAAAGTACAGCTATGCTAATGCCAGTGATGTATAGCGATCACTGGCAAGCTAGGGGTTAAATAGTCTTTAAATTAAATTAAATTAGCTAAATGGCTCTGAAAGGAGCCTTTGAGTTTTTAAAAAAAAATACAACAACAAAAATTAACCCCTAAAAAAATGCACAGACAGCAAAAAAAAGTGCAGCTGTGCTACTGCCAGTGATTTATAGTGATCACTGGCAAGCTAGGGGTTAATGGCTCTGAAAAGAGCCTTTGGATTTAAATTTTTTTAACAAATAAAAGAAATAAATCTCTCTCTGCTAAAATACAGGTCTCTCTCTTTCTCCAACAAAATGGCAAGTGAGGAGAGGGAGGGAGATCCACACTGATCAGAGTCAATATTTACAAATATTGACATGATCAGACAAATGGGGTATTTTATTATTATTATTTTTTTTTTCTAAGAAGGCTCAGATTGGGTGACCCTAGCTTGCCCCTATGGTGAGACAGGCTAGGGACACCCCCAGATGCCCCATGATGCACCGGGCATCGCCATTTTGGAAGCCTCATGGGGGAGGGGGGGGCGCTATATGTGGGGCTTTTTTATTTTATATTTTATTTATTTTTTCCCATTTTTTATTTTATTTATATACTAACTAAGTGCCTCGACCCACCGAGGCACTTAGCACACTAGCAGAGCATCGGAAGCGTGTCCGATCGCTTCCGATGCTCTGCTGCACTGCCGGGCTCCACGTGGAGCAAAACCGGAAGTGATCACTCAAGGGGGAGTGATCGCTCCGGTCCCGGCACTCCGTAACAGCACTGCAGGGATGCCCAGACATCGAGGCATCCCTGCAGTACTGTAATAGTGCCTGGAAGCGATCTTGATCGCTTCCAGCACTCACTTTAGCCGAGGACGTGCAGGGTACGTCGTCAGGCGTTAACTGCCTTTTTTTTTCAGACGTACCCTGCACGTCCTCGGTCACTAAGGGGTTAAACCAATCACTTTGTGTTTAGAGCGCCATTTTGAAACCTAGGTATTGTAAACGGATTGGTACAGAGCAAAGGATACCCACGGAGTGGGTTTGGAAAACAATTAAATTTGCAGACAAGATTTCTGATATACGGTAGAGATATGTTAATGAAATGCTATTGATAAAAAGCGTATTTGGGGTAGTTAGTTAGTAACAGGCATAGAAAATATTTACTTACAGTGGCCCTTTAACCTAAATATTTTACTCATCAAAATAGCTACATTTTGTTTATAACAACTGAACACACTTGTGACAATTGTTCTACAATGGAAATCAAATATTATTTATAACATTCTTCCAAATACTGTTGCAGAAATTCTAACAAATATGTTGCCCTTTTAGGTTGCTTTGCTTACACCCATTCAGTCCCGTTCATCCTTGTGCTGGCAATTTCATGATTTAAAACTCAATGTATTGCACTTTTCTTTTAAGGTAGTTCTGACAAAGCCTGGAAATATGTTAAGGGTCATTATCTTGCTGTAGAATTAACCCCTGACCAACTAGGCATATACTAGTGGGTATTTAGGGCCGGAATGGGAATAAAAAGCAGCCCTGGAAAAATATGAATTCCAGACCTATTTTCTGTTGAGTCGGTAGAATGCACATGCCCCATTTTTCTCAAAGGGCATTACTGGGACACTGCTTCCTCAATATTTTTTTCAGAATTAAATTATTTTACTTTGTATTAAATAAAAATCTCAGATTGATGTTATATAACAACCCTACAACCCAAAATGCATCCATTAATAACCCCTTTAAATTGTATCTTCCCAGCCACAGATGCTGCAGCCCACCGGGAAATCTCCTGGTATCCTAGTAGGCCAATCTGGCCCTGAGGGTATTGCATGGTCCTTCAAAATGCTGTGGTACTTACCTGGTTAAGGGCATCACTCTGTGTACAATAGCTGCAAACCATCACTCTTCCTGCTCCATGTTTGATAGTTGGTGTTACACAGTGAGCAACTATCCTTTCTTACACTCTATGCCATACAAAAGCTTATATTTCACTGGAAACTGGAAAAATTGAGGCATTCTAAAATTTTTGACTTGTAGTGTTTGTTTATATATATATATATAACTACTATCATGTGCTGTACACAGTATTACACTGTTGTACTGAAAATGCAGATGGCAAAAACTTTTCTGCAAATCTTTTGTTTTCAGCTAAGAAGCCTGTAGAACAACTTCCTCACTAGTGGTCACATGATCACTTAAAACAGGTGCTAATGTGATGTTTAGCAGAGATTGATTCACAATCCCAAAAACAGAACAACTGTTTGTGGTAAAATCAGTATAAACAAGACTTAGGGGTTGATTTATCAGGCTCCGTATGGAGCTTGATGTCCCTGTTTCAGCGCAAGCCTTCAGGCTCGCCGGAAATAGAAGTTATGAAGCAGCGGTCTAAAGACTGTTGCTCCATAACTTATCTACCTGCTCTGAGGCCGCGGACAGAAATCAAACATATCAAATACGATCGGGTTGATTGACACCCCCTGCTAGCGGTCAATCTCTGCAGGGGGCGGCTTTGCACCAGCAGTTCACAAGAACTGTTGGTGCAATGACAAATGCCAACAGCGTATGCTGTCAGCATTTATCGATGTGCAGCAGACATGATACATGTCCGCTCACACTATGATAAATATACCCCCTAACCTTAATCAAAATCTGACTCAAGGAAGAGATTTAAAAATAAATAAAGAACAATATGTGAACACAATTGCCTTAAAGGGAGAGTCTAGTCAAAATTAAACTTGATTTAGATAGGGCATGTACTTTTAAACAACTTTCCAATTTACTTTTATCATCACATTTGCTTTGTTCTCTTGGTATTCTTAGTTGAAAGCTAAACCTAGGTAGTCTCACATGCTAATTTCAAAGCCCTTGAAGGCTGCCTCTTATCTGAATGCATTTGACAGTTTTTCACAGCTAGAGGGTGCTAGTTCATGTGTGCCATATAGATAACATTGTGCTCACATCGTGGAGTTACTTATGAGAGGGCACTGATTGGCTAAAATGCAAGTCTGTCAAAAGAACTGAAATATGGGGGCAGTCTGCAGAGGCTTAGATGCAAGGTAATCACAGAGGTAAAATTATATTAATATAACCGTATTTGTTATGCAAAACTGGAGAAATAAAGAGATTATCTTTTTAAACTATACAAATTCTGCAGTAGACTGTCCCTTTAATGGTATTACCATGAAGACATCTAGTAGTTAATTTGCCTTAAATTGTGTTAGCAAAATCATGATTGTCTTGCAGTTTCTTATCTGATAATCTCTATTGAATGTGAAATGACTCAACAGAGAAGGGACTTAAAATAATAAAAACGTATTTAATGCACTCTATTTAGTGCAGAAATATCTATATTAAATGCCCTTCCATGTCCCTTTTTATTTTGGTTTCATGGTATGAAAAATATTGTCACTTTAGTTTGTATGACAACCCCATAGAAAAAGTGCTTTAGTATCGATTTCTTTCACAGAGTGAGTTATTTAATCAGCAGTTTTAAAGGTCTGTGTGGTTTCTTTGTCTGCTGGGTGTGCACTTCTGGCCTGTAATTTTGGAGAAGTGATCTTTTTATAACATAATAATGAAAAATATTTGTAGTTGCATTGATGACAGACACAATTAACAATTAAAGGATCAGCAAACACCTTGGTTAAGATTACAAGTGGAGCACTATTGATAATGCGTGATGCACTATCAATTTTTTACGGCCCATACTAGGATTAGCGTGCAGTCTGGTGTTATGCTATTATGGTAAAATAGAATAACCAGAGAATGTTTAGTGCAGCTAACATTTCTTTAGTGTGACCTATCTTTAAATTTTACACATGTAAAATATATTAATTACTTTCCCAGTCAAACATCTTATTTATATACTATATCTATTCTAAAACACTTTATATAAATAATAAACTTTTTTTTACATTTAATATATATATGCCACTCGCTTTATTTGGAGGAGCCAATCCAGACTTGAGTCTGTTACAGCCAATTAGGGAAAATATGTATCAGGATTAGCTTTTAGAAGTCATCTAAAGGTGAGGTGGGTATTGTTTAAAGGGACAGTTCACCCAAAAATGTTCTCCCATTTAAATAGTTCCCAATGTTCCATTTTACCTGCTGGAGTGTATTAAAATATTTACCAGTAGCTCCTTTACCCCTATTTTTGCCATTGAAATAGCTGATTTAGCTTCTGGTTTCCCAACCTATACTTCATATACACAAATAAACCTGAAAATGCAATATCCCATACATTTTATACTCTGCAGCTGGCATAGCAAGTCATTTAAAATACATTCATATAAAAACAATTTTACAGTGTATTGTCCCTTTAAGTATTTATTACCGCAAAATATTATTTATGGAAATGCATATTTAAAAGGACAAAAAAGTTTCAGATCATTTTATTGTTAAAAAAAATTCCCTTTTTCCCGTGTATTTAGCACCTCCAAAGGGTTCAAAAACACAGTTAAATCTGTGGACTTTCTTTAAAAGTTGTCACTCATGTGATGTTCTCCAAAAAGATATGTCAGAGCAATATGGACCTTCACAGAGAGTTTTACCTTGATAGCTGAGTGTCTTGCTAAAGGTGCAAACTACATTTTGGTATGTAAAGGTAAAAACTTGTATTAATAGTATGCATCAAAATTTGTATTTAACAAAAATGTTAATTTACAATAAGCTGTTCTTTTTTTAACTTTCATGGCAAAAAAAATTGTACTTAACGTAAGCGGTAAAACTTGTGTTTTACATACAGTGTAACTTCCGAAAACAATATTCTGCCTATTCCCACATATTTAAGAAACTGTTTCTTTTTCCTCTCCACCACCTCAGAGGTAGCGTGATCAATCACCCCAACACTCGCTCGTTTGGGTGATTGACAAGTCCTGCTCTCACGCAATTGGTTACTTAGGAGCAGGGGGCGGCAAAGCACAAGAAACCTCTTGTGCAATGTTACATTTTGCCATTCAATGCAGCATCGCAAGTGGTGAGGTGATTGCAGGTTGATAGGTTCACTACTTGTAAACCAGTCCACCCACAAGGATGATACATTTTGCCCTAAATCGTAATCAAGAGGTCAGATTTCCAAGGTTTTCTTATATTTGTAAAAAAACAAACAAGTCTTTTTACCTTGACCAGTGGGCTTGAGTAATATGAAACTTTCTTGTTGTTTTAAAACACACTATGCACTCATTAAACTAAAGAAAAATATATGTTTGTGAAACTACAAATTAATGGAAGTTAAAGTGAATGTAAATTTTCCAACAATTGAAGGTCCCTAATACCTCCATAACACATGCTGACTCAAACCACGATATTTTTTTAATAAAATTTAAATTATTAATAATATATTTTTTACACCAAACTTAGCTCCGTTTTGTTGATCAACTCCTCCCATCTGGCACTTCCTTGATTTGCAGCCTGTGACGTATAGAGTGGTCCCACCCGCTCTATTACGTACCTCTGAAGCGCGTCCCCGCGGAGTACTTAATTTGCGCATGCATGCAGAACTTGGTGTGTTAATCTGCGCATGCGTTCCTGATTCCATGCGTGTGTCGTGGACGCGCGCATGCGTGTGTCGTGGATGCACTATGTTTCGGAATCCCTCTTGTACTTATGCATGCGCAGAAGCAGCGCATGACGTTTTACAAAAGGGGTTGAACGTCACGGGGTAGGGAAGAGGATTGGAATAAACAATTGTCAATCAAGTAGAAAATGAGTGACAAAATGGCGGGCGGAGGAATTGCGGCTCCGAAAAATTAGGTAAAAAAGTATATATTTGGATTCTGAATGAAAATAGAAAAAAATAATTAATTAAAGTCCTCCTGATTTATTGCCCTTGATAATATGAGGATAAGTGATACTGTTGACTTTAAATTCACTTTAAAGTACGTTGAAAATAATAAAATATAATTTTGTGATAGTAAAGTACAAATTACATTTTCATGTCTCAGATTAAGCATGAACTTTTTAAATTTGATTCTATTATCAAATTTGTTTAGTTATTTTGGTTCTTTAGGCTCAGGAGTAGCAGTGCAATACTGGGAGATAGCTGAACACATCTAGTGAGCCAATAACAAGAAGTATATATGTGTAGCCACCAATCACCAGCTTTCTCCCATCAGTCCATTGCTGCTCCTACGCCTACCTAGGTATGTTCTTCAAAAAAGAATACCAAGAGATCAAAATACATTTGATAATAGAAGTCAATTGGAAAGTTAAGAAGCAGGCCCCTAATCTGTTTCCATGCAGACCATGGCTGATGATTGGTGGATAAGTATGTTGCTTCTGCCTGTATTCTTCTCAGGAGTGGCAGTGCGCTGCTTTTGGACTTTAATAATATAACAGTTCCTCAAAAAATATTAAAATTAAGAAGTGTATTTGCAAAGGGAATGTCCCTTGTAAATTGTTCAGACATTTTTAACATATATGGTCAAATCTTGGTCAGTTGCATTATCTACGAATAAATATTAAAAACATCAATGGAAATCTTACAGTCTGTTAATTTATATCAGGACTAGGGATGGGTGAATGTGTTTATATTCGAATTCGAATGTTAGAACAAATGTTATTGCAAAAATTCGATTTACATAATCGAATGTTGATAAGGATTATTGTTAAAAATTCTATTTTTGAATGTTGTCTATACTTTTCGAATGTTAATTCTGAATTCGAATATCACAGTTGAATTTGAATGTCACATACGTATTTGAATATTACATTTATAAAACACAGTTGTAGACTAGAAATACTATTTCAAATTCAAATGCTACATTCGAATGTGACATTCAAATTCAAATATTACATTTATACAACACAGTTGTAGACTAGAAATACTATTTAGAATTCTAATGTGACATTCAAATTTGAATGTAGCATTCAAATTTGAATATTACATTTATTAAACACAGTTGTAGACTAGAAATACTATTTTGAATTTGAATGTCACATTCAAATTCGAATATTACATTTATAAAACACAGCATTACACTATAAATACTATTTTGAATTTGAATGTTGCATTCAAATTCAAATATTACATTTATTAAACACAGTTGTAGACTAGAAATACTATTTGAAATGTTATATTCGAATTCAAAAATTACATTTCAAAATTGAATGTGATTTAAAATACATAGCTAAACATTCTGTTATTTGAACAAATATTTTGGAATTTTATTAAAAAATTTGAAAATTAAAATTCGAAAATAAAATGTTATATAAACATTTGAAATTCGTTATATAAACATTTGAAATTTGATTTGAACGAACGAATGTATCAAAATTCATTTTAAATTTGAATTTTTAAAAACATTTGCCCAGCCCTAATCAAGACCTATTGCTCTCACGCTAATCCAACACTGAGTTAGACCTGCGCTAACCCAAAGGGAGTAATACATATTTTACATTCCTATGCTCTTCACTTTCTACATTTAGGATAAAATGTTGTCTTATATTTATATTAATATATATATATATATATATATATATATATATATATATATATATATATATATATATATTGTAACAAGATTCTTTAGCAACCACTGTCTTCTAGGGTTTAAATGCAATAGAGGACAATCCAGTTAAAGTTTTCAAAACTTTATTAACAGTTCCTCAAAAAATATTAAAATTAAGAAGTGTATTTGCAAAGAAATGTCCCTTGTAAATTTTTCAGACATTTTTAACATATATGGTCAAATCTAGGTCAGTTGCATTATCTACAAATAAATATTAAAAACATCAATGGAAATCTTACAGTCTGTTAATTTATATCAGGACTAGAGATGGGCGATTGTGTTTATATTGGAAATTCGAATGTTAGAACGAATGTTATTGTAGAAATTTGACTTACATAATCGAATGTTGATAAGAACGAATATTGTTAAAAATTCTATTATTGAATGTTATTTACACTTTTCGAATGTTAATTCCGAATTCGAATGTCACATTCGAATTTGAATGTCACATACGAATTTGAATATTACATTTATAAAACACAGCTGTAAACTAGACATACTATTTCAAACTCAAAGGCTACATTCGAATGTAACATTCAAATTCAAATATTACTTTTATACAACACAGTTGTAGACTAGAAATACTATTTAGAATTCTAATGTGACATTCAAATTTGAATGTAGCATTCAAATTTGAATATTACATTTATTAAACACAGTTGTAGACTAGAAATACTATTTAGAATTCTAATGTGACATTCAAATTTGAATGTAGCATTCAAATTCGAATATTACATTTATAAAACACAGTATTACACTAGAAATACTATTTTGAATTTGAATGTTGCATTCAAATTCAAATATTACATTTATTAAACACAGTTGTAGACTAGAAATACTATTTCAAATGTTATATTCAAATTCAAAAATTACATTTCAAAATTGAATGTGATTTAAAATACATAGCTAAACATTCTGTTATTCGAATGAATATTTTGGAATTTTATTAAAAAATTTGAAAATGAAAATTCGAAAATAGAATGTTAGAATGTTATATAAACATTTGAAATTCAATATATAAATATTTGAAATTCGATTCGAACGAATGTATCAAAATTCGTTTTAAATTTGAATTTTTAAAAACATTTGCCCATCCCTAATCAAGACCTATTGCTCTCACGCTAATCCAACACCGAGTTAGACCTGCGCTAACCCAAAGGGAGTAATACATATTTTACATTCCTATGCTCTTCACTTTCTACATTTAGGATAAAATGTTCTCTTATATTTATATTAAAATATATATATATTGTAACAAGATTCTTTGGCAACCACTGTCTTCTAGGGTTTAAATGCAATAGAGGACAATCCAGTTAAAGTTTTCAAAACTTTATTTTCTTCCAAAATAGCAAGGTGACTATAACAGCAGCATACAGTTTATTCACAGGTAAGGCAAAATGACAAGCTTCTCTTCCAAAACAGCAAATCTCTGTCTGCAGCAATACAAATGCCATTTACAGAATGTAACAGCAAACAGAAATCCATCAAAACGTTTAGTACATATTATTTTTCACAACACATCATAGCAGGCCTCCTGCCTGGCTGTAATCTACTTAACTAGAGAAATGCTTCCCGTTTAAACCCTAGGAGCAGTTATCATGAGCCACAACTGAGTGTAATTGTCTTTAACAGCTGTTAGGTAATCACAACTAAAAAATACTAATCACTTCCCTGGGGTTTCTTAGCAAAATGGTAAAGTGAAATGTATTAAATATGGTCTAATATATACTCCCTCTATCACCAAACCAGACTTTCTGTCACACTATATATTTGATTTTTATATACAAAAAAAAATAAAAAAAAATATATATATATATATATATATATATATATATATATATATATACCTTTATACAGTATACCACAGAAGTGAGTACACCTCTGGGCAATATCACTTAAAGGGACAGTCAAGTCCAAAAAAACTTTCATGATTTAAATAGGGAATGTAATTTTAAACAACTTTCCAATTTACTTTTATCGCCAATTTAGCTTTGTTCTCTTGGTATTCTTAGTTGAAAGCTATTTCTAGGAGGTTCATATGCTAATTTCTTAGACCTTGAAGACTGCCTCTAATCTGAATGCATTTTGACCACTAGAGGGCATTAGTTCATGTGTTTCATATAGATAACATTGAGCACATGCACGTGAAGTTACCCTGGACTGAACACTGATTGGCTAAAATGCAAGTCTGTCAAAAGAACTGAAATAAGGGGTCAGTTTGCAGAGGCTTAGATACAAAGTAATCACAGAGGTAAAAAGTGTATTTCTATAACAGTGTTGGTTATGCAAAACTGGGGAATTGGTAATAAAGGGATTATCTTTCTTCTTAAACAACAAAAAGTCTGGTGTTGACTGTCCCTTTAAATATAAAATTATTCAAAATTGTATCACCTTTCAATAATTGTTTTATTTCTATGTTGACAAGTAGAGTATTTCCTATTATAAACAATCAAAAACAAACACTTTTGAAAGATTATATTGAAAATAAAGGCCGCAAATTAGATAATGCCACAAAAGTGAGTACACCTGTGGTCACTGACACACAAGTTAGATCACTGAAACAAAATTGAGTACACTTATGATTTCCAATTAGCCTAATTGCATTAACATAGTTAACTGAACAGTCTATTTTTTTGACCAATGGGCTGTGTCTATCTGCAAGTTTGCATAATGTCTCCACATGGAAGAGAATTGGCAGAGGAATTGAAAAATCTGATTGCGAGACTTCACAAAGATGGAAAAGGATACAGGAAGATTGGTGACCAACTAAAAATCAGTCAAAACGCAGTTGCAGCAGTAATCAGGAGGTATAGATCGATACACAGTGCCAAAAATAAGAACAGTGGCTGTCCTCCTAAAATGACGCCACGGACAGTGCACCACTTGCACAATCTAGCTCTGAAAAACAGGCAACAGGCAAGTGCTTCAGGTTTGCATCAAGGCAAGTGCTTCAGATTTGGCTCAGGGATTATCAATAGAAATTGGAGTTTCTGTGACATCTCAGACAGTGCTATGGACATTGCATAATGTCAACTTCTATGGCCATCATCCAAGGAAAAAACCCTTGCTTGCTCTTCGGCACAGAACTGCACGATTAAACATTGTTAAGCAACATGAAAAGCCTGATGAATACTGGGAGCACATTATTTGGTAAGATGGCCAAGACCAAGATACAATTTTTCGGCTCAGATGGGGTGCAGCATGTTTGGTGTGAACCTGTTCAGGATTATTACAGTGAATGCATAGGGGCATATTTATCAAGCTCTGTATGGAGCTTAATGCCCTGAAGGCTCGCCGGAAAAAGAAGTTATGAAGCAGCGGCTCCATAACTTGTCCGTCTGCTCTGAGGCCATGGACAGAAATCAACCCGATTGGGATGATTGACACCCCCTGCTAGCGGCCAATTGGCCGTGAATCTGCAGGGGTGACATTGCACCAATGCTGTCGGCATTTATCGATGTGTGGTGGACATGATACGCTTCTTCGTATCATGTCCGCTCTCACATTGATAAATATGCCACATAGTCCCAACAGTGAATCATGGAGGTGGGAGTGTGATGATATGGGGCTGCATTACTGCAAAAGGTGTTGGGGAGATGACATTTATAGATGGCACTATGAATGCCTGCAATATACCAACATACTGACTGACAAGATGACTCCCAGTCTCCAGAAGTTTGGTAGAGGACGAATATTCCAGCATGATAAGGAACCAAAGCACACTGCCAAAATCACAAATGAGTTTCTAAAGGAGAAACAAGTGACAACTATGACCTGGCCAAGTATGTCACCTGACTTGAATTCAGTAGAATACCTTTCGGGTATTTTAAAGAGAATAGTAGAGCAACACAACTCCTCCAGCAAAGAGCAGCTGAAAAAAATTATCTCTGAAGAAGGGCAGAACATCTCTCCAGAAATTTGTACGACACTGGTTTCCTCCATGCCAAGGAGGATTGAGTCTGTCATCAAAAATAAAGGTGGACATGCAAAGTATTAAAAAAAATAAAAGTTTTGAATCTCAGTAATTAAAGGTGCACTGGCTTGTGTTGCATAGATTTCCTGCTTTGGGGCCAGTATTTTTAATATAGTAAATCTAAACTGTTAGTTTTTAATTTTACATAAGAGCAAATAGCCTACTGTAAAACTTAGACGTAATGCAGTTACAAAATATGCAGACCGCCCTCCTTTAGGCAACCTCTAACGTCAATACGCTGTGAGAATGAAGTATAGGCAGCTGACTCACTGGAGAAGAGCTTCGTTATAGGAAGGAGATTGCTTGCAGCTGTAGAAACGGATCGTTCTTGGAAAAGCCAAATGTTATACTTCACATAAGTCCGGGTCCCTGTATAGCGTGAGATCCAATCTCTCCTTAGAATAGATAACCTTCACTGGTAATGGCAGCAACTCCTTCCAGAATTTGTAGTTGTGGGCTTTCGAGCCCTCCGTATACAGCTCCGTACACTGCTCACTGCCCTCAGCTCCACGCTGAGCTCCAGCCTCCATCAGCGCTTCCGGATTACGTCACAGTGGCATAGACATATTGGAATCTCCTAGGTCTGGTCACACCAAGAGTCAGCTAGGAAATTGGTAAGTAGATATAGACAAGAAAGATCCGGCGACTTTCAACGTGTGAAATAATCAATTACATTTATTGGAGAAAATAAAAAACACAGTGCGAAGGACTCACACACAAAGTCTTTAGGCACACAGCATGGAAATGGTCCTATGCATTTCAGCAGTATTCTGCCTTAGTCATGGACATACTGAGTGTGTCAATTGAGCTAACGGAAATACACCTGTGCCCCAGGTGTGGTTGAGCTAATGCTATGGCCTTAAAGGGACATTACAACGTATTGTGAGACCATAAATACCTGATTAGGAAAATTGAGACAGCAAAGGGGAGACAAAACATCATACAGTCTAAAGGTTACATAGTTAAATAGACAATCAGACCTATCATAATTTCAAAGTTAAAGCACTTATAATATCTACAATCAACATTTCAAATGCATCTAAGTTAACTAGGAAGTTGCATCAATTTAAAACTAGTATCTCCCAAAACATATTCTTAAATAATGCATGTACTAATGTATATGGCACAGGGAAGGATATCTCCAAAAAATATGTGTGATTAAATTCTTTCCCATTAGTTAATTAGGCTTATGCTAATGAAATCAGCTAAAAGGCTCCTAAAATATTACTCCAATTTTATTATGGTGATATAGACTGGGATAAAAGGATCAATGAATTAATGACACATATATTTACCAATCTTTACATAGTGTCCTAGTATGGAACAACATAGGTTACAGTGACAGATAGTCACTATGAAGGTCTGTCATACAAATGCAACATTGACACTAGTTGACTATCCACAAATAAATTAGTGGTGTGTCCAGAAATTAATATCATCTCCTTTGATGTTAACTCCATTCGGTCTTCTGGTCTTTAAGTTGAAGATCCAGAAAGCCTCCTTATAGAACAATTTGCTGTTTCTATCCCCCCATCGGGGTAGTGGATGAATCAGGTCAATCACCTGCCACGAAGTGACATTTTTATTATGAACATAGATAAAATGTCTGACTAGGTCTGAACATTCTATACCATTAGATGTTCCCTAATCCTGCTCCGAGCCTCCCTGATGGTACACCCCACATATTGTTTTTTACATTGAAAACAACTGATCATGTAGATCACAAAGGTGGATCAACAATTGGTATGGACATCAATGTCATAAACCCTTTGGGTTACAAATGATTGAAATTGCTTAGATGTTAGGGAATGTCCACAGGAAATGAAATTCCAAAAATGGCATTTGAAGTGTCCCTTAACATCCAGCTAGGTGTTTCTATTTCTGGAGCGGAGCAGACTTGGGGACAAGACATTGCCAAGGGTGCATCCTCTCCTTGACACAAAATTACAACCCCTTGACACCAAATCTTTAAGACTATCCTCTGCAGTAAGAATTGGAAGATGAGTCTTAATAATGTTGAAAATTCGATTTACATAATTGAATGTTGATAAGAAGGAATATTGTTAAACATTCTATTATCAAATGTTATTTACACTTTTCGAATGTTAATTCCGAATTTGAATGTCACATTCGAATTTGAATGTCACATACGAATTCGAATGTCACATACAAATTCGAATATTACAATTTATAAAACACAGTTGTAGACTAGAAATACTATTTCAAATTCAAATGCTACATTTGAATGTGACATTCAAATTCAAATATTACATTTATACAACAAAGTTGTAGACTAGAAATACTATTTAGAATTCTAATGTGACATTCAATATACATTTATTTATTACATTTATAAAACACAGTATTACACTAGAAATACTATTTTGAATTCAAATGTTGCATTCAAATTAAAATATTACATTTATTAAACACAGTTGTAGACTAGAAATACTATTTTGTTATATTCAAATTCGAATGTCACATTAGAATTCAAAAATTACATTTAAAATTGAATGTGATTTAAAATACATAGCTAAACATTCTGTTATTCGAAACGAATATTTTGGAATTTTATTAAAAAATTTGAAAAATGAAAATTCAAAAAAAGAATGTTAGAATGTGATATATAAACATTTTAATTTTGTTATATAAACATTTTAAATTTGATTTGAATGAACGAATGTATCAAAATTCATTTTAAATTTGAATTTTTAAAAACATTTGCCCATCCCTAATCAAGACCTATTGCTCTCACGCTAATCCAACACTGAGTTAGACCTGCGCTATCCCAAAGGGAGTAATACATATTTTACATTCTTATGCTCTTCACTTTCTACACTTAGGATAAAATGTTCTCTTATATTTATATATATATATATATATATTGTAACAAGATTCTTTGGCAACCACTGTCTTCTAGGGTTTAAATGCAATAGAGGACAATCCAGTTAAAGTTTTCAAAACTTTATTTTCTTCCAAAATAGCAAGGTGACTATAACAGCAGCATACAGTTTGTTCACAGGTAAGGCAAAATGACAAGCTTCTCTGCACAATATTTCAAAACAGCAAATCTCTGTCTGCAGCAATAGAAATGTCCTTTACATAATGTATCAGCAAACAGAAATCCAGAAAAACGATTAGTACATAATATTTTTCCCAACACATCATATTAGGCCTCCTGTCTGACTGTAATCTACTTAGCTAGAGAAATGCTTCCCTTTTAAACCCTAGGAGCAGTAATCATGAGCCACACCTGAGTGTAATTGTCTTTAACAGCTGTTAGGTAATCACAACTAAAAAACACTAATCAATTCCCTGGGGTTTCTTAGGAAAATGGTAAAGTGAAATGTATTAAACTTGGTCTAATATATACTCACTCTATCACCAAACCAGACTTTCTGTCACACTATATATATATATATGATTTTTTTATTAAAAATATATATATATACTATATATATATACCTGTCGTCTATGTGGGTGCGTGAAAGATGACCAGGTATATAAACATATATAAACATAAGTACCACCTTACATGTACTACGACCTACATTGTGTACTTGTTACACTGCCCCTGTGGTCTGTACTATGTGGGCAAGACTTCTGATGATCTCAGGACGTGGATGGCGAATCATTGCTCCACCATCCGGACCACTCTCAAACGAGGAGAATCTAAACAGCCAGTAGCACGGCACTTTGTGGATTGTCAACACAGGGTTGCTGATCAAAAATACACTATAATAGATCATATTCCCCCCTTAAGTAGGGGAGGTGATCTCAACAAATTACTACTCCAAAGGGAGTCTCGCTGGATGTTCAAGCTGGAAACTGTCACACCAAAGGGACTCAATGCATTCCTTGATTGGCAAGTGTTCCTCTAGACACATTATTATGTCTTATTGAGAGTCACAATCTATTCAGCAATTCTTTCTATTCCTCTCCCTTCGTCTTAAATAACTCTTATCATTTTGGCTGGCTGTTTTGTTCCCTTGCGCGTTGCTTCACTGTGTTCGTTAGGTATGGGTGAGCTCAAACCTATTACATTATGTATGCTATTTAGGGACCATGTTTGCCCACTTTGTGTTTTTGAACTCCCTTATACCAGCGATCACATATAAAGCCTCACGCTTATTATCTTTCTTCTGTGCTGTTTTTCTTATCATTTTGTTCTCTTTAAGGTGAGGAGGCTGCATTCCCTCGTCCAATACATGTATAACACCCAACAACCATAACCCCCGATCCCCATTTCTCTTATCTAATTCTTATCTAAAATAAAAACACAGACACAGTAGTTATGGCGAAATGTGGAAAGGTCACGATTTTATTACTTAATTGAATTTTGCTACCTTTAAACTATATCTTGCAAAATTCAGCCATAAATCAAACTCAAAATAAACACCAAATAATGCCCTTGCATTAAAAACCAGAATTTTGGGAACCACGCCTAGGGGGGTGTAACAACTACCCCCCCCCCCTGGCAGGGCAGTTTGGAGAAGGGAGAACCCACGGCATAGTCCCCCCCCTAGATAGACCACCGGATCACCCCTCAGGGCTGGGTATGCCGCGGGATCCTCCCACCTCCCCTTCTGCCCCGCCCACGTGTCGTGCACAAACTTCACCGCTTGCTGCGATTGTATGCTCAATACTATGTTAAAAAACAGCTGCCGTTTTCTATCCTCCAGTCAGCGTAGACCGCCAGGTCACCTGCTGCCCTTCGGTTGCGCTGTGTTCTTCCCCTTATTGAGGAGCACGGGCGGTCTTACTGCGACTCAACCAATTAGTCAACGTCCTGCCCTTAGCCGTGCAAGTACTGCCTTCTCACATGACCTCTCCGGTTATTGCATCGTGCTCTGCTGCGTCTAGGGTGGGAGGGTGGGAAACAAAGAAAAAAGGTTAGTGACTCCTTCCAGCCATCCACTTCCTTATAACACCTTTACCTCCAGCTCCACCCCTGTCTCTGCTTCTGCCCAATGCCTGCTCTCCTTATCTCTGTCTCATCCCCCACACCTGGCACACCTAGATTCCCCTTTGTTCTCTCCCAGCAGCCCCTCCCTTATGACGTTCCCCTCGCATCCGCTCCCTACACTAGTTTAAGGTGAGGAGGCTGCATTCCCTCGTCCAATACATGTATAACACCCAACAACCATAACCCCCGATCCCCATTTCTCTTATCTAATTCTTATCTAAAATAAAAACACAGACACAGTAGTTATGGCGAAATGTGGAAAGGTCACGATTTTATTACTTAATTGAATTTTGCTACCTTTAAACTATATCTTGCAAAATTCAGCCATAAATCAAACTCAAAATAAACACCAAATAATGCCCTTGCATTAAAAACCAGAATTTTGGGAACCACGCCTAGGGGGGTGTAACAACTACCCCCCCCCCTGGCAGGGCAGTTTGGAGAAGGGAGAACCCACGGCATAGCCCCCCCCCCTAGATAGACCACCGGATCACCCCTCAGGGCTGGGTATGCCGCGGGATCCTCCCACCTCCCCTTCTGCCCCGCCCACGTGTCGTGCACAAACTTCACCGCTTGCTGCGATTGTATGCTCAATACTATGTTAAAAAACAGCTGCCGTTTTCTATCCTCCAGTCAGCGTAGACCGCCAGGTCACCTGCTGCCCTTCGGTTGCGCTGTGTTCTTCCCCTTATTGAGGAGCACGGGCGGTCTTACTGCGACTCAACCAATTAGTCAACGTCCTGCCCTTAGCCGTGCAAGTACTGCCTTCTCACGTAACCTCTCCGGTTATTGCATCGTGCTCTGCTGCGTCTAGGGTGGGAGGGTGGGAAACAAAGAAAAAAGGTTAGTGACTCCTTCCAGCCATCCACTTCCTTATAACACCTTTACCTCCAGCTCCACCCCTGTCTCTGCTTCTGCCCAATGCCTGCTCTCCTTATCTCTGTCTCATCCCCCACACCTGGCACACCTAGATTCCCCTTTGTTCTCTCCCAGCAGCCCCTCCCTTATGACGTTCCCCTCGCATCCGCTCCCTACACTAGTTTAAGGTGAGGAGGCTGCATTCCCTCGTCCAATACATGTATAACACCCAACAACCATAACCCCCGATCCCCATTTCTCTTATCTAATTCTTATCTAAAATAAAAACACAGACACAGTAGTTATGGCGAAATGTGGAAAGGTCACGATTTTATTACTTAATTGAATTTTGCTACCTTTAAACTATATCTTGCAAAATTCAGCCATAAATCAAACTCAAAATAAACACCAAATAATGCCCTTGCATTAAAAACCAGAATTTTGGGAACCACGCCTAGGGGGGTGTAACAACTACCCCCCCCCCCCTGGCAGGGCAGTTTGGAGAAGGGAGAACCCACGGCATAGTCCCCCCCCCTAGATAGACCACCGGATCACCCCTCAGGGCTGGGTATGCCGCGGGATCCTCCCACCTCCCCTTCTGCCCCGCCCACATGTCGTGCACAAACTTCACCGCCACCAAAAAGAGCCCCTCTTTCGGCCAACTCTTTCCACCATTCGTGACCTTTCCTTACCTTTACCAACTCTTGGCACATCCCTCTGATGTCCACCAGCAGCTGGTCATTTCCCTCATCCGTTAGATGCACTCCATCCCGTCTGAATAGCTCCTCCTTTCTCGCTGCTATCAGTGGGTGCTCTACCACTCTACCCCCTATTTCCTTCATAACCTTTGCTGCCACCTGGTTCACTTTTCTCCTCGATCTATATCCTGCTTTGCTCGTGTACGAGTTCCGCCAGAATATCCTCGAAACTATATTGGACCATATCGCCCTCACTGATGGCCATGCCACCCTCAACCATCTCATTGTTCCTGCAACTTTCTCTTCTAGCTCTCTAAGTGGGTAAGCGCCTATGTCGTTCCCCCCCAGATGTATAATTATGGCGTCCGGACACCCCCATCTTCTCCTTGCCAGCTGTATTGTAGGCACTAACTCGTCCCACATCATGCCTCTTTTTCCTACCCATCTAATGCTAACTTCCTTGTGCGACAGTCCCAAATTTACTCCCTGCGCCGATGCTGCTGCCCTAGCCTGTGCCCAATAGACGTAGGAATGCCCTACTATCCACACCCTTAACGCTTTGTCTGTAAAACAAAAAACAATTTAACCGTTAGAACATTTATAATAAGGCCTTACTCCTTTTGCACTCTTATGTAAGATTTGTACGCTGCAGATTTCCATCTCCCTAATTTCTTAATTTGTGCCTCTGAACAACCCCTACCCGCTGCGGCGGTCGCTGCTCCTATTCTGAATGAATGCGGCGCAATGTGTGCCTCTTTCCACCCCAATTTCTTAACCACCCTTTGTAATATGCTTTTAAACTGGAAGATTGTTACATCCGAACCGTCTGCATGCCTCAGAAATGTGCGGCCCCCTTTCCTCCTTGCTATCAGGTATTCCTTAAAGGGACAGTATACTGTAAAATAGTTTTTCCCTTAATGTGTTTACATTTGCTTTTTTTTACCAACTGCAGAGTAAAACATGTATGAAATTAGCTTTTTAAGGTGTATTTCTGTATATTAAAGCTCTGATTTTGTGTTTTGAAGCCACAGCCTAATAAAATAGGTTGAGCTTGTAGGTATAATCAGATCTCATTACTGTATCACATTGTGCACATATACCTGCTTCTTTATCTTATATCTGTCCTTAAAACAATCACCAATACTTTGAGAGAACAATGGAAAATCCACATTTTATTACCTTATCTCTGCTTTATCACACTGGGAGTGTAATTTATTCTGCTGGCTGTGTTTACAAAGCTTATCTATAGCTGGTACGCGCGGCCACAAACTTTCAGAATAGGTGGGGATACCACATGCTAAATTAACAATTTCAAATGCCAATATAAGGGTAAAGGAGCTACTTGTAAACAATTTAATACACTCCAGCAGGTAAAGTGGATCATTGGGAACAAATTAAAGGGGAGAAAATTTTTGAGTAAACTGTCCCTTTAACATAGGCCACCGGACACAGTGTTCCCCCTGTTTTAGCCATATTTAGCCATGCCCCTTTTCCTTCCTTGTCTGTTTTCGATCGTCTTACCAATATTAGCACGGCTTCTTCCCCACATCTGACATCCCCTGTCTCTACACCCCCTTTACCTATTTTTCTGTTTTTTGGTAACAGCTCCCCTATCCTCATTGCTCCGTGAAATGCTACTAAAAAAGCCGTTCTGAAAATAAGCGCCTCGTCCCTGTTTGCACATACCCCTTCTAGTGCCCCTATCATTTTCTGTAATCTAACCTCAGTTATTGGTTCCCTTTTATCCACTTCCTTCTCTTCCCCTCTTCCCCATGCCCTTGCGATTTTCTTTACTATAAACTTCCTGGACCAATCTATTCCCCCGTATAGCTGCGAACAGTATGAAATCCCTGCTAACACTGCGCTCAATCTCCCCTTCTTTACACCTTCTCTCCGCAGCGCCATCAACCATTCTAAAAATCTTCCTTCCTCCCCTCCTTTCGCCTCCTCCCTATGCTTGCACCATTGTCCCCAATATTTCCTGTACACTGCCCATGTGCTTGGTGCCAAGGCTTTTTCGACCAGTTCCTCGATTCCTTCTATCCGCTGCCAATCTGCCAAAGAAGCATAGGGCAACATTCACCTTCCTGTCTGGCATTGGGTGCTAGCTCCCTAAACTCCTTCCACTTAAAACGGGATAGCGCATCAGCAACTACGTTTTTGAACCCCGGAATATGCTTGGCCCTGACAAATATATTATGCTTTAAACATTTCAGAACCAAGTACCTTAGGTACTTAACTACTGGCATTGATGATGCTGATAGCTGATTGATGATTTCGACCACCCCCATGTTGTCGGACCAGCATATTATTGTCCTATTCGCTAGCTCCCCGCCCCATAGCTCCATGGCCACCACTATGGGAAATAGTTCCAGCAGCACCAAATTCTTAATCCACCCCATTTCCTTCCAGCTCTCTGGCCATTCTCCTGCGCACCACCTCCCTTGGAAATATGCTCCATAACCCTTTCCCCCTGCCGCATCCGTGTATAGCTCCAAATCTACCGCGGGCGCCACCTCCTGCCATATGCGCACCCCATTGAATTCCTGCAAAAACTGGTCCCATACTTTCAGGTCGTCCCTCATCTCCTTTGTTACCCTAATCATATGCTCCGGCTTTTTTGCGCCCCTTGTGCTGATTTCCAATCGCCTTTTGAAAATCCTCCCTATTGGTATTACCTTACATGCAAAGTTTAACACCCCCAAAGTTTTCTGCATCTCCCTTAGTGTTACTTTTTTACGCGTTGCCATCCATGCTATCATCTCCCTAGCTTTTTCTACCTTATCCTCGGGTAGTTCACATTGCCCTTTCAGCGAATCTATTGTTATGCCTAGGAAAGCGAGTCTCGCGCAAGGGCCCTCCGTCTTTTTGTCTGCCACCGGGACCCCCATCTCTTCGAACAAACCTATCAGCCCCTTCTTCATGCATTCACACCTGTCAGTGCCCGCCCTCCCTACTACCATGAAATCATCCAGGTAGTGGACTATTGAGTCCCTCTTTTGCCTTGCAACCGCTAACCAGTGCAGAAAAGTGCTAAACTTCTCGAAAAATGAGCATGATATCGAGCACCCCATTGGAAGGCATTTATCCACGTAGAACTGCCCTTCGAATTTGCACCCCATCAGTTTAAAACTATCAGGATTAAGCGGCAGTAGCCGAAAAGCCGATTCAATGTCTATTTTTGCCATCATGGCCCCTCTCCCCGCATTCCTTACCAACTGCACTGCGCTGTCAAACGATTGGTACTGCACCGCTGCCTCTGCTTTATCGATAGCATCATTTACCGACCTACCCTTTGGGTATGATAAGTGATGTATCATGCGATATTTCCCTTCCTCCTTCTTGGGCACCACCCCCAGGGGTGAAATAATTAGCTCTGCTATTGGCTTTTCTGCGAATGGCCCCGCCATCCTCCCACATTCTACCTCCTTCCCTAGCTTCTCCTTCAGTACCCCCGGGAGTTCCGCTGCTGATTTCAGGTTTCTAGCTTTCATCGCACCCGCTACCACCCCTTTTACTGGGACTGTAAAACCTTTACTTAACCCTTCAATTAATAAATATCTATCCTCTATGATAGGGTATGCTTGCAACTCGCGAACCAGTCTATCTATTCTCAGAGGGGTTGGCGCCAATCCCCCCAATTTGTCCTCCACCCGCGTTTCCTTGGCTCCGAAAGGACTGCTTCCCATACCCGAAGTTACCCCCATTCTTTCTGCAGTCTACCCCAGGGTGCGCCCCGCCACAGTATCTGCAAATGTGCCTGAACCTGCATGCGCCCCCCCTATCGCACTTTTTCTCATTGTATGCCCAGCACTCTTTGTTGTCAGTTCTCCCGCTCTTATTTGTATTAAACGATGCGCCCCGCACCCCGTGGGGCCCATCCTGTACCCTCATTACCCTGGTGTATAGGTCTAATATCTTTATACCAAAGTCCCTCCTTCCTTTGTCTCCTAATTGCAAGTTACCCTTCCTAAACTCTGTGTCATAGTCCTTCCACGCAAACCCCCCATATGTCGTGTAACATTCTGCAATGAAATGGATGTACCTCAACATGCCCTTCACTTTCCCCGGGTTGGCAGTTAAAAAACACTCTGCGTATATAATTATCCCTTTCACCCATTCTGTAAATGTTTGCTTCCCCTTCTTCCCTTTACCATCCTCGCCCCTAGCTTTAACAGCCGCTGCCTCCCTAGTCATTTCGAATATGTCCACATATTTCCCTTTCTGCACCCTGGCAATTATCTTTGCTTTTAAATGCGTTGTTAGTGGCATTAACAATGTTCCCGTAACCTCGTCATCCCCGTTAAACACCTCTCCTGTCTCCTCCTGCTCTTGCTCTGTTAGCCCCTTCCTTGCCCCTTTTCCTTGCTTTGCATATATTTTCCTTACTATCTTTAATATCCGCTTCTCCCCTTCCCCTTTTACATTCTCATCTTCCGAGTCAAACTCAGATGAACTATCTGACACATTACTGTTCAAGCACAATAGTTTCTTACCTTGCTTTGCCCCTTGGTCACCGCTTGCTGCACCAGTTGCTGCCACCTGTTTTGCAGCTAGTGTTTCCAGTTCTCTTACTGGGGTTGTTTCTGCTACCACAACATTTTCCCCCGCATTGCTGCTGGGTACTTCCGTTGGCTCCTGCTGCTGTGCTCGTTCCGGTGGGCATACCTCCTTTTCGGTGCTCTGTGGGGATAACATAGAAACATTAGTATTCCTTCCTACCTCCTGTGCTCCCGTTGCTTGTACCATTCTCCCCTTCCTACTGGAGTCAGCCATTCTTACCTCGTCCTGCCCCCTGACCCCCCCTCCTCTTTCTGCCTCCCTCATTTGTCCCTCTCCCATTTCCACCCCTGTTTCCATCTCCCTTATTTCTGCCTCCTCCTCTATTAACCTATAGCTATTCCCCTCCGAGTCTCTGATCACCCTCCTGTCTGCCATACTCCCCCCCATTCCTCTAGCTCTCTTCTGTGGCCTAATGCCATCCTCCCCCCCTCTCCTGAATACCTCTATCCTACTGGGCTCCCCATAGCCCCCCCTCGCTGCCCATGCTCCCCTCTCAGCTCCCTGTCTCCAGTTATTCCCCTGCCCCCAGTTTTCCCATGCTACCTCCCTCCACTCCCTTGGCCCATTTCTTATCTCCCACAGGTGCTCCCTCGGCCCACCGGGACCGTACGAATCTTCCTCTGTCCCCCATCCCCCCCACCCGTATCCCTGCTGAGATGCTCCCATTGAGAATGGGCCTCTGCCCCACCCGTTACCGCCCGCCGCGTAAGCTCCACCGCCCAATACACCCTGCTCCCAAGATGGCCGCCCCCATTGAGGCATTTCCGCCCCACGCTCGCCGCGTGCGCGCGCGCGTACGTCGCGCCCCATGTGACCACCCCTTAACCTATCGTCACCAGGGCCCCTCCTCGCCACGGTGACGTCAATTGGGCCTGCTCGCTGCGCTACCATTATGGGGCTATGCGGCTCGCTTGCGTTCCTAACGCCGGGAGGAAAATTGTGTGTGCTGCAGCCGCCCCCCTGACCCAGCGGAATGGACATGGCGCTAGATGCGGGACTCCCCCTGAATAACACTGGACTACCCCCGCTACCACCAGGGGATACGCCTGTTCCCTCCGCCGCAACGGAAACACTGGCGAGCGGCCCCGTAACAGCTCCTGTGCTCCCCCTGCATGGGGTGCTAACCCCCCCCTGGCTTACCTGAACGGCCGACACCGCACCAACCTCCACCGTACCTCCTCCGGATACCACCTCTCCTTGGACTGTCTGCTGTTCCTTCCTGCTTTTTTCCATCCTCTTGATCTTCTTCTGAGCCTGGATCGCCCTGGTCTTCCAGACTGTCTCACCTTCATCCAAGTATCTCCTTGGGATTCTCCTGTTCCTTGCGGTCATCTTGAAAACTTCTTCTCTGCAACAAAGAAAAAAGGTTAGTGACTCCTTCCAGCCATCCACTTCCTTATAACACCTTTACCTCCAGCTCCACCCCTGTCTCTGCTTCTGCCCAATGCCTGCTCTCCTTATCTCTGTCTCATCCCCCACACCTGGCACACCTAGATTCCCCTTTGTTCTCTCCCAGCAGCCCCTCCCTTATGACGTTCCCCTCGCATCCGCTCCCTACACTAGTTTTCCATTGGGTGAATATGATAACCAATCACTACCTCTGTTTAGCGGTTCCTATGGTGATCTATTCCTCTCCTTTTGTCTTAAATAACTCTTACTCTTTTGGTTGCTTGTCTTGTTGCCTTGCCCATTGCTTCGCTGTGTTCGTTGGGTATGGCTGAGCTCAAACCTATTGTTTTGTGTATACTATTTAGGGACGTTGTTCGCCCACTTTGTGCTTTTGAACTCCCTTATACCAGCGATCACATATAAAGCCTCTCGCTTATTATCTTTCTGTGCTGTTTTTCTTAACATGTTGTTCTCTTTCTCATTTAGTGGATATGATAACCAATCACCGCCTCTGTTTAGCGGTTTCTATGGGGATCGCTGGTTGTTCGTGAGCTCAGAACTACTATATTGTAATTATGCGATTAGGGTGATTTTCACCCATTCAAGTGGCTTTGATCTCACTCGCACTAGCGATCACCTATAATATGTATTTTCTTTGTTGGTCTCTTGCCTCTCTCGTGTTTTGTCATTTCAGCATGTTATTGTCTTCCCTGATTGGTTTGCTTATTGTGACCAATCGTTGTTTTTGTTTTGCTGTTACCATGGTGACGCACCCGCGGCACTTTATAGCCGTTCCACATTTGTATTATTACTTGCTTGATCCTGTTCTGTGATGGTCTCCCACAGTAGATTTGTTTTTGAGTATAACATTTTTTATGTCACTTGGTTTTACATTGCTCTGTCTCACTGACCGCTCCCCCCGGGGGGGGGGTGTCTAACATGTAGAGCGTTACGTCGTGGTGTGTTGGGTATTTAGTCACGGTGGTGGTAAGTGTAACTGTTCAAATTTTGTCTGTCTGAGGACGAGCTGTTTAAGCTTGAAAACGTTCACAGAATAAAGGTGAATAATTTATACAAGTCCTTTGGAGTGCGCTTCCTTCTGCAAACATTGGATATCACTTTTGCTGCACCCAAGGCCTAATATTTGAAGTTAGGAGTGCACTTTGTCTATCTGCATATATATATATATATATATATATATATATATATATATATACAGGGAGTGCAGAATTATTAGGCAAATGAGTATTTTGACCACATCATCCTCTTTATGCATGTTGTCTTACTCCAAGCTGTATAGGCTAGAAAGCCTACTACCAATTAAGCATATTAGGTAATGTGCATCTCTGTAATGAGAAGGGGTGTGGTCTAATGACATCAACACCCTATATCAGGTGTGCATAATTATTAGGCAACTTCCTTTCCTTTGGCAAAATGGGTCAAAAGTCAAAAATAGTGAGATATCTTGCAGAGGGATGCAGCACTCTTAAAATTGAAAAGCTTCTGAAGCGTGATCATCGAACAATCAAGCGTTTCATTCAAAATAGTCAACAGGGTCGCAAGAAGCGTGTGGAAAAACCAAGGCGCAAAATAACTGCCCATGAACTGAGAAAAGTCAAGCGTGCAGCTGCCAAGATGCCACTTGCCACCAGTTTGGCCATATTTCAGAGCTTCAACATCACTGGAGTGCCCAAAAGCACAAGGTGTGCAATACTCAGAGACATGGCCAAGGTAAGAAAGGCTGAAAGACGACCACCACTGAACAAGACACACAAGCTGAAACGTCAAGACTGGGCCAAGAAATATCTCAAGACTGATTTTTCTAAGGTTTTATGGACTGATGAAATGAGAGTGAGTCTTGATGGGCCAGATGGATGGGCCCGTGGCTGGATTGGTAAAGGGCAGAGAGCTCCAGTCCGACTCAGACGCCAGCAAGGTGGAGGGGGAGTACTGGTTTGGGCTGGTATCATCAAAGATGAGCTTGTGGGGCCTTTTCGGGTTGAGGATGGAGTCAAGCTCAACTCCCAGTCCTACTGCCAGTTTCTGGAAGACACCTTCTTCAAGCAGTGGTACAGAAAGAAGTCTGCATCCTTCAAGAAAAACATGATTTTCATGCAGGACAATGCTCCATCACATGTGTCCAAGTACTCCACAGCGTGGCTGGCAAGAAAGGGTATAAAAGAAGAAAATCTAATGATATGGCCTCCTTGTTCACCTGATCTGAACCCCATTGAGAACCTGTGGTCCATCATCAAATGTGAGATTTACAAGGAGGGAAAACAGTACACCTCTCTGAACAGTGTCTGGGGGGCTGTGGTTGCTGCTGCACGCAATGTTGATGGTGAACAGATCAAAACCCTGACAGAATCCATGGATGGCAGGCTTTTGAGTGTCCTTGCAAAGAAAGGTGGCTATATTGGTCACTGATTTGTTTTTGTCTTGTTTTTGAATGTCAGAAATGTATATTTGTGAATGTTGAGATGTTATATTGGTTTCACTGGTAAAAATAAATAATTGAAATGGGTATATATTTGTTTTTTGTTAAGTTGCCTAATAATTATGCACAGTAATAGTCACCTGCACACACAGATATCCCCCTAAAATAGCTAAAACTAAAAACAAACTAAAAACTACTTCCAAAACTATTCAGCTTTGATATTAATGAGTTTTTTGGGTTCATTGAGAACATGGTTGTTGTTCAATAATAAAATTAATCCTCAAAAATACAACTTGCCTAATAATTCTGCACTCCCTGTATATATATATATATATATATATACCTTTATACAGTATACCACAGAAGTGAGTACACCCCTGGGCAATATCACTTAAAGGGACAGTCAAGTCCAAAACAAACTTTCATGATTTAAATAGGGAATGTAATTTTAAACAACTTTCCAATTTACTTTTATCACCAGCTTTGTTCTCTTGGTATTCTTAGTTGAAAGCTATTTCTAGGAGGTTCATTTGCTAATTTCTTAGACCTTGAAGACTGCCTCTAATCTGAATGCATTTTGACCACTAGAGGGCATTAGTTCATGTGTTTCATATAGATAACATTGAGCACATGCACGTGAAGTTACCCTGGACTGAACACTGATTGGCTAAAATGCAAGTCTGTCAAAAGAACTGAAATAAGGGGTCAGTTTGCAGAGGCTTAGATACAAAGTAATCACAGAGGTAAAACGTGTATTTCTATAACAGTGTTGGTTATGCAAAACTGGGGAATTGGTAATAAAGGGATTATCTTTCTTCTTAAACAACAAAAAGTCTGGTGTTGACTGTCCCTTTAAATATAAAATTATTCATAATTGTATCACCTTTCAATAATTGTTTTATTTCTAAGTTGACAAGTAGAGTATTTCCTATTATAAACAATAAAAAACAAACACTTTTGAAAGATTATATTGAAAATAAAGGCCGCAAAGTAGATAATGCTACAAAAGTGAGTACACCTGTGGTCACTGACACACAAGTTAGATCACTGAAACAAAATTGAGTACACTTATGATTTCCAATTAGCCTAATTGCATTAACATAGTTAACTGAACAGTCTATTTTTTTGACCAATGGGCTGTGTCTATCTGCAAGTTTGCATAATGTCTCTACATGGAAGAGAATTGCCAGAGGAATTGAAAAATCTGATTGTGAGACTTCACAAAGATGGAAAAGGATACAGGAAGATTGGTGACCAACTAAAAATCAGTCAAAACGCAGTTGCAGCAGTAATCAGGAGGTATAGATCGATACACAGTGCCAAAAATAAGAGCCACAGTGGCTGTCCTCCTAAAATGACGCCACGGACAGTGCGCCACTTGCACAATCTAGCTCTGAAAAACAGGCAATAGGCAAGTGCTTCAGGTTTGCATCAAGGCAAGTGCTTCAGATTTGGCTCAGGGATTATCAATAGAAATTGGAGTTTCTGTGACATCTCAGACAGTGCTAAGGACATTGCATAATGTCAACTTCTATGGCCATCATCCAAGGAAAAAACCCTTGCTTGCTCTTCGGCACAGAACTGCAAGATTAAACATTGTTAAGCAACATGAAAAGCCTGATGAATACTAGGAGCACATTATTTGGTAAGATGGCCAAGACCAAGATACAATTTTTCGGCTCAGATGGGGTGCAGCATGTTTGGTGTGAACCTGTTCAGGATTATTACAGTGAATGCATAGGGGCATATTTATCAAGCTCTGTATGGAGCTTAATGCCCTGAAGGCTCGCCGGAAACAGAAGTTATGAAGCAGCGGTCTAAAGACCGCTGCTCCATAACTTGTCCGTCTGCTCTGAGGCCATGGACAGAAATCAACCCGATCGGATGATTGACACCCCCTGCTAGCGGCCAATTGGCCGTGAATCTGCAGGGGTGACATTGCACCAATGCTGTCGGCATTTATCAATGTGTGGTGGACATGATACGCTTCTTCGTATCATGTCCGCTCTCACATTGATAAATATGCCCCATAGTCCCAACAGTGAATCATGGAGGTGGGAGTGTGATGATATGGGGCTGCATTACTGCAAAAGGTGTTGGGGAGATGACATTTATAGATGGCACCATGAATGCCTGCAATATACCAACATAGTGACTGACAAGATGACTCCCAGTCTCCAGAAGTTTGGTAGAGGACGAATATTCCAGCATGATAAGGAACCAAAGCACACTGCCAAAATCACAAATGAGTTTCTAAAGGAGAAACAAGTGACAACTATGACCTGGCCAAGTATGTCACCTGACTTGAATCCAGTAGAATACCTTTGGGGTATTTTAAAGAGAATAGTAGAGCAACACAACTCCTCCAGCAAAGAGCAGCTGAAAAAAATTATCTCTGAAGAAGGGCAGAACATCTCTCCAGAAATTTGTACGACACTGGTTTCCTCCATGCCAAGGAGGATTGAGTCTGTCATCAAAAATAAAGGTGGACATGCAAAGTATTAAAAAAAATAAAAGTTTTGAATCTCAGTAATTAAAGATGCACTGACTTGTGTTTCATAGATTTCCTGCTTTGTGGCCGGTATTTTTAATATAGTAAATCTAAACTGTTAGTTTTTAATTTTACATAAGAGCAAATAGCCTACTGTAAAACTTAGACGTAATGCAGTTACAAAATATGCAGACCGCCCTCCTTTAGGCAACCTCTAACGTCAATACACTGTGAGAATGAAGTATAGGCAGCTGACTCACTGGAGAAGAGCTTCGTTATAGGAAGGAGATTGCTTGCAGCTGTAGAAACGGATCGTTCTCCGGAAAAGCCAAATGTTATACTTCACATAAGTCCGGGTCTCTGTATAGCCGTGAGATACAATCTCTCCTTAGAATAGATAACCTTCACTGGTAATGGCCGCAACTCCTTCCAGAATTTGTAGTTGCGGGCTTTCGAGCCCTCCGTATACAGCTCCGTACACTGCTCACTGCCCTCAGCTCCACACTGAGCTCCAGCCTCCATCAGCGCTTCCGGATTACGTCACAGTGGCATAGACATATTGGAATCTCCTAGGTCTGGTCACACCAAGAGTCAGCTAGGAAATTGGTAAGTAGATATAGACAAGAAAGATCCGGCGACTTTCAACGTGTGAAATAATCGATTACATTTATTGGAGAAAATAAAAAACACAGTGTGAAGGACTCACACACAAAGTCTTTAGGCACACAGCATGGAAATGGTCCTATGCATTTCAGCAGTATTCTGCCTTAGTCATGGACATACTGAGTGTGTCAATTGAGCTAACGGAAATACACCTGTGCCCCAGGTGTGGTTGAGCTAATGCTATAGCCTTAAAGGGACATTACAACGTATTGTGAGACCATAAATACCTGATTAGGAAAATTGAGACAGCAAAGGGGAGACAAAACATCATACGGTCTAAAGGCTACATAGTTAAATAGACAATCAGACCTATCATAATTTCAAAGTTAAAGCACTTATAATATCTACAATCAACATTTCAAATGCATCTAAGTTAACTAGGGAGTTGCATCAATTTAAAACTAGTATCTCCCAAAACATATTCTTAAATAATGCATGTACTAATGTATATGGCACAGGGAAGGATATCTCCAAAAAATATTTGTGATTAAATTCTTTCCCATTAGTTAATTAGGCTTATGCTAATGAAATCGGCTAAAAGGCTCCTAAAATATAACTCCAATTTTAATATGGTGATATAGACTGGGATAAAAGGGTCAATGAATTAATGACACATATATTTACCAATCTTTACATAGTGTCCTAGTATGGAACAACATAGGTTACAGTGACAGATAGTCACTATGAAGGTCTGTCATACAAATGCAACATTGACACTAGTTGACTATCCACAAATAAATTAGTGGCGTGTCCAGAAATTAATATCATCTCCATTGATGTTAACTCCATTTGGTCTTCTGGTCTTTAAGTTGAAGATCCAGAAAGCCTCCTTATAGAACAATTTGCTGTTTCTATCCCCCCATCGGAGTAGTGGATGAATCTGGTCAATCACCTGCCATGAAGTGACATTTTTATTATGAACATAGATAAAATGTCTGACTAGGTCTGAACATTCTATACCATTAGATGTTCCCTAATCCTGCTCCGAGCCTCCCTGATGGTACACCCCACATATTGTTTTTTACATTGAAAACAACCAATCATGTAGATCACAAAGATGGATCAACAATTGGTATGGACATCAATGTCATAAACCCTTTGGGTTACAAACGATTGAAATTGCTTAGATGTTAGGGAATGTCCACAGGAAATGCAATTCCCAAAATGGCATTTGAAGTGTCCCTTAACATCCAGCTAGATGTTTCTATTTCTGGAGCGGAGCAGACTTGGGGACAAGACATTGCCAAGGGTGCATCCTCTCCTTGACACAAAATTACAACCCCCTGACACCAAATCTTTAAGACTATCCTCTGCAGTAAGAATTGGAAGATGAGTCTTAATAATGTTGCAAATTTGCTCAAACTGTGCACTGTAGGTGGTTATAAATGTAGGTTTAGAACTCTCATATTGGGTGCTTTTTATTTTAACTTCTTGTTCAAGGAGCATCTCATCCCTATCCATGCAGTTAACCTCTAATCCTTTCCAGAAATTGAGTTACCAATGCCTCACTTTCTTTTGTATAATCATAATTATTCGTGCAATTTCTCTTAACACAAATAAACTGGCCTTTAGCCACACCAAAACCAGTATGTCTGGGGTGATTACTATGTGCATTTAGTATGACATTGGAGGCTATAGGTTTGCGATAGAGGGTAGTGCTAACATTGCATGATATCGGGTCTCCAATGATCCAGATAGGGTATATTAGATAAACATTGGGTATAAGTGAACTGCAAATTGACATTATTTGTATTCATGTAACCGACAAAGTCAATAAGTTCTTGATGACCCCTTGTCCATATGAACAAGAGATCATCAATGTATCTCTTATACATCTGTATACAATCTCCAAATGGATTTCTATCTCCAAAGACGTGGGCCACCTCCCACCAACCCATGGATAGGTTGGCGTAGGCTGGGGCAAATTTAGCCCCTATGGCTGTACCACGTCTCTGGAGATAGAAATCTCCCGCAAATTAGAAAAAAAAATGAGAGAGGAGAAAATTTAGTGACCAGAGGATAAAACGCTTGAGAAGATCATCATAATTGCTAAGGGTATCTAACATTTGTGAAACTGCTTCTAAGCCACTACAGTGCGGGATGGCAGAGTATAACCCTGCAACATCTACAGTGAGCCACTGGTATTCGGCTCCCCAGGTAACCTGTTGAAGGCATTTAAGAAGGTGTTTTGTATCCCTTAGATAGGAGGGAAGTTTATAGACAAGGGGTTGAAGTAATGATTCAAAATACATGAGATATCCCAGCCATGATTGGCCTGCCCTTCACCTCCTCCAAGGACTTGTGGACCTTGGGGAGGTGATGAAAGATAGGAGTTATGGGGTCAGAGACAATCAGAAAATTCAGTGTCTCCTGGTCTAGGATCCCTTCTTCTAAACCATTGTCTAATAGGGAAAAAAGTTCACTCTTGAATGCCTCAGTAGGATTTTGACTCAATTTGAGGTACACACCCTCATCACTCAGTTGCCTGATAGCTTCCTCAATGTATGAGGTTTTATTTTTGACCATGACAGTCCCACCCTTATCTGACTACTTTATGACTATATCCTCCCTCTTTTTGAGGGTGTCCAAGGCCAATAACTGGGCCACAGTCAGATTAGGGTGGGGCTGCCTACTATTGTGGACAGTAGAATCAGGTCTTCTTCCACTCTATGATGAAATGCCTCAAGAAAGTAATGCAGTTACTGTTAGGTTAAACAACTTTGAATCATTTGACATTTAAGTAATATTGCACTATTTAGAAATACTAAGAACAAGGTAAAAACATTGGAATGTAAACTATTAACAGCTAAAACACAGTGAAAACCATAATCCATATTAATATTCAATAAAAAATATTCTTATATATAAAAGTTCTTATATATAAAATGTATACATGTGTATATATGTGCTTATATGTGTGTGTGTGTATATATATATATATATATATATATATATATGTTCTTTAGTGCCAGGGTGCCAGCAGGTAAGTATACAAGGTAAAGGAAGGCAATCACTGGTCTTTTCATCAAATATTTAATCAAGCGTGACGTTTCGGGGACACACTCCCCTTCCTCAGACAAACACAAACCAACAATGACTGAATATATAAAGCCAAACAAGCCCTCCCCCAGTGCAAAATTGCGCCAAAAATGGTTACTATGGTGGTCCTCAACAACACAGAAATCCCTAATGAATTCCACATACAATGCAAGTGTTAATAGCTGCTCATCATACAAGCAGTACATTTTAAACAAACATATAAGAAACATATAGTGAAAATATCCAGTGCATATATCAAAAGAGCGCATATCAAATATAATCATATGTGTACATTTTAAACAAACATATAAGAAACATATGGTGAATATATCCAGTGCATATATCAAAGAGCGCATATCATATATAATCTTATGTGTACCATAATGCAATAAAGTCTAGTGAATATACCAGGAGAGCACATATCAAGCATACTCTTATATATACCATGCTAAAGTAAAGTCTACCTGTGTTATAAATACCCATGTGTCCCCTAACAATATACTGGATCAATGTGTATTGTATACTATTGTGAATTGTACACTAATACGGAGGAAGGGGAGTGTGTCTAATGTCTGAGGAAGGGGAGTGTATCCCTGAAATGTCACGCTTGATTAAATATTTGATGAAAAGACCAGTGAGACCTTCCTTTACCTTGTATACTTACCTGCTGGCACCCTGGCACTAAAGAACTTTGAAAGTGAGAGTGCTCTCTATACATCATATATTATTAACCATTGTAGCACCCACAATTTTTAGATTGCCTCTCTCAGTGAGGTTCTCCTCAACAGATCTTTTTTTGCAATCCACAGTTTTGTGGTTATTATTTTCTTTTTTCACTACTTTGCACTTTTGTACAGCCTGATGGATACAGACACTGGCATTGAGGATACACAGACCTTATCTTTTAGAGACACTGATGCTGCACGCATACTATTTGAACAGGAGGAAGATATACAACCCAGTACTGACTCTAGCAGCTCAATTTTTTTGGCACTTCTGAAATTAAAGAAGAAAGAAATCGACTTGAAATTACATGGCAGCTATTTGCCAGACTATTATCGGAAAAAGCTAATACCACAGGGATTCCGTATTAAAAATATTCCCACGATTGGAAGAACCAGAACAGAATTTTGCAAGAGGTGGTGCGCTATTTTAAATAAGTGTTCCTTAGATCTCATCCTTCTAGTAATGGAAGAAGTGAGAACACAACTAGAAAAGATCAAGCAAGACGTATTGGACTACGAGAGCACTAACACACAGAAACTAATAAATGATACGAGCTCGGATTGGCTAAGCCAACTACAAACACAACTTAAGGAATATAAAGAAGCCCTGATTTCCTTTAAGAACAGGAAGTTCACAAGTTGACAGAAGACCATAAAGAGATAAGTGTATATAGGTGGTTGACAGTTGGTGACGGTGATAACAGGGGATACCGACCCAGAAGACAGAAGAGAATACATTAGACTAGAAGGAATCTCCAGACTGTAGACACTAGCTTGGATACGGACTCAGATACCCCACAGCCTTCACAGGGGCCCACAGTACCGTACAGGGAGAATACACGACCCTATAGAGGCAATCAACAACAACAGCCTTTTTTAGGGGTAACCACCCGATCAGCCATCAGGGGAAGAGGAGGCCACATCCAAGAAGAGGCGGTCAGAGGCAGACCACCATTCCCCCACCAACACCCACTGAGACACTAATAAGTAACAACCTTATTACTAATATCAGTGATCGAGTCCTGTCAGAATCTGAAATTCAATTACTGACTAAAGGACTTAACTTTGTACCCACCAAAACTTGTGATCCTTTTGACTTGTGGATTGATCAACAGAAATTCCAGCGGTCATTGAGACTCAAAGAATATTTCAGTAACAGTATGAACCCAGAAACGGATACCCCATTTCGCAAAGCCAGCTAATTTGATCCGACCAGCTACAATCCCAGCATCAAAATATACTCACGTCTGGTGAACACGGACATTGCTGGGGCACCTAAACCAAGATTTAGGAATAATTTGACAAAAGAAGAATTTGTAGCAATCAAGACGTTGGCCACTGACCCTAAGATCATCATCCGCCCAGCGGATAAAGGGGGTGCGACTGTAATTATGAATTATTCATATTACCAATCCAAGATCATGGAACAACTGAGTGAAACCACAACCTATAAACCATTACAAAGAAACCCAACCAAGGAGTTTCAGAAAGAAATTGAAACCTTGGTTAAGGAGGGTGTAATGCAAGGTTATATCGACAAAAAAATTGGAGGGTTCTTGATAACTGAATATCCTATATGTCCCATACTGTACACTCTGCCAAAGGTGCACAAGAACCTATCCCACCCACCAGGGAGACCCATCGTCTCTGCCCAGGGTTCGATCACATCCCCACAATCCCAATTGGTTGATTTTTTTCTACAACCATTTGTCAAAAACATGAGATCGTATGTCAGGGACTCTATGGATCTCAATGAGAAATTAAAGGATCTGAGGATGGAAGGCAAGTGGATTTTGGCGATGGCAGATGTCAATAGCCTATATACGGTTATACCCCAACAAGAGGGCATCAAAATGGTAGCAAGAACCTTGAGCAGATACCCGTATGTGGGTCCTCCAGCACACTACCTACTGCAGATTCTAGAGTTGAGCCTCAGGCTGAATTACTTCAGGTTCGAGAATTTGTACTACTGCCAAATAAAGGGAACCACCATGGGTTCGAACGTTTCCCCCTCATTTGCGAACCTTTACATGGAACACTATGAAGAAGAGATCATGAGGATGTTCCAGATGGAGGAAGTAATTGTATACCAGCGCTACATAGATGACTTGTTCACCGTGTGGGGAGGCTTGAGTGAAATTTTACAGAAATGGTTTGACCAACTGAATGGATTGAAACATCCTATCCAGTTTAAAATGTGTTGTAGTGAAGAAAAGGTGGAATTTCTAGATTTGTGCATCTTTAGAGATGGCACGGCTGTAGGAACAATGCTGTATCAGAAACCAACAGACAGGAATTCTGGACAGGATATATATATATATATATATATATAAAATATATATATATAAAATATATATATATATATATATATATATATATATATATATATATATATATATATATATATATATATACAGGGCTTGCAATTTCCAGTAGTCCAGTGGTCCCAGATAACTTAGAAATTGCAGCAGCCGACTTAGAAATTTCACTTTTTCCTATCATTAACATTGAGTGGACTAACTTTTTCCCTCTGGGCTAGTAACTTTTAACCCCTGACTAGTAAATCATAGTAACATTTTTCCACCCCTGTAAGTATGTATATACGTATAGATACACATGTATTCATGTGTATATGTATATATATATATATGTGTGTGTGTGTGTGTGTGTGTGTATATACAGTATCTCACAAAAGTGAGTACACCCCTCACATTTTTGTAAATATTTTATTATATCTTTTCATGTGACAACACTGAATAAATTACACTTTGCTACAATGTAATGTAGTGTGTGTACAGCCTGTATAACAGTGTAAATTTGCTGTCCCCTCAAAATAACTCAACACACAGCCATTAATGTCTAAACCATTGGCAACAAAAGTGAGTACCTAAGTGGAAATATCCAAATTAGGCCCAAAGTGTCCATATTTTGTGAGGCCACCATTATTTTCTGGCACTGCCTTAACCCTCTTGGGCATGGAATTAACCAGAGCTTCACAGTTTGCCACTGAAGTCCTCTTCCTCTCCTCCATGATGACATCACAGAGCTGGTGGATGTTAGAGACCTTGCGCTCCCCCGCCTTCACTTTGAGGATGCCCCACAGATGCTCAATAGGGTTTAGTTCTGGAGACATGCTTGGCCAATCCATCACCTTTACCCTCAGCTTCTATTGCAAGGCAGTGGTTGTCTTGGAGGTGTGTTTGGGGTCATTATCATGTTGGAATACTGCCCTGCAGCCCAGTCTCCGAAGGGAGGGGATCATGCTCTGCTTCAGTATGTCATAGTACATGTTGGCATTCATGGTTCTCTCAATAAACTGTAGCTCCCCAGTGCCGGCAGCACTCATGCAGGCCCAGACCATGACACTCCAACCACCATGCTTGACTGTAGGCAAGACACACGTGTCTTTGGACTCCTCACCTGGTGGCCGCCAAACATGCTTGACACCATCTGCACCAAATAAGTTTGTCTTGGTCTCATCAGACCACAGGACATGGTTCCAGTAATTCATGTCCTTAGTCTGCTTGTCTTCAGCAAACTGTTTGTGGGCTTTTGTTGTGCATCATCTTTAGAAGAGGCTTCCTTCTAGGACGACAGTCATGCAGACCAATTTGATGCAGTGGGCGGCGTATGGTCTGAGCACTGACAGGCTGACCCCCCCACCCCTTCAACCTCTACAGCAATGCTGGCAGCACTCATACGTCTATTTCCCAAAGACAACCTCTAGATATGACGCTGAGCATGTGCACTCATCTTCTTTGGTCGGCCATGGCAAGGCCTGTTCTGAGTGGAACCTGTCCTGTGAAACCACTGTATGGTCTTGCCTGCCATGCTGCAGCTCAGTTTCAGGGTCTTGGCAATCTTCTTATAGCCTGGGCCATCTTTATGTAGAGCAACAATTCTTTGTTTCATATCCTCAGAGAGTTATTTGCCATGAGGTGCCATGTTGAACTTCCAGTGACCATAATGAGAGAGTGTGAGAACGATAATGCCAGATTTAACACACCTGCTCCCCATTCACACCTGAGACCTTGTAACACTAATGAGTCACATAGAGAAGAAAAACAGGCAGACACTCAATGTGATGAAGTCCAATAAGTACTTTACTTCATAGGCAGCAGTACAGGCAGAGCAATGTACACCCCCTCCTCAGGCTCAATACAAATTAACAAATCCTCCATCCTTAAATAGCCATAAACCATGCCCCCTCCCTCTTTCTGACATCATAGACTAAACCCCACACATAGCAGGTGTAACAATTAAACAATTTATATATTGAAACAAAAAAAACCTTTAAAACATAATGTCTATGAAAAAAATGATAATCCTGAATAGACACTTAGACATTATCTAAATTTTAAATTAACATTTCAAAGATACATTATTTCAACACTTTTCAAAATAACTTATGTCTTGCACATTGAAAAAACACATTCAAAACCAAAGTAATTACCTTATACAGACATTTTCCCTAAACATTGGGACCTATTCATAACAAAATAGTTAAATTGTAATCCCTATTAAGACCTTTAGGATACATAGTACTCAACCTATGTATCCACATGGCCTCTTTCCTGAGAAGCAATTTCCCCCTGTTATATTCCCCCTAGGAACCTGATCAAGAACCATAAAACGTAACTGATTGACTTCTCAAAAAAATAAGTATGGCCCGGTAAATGTCTCATCTTTGGATTTCTAATAGTAGACTTATGTTGGGTTATGTGGTCTTTTATAGTTTGGGAAGTCTCCCCTATATATAATAGCCCACATGGGCACTTGAGCGCATAAACCACATAAGTCGACTGACAAGTGTAGTGCCCGCCCCTTAATATAGAACTTTTTCCCTGAAAATGGATGTCTTATGAAATTACCCCTAATAATACTATTACAATGGGAACAATTCAAGCAAGGGAAAATCCCATTATCCACCGGCTTAAATACTCTTTGTGTGGACTTTAAGGGTTTCATTTTAGCCCTCACCAGTTGTCTCCCAAGTGAATTGCCTTTTCTAAATGCTGAAAAAGGAGGTTGCTGAAATTCATCAATCTCTGGCATAGAATGACCCATCATTAACCAGTTTTTACAAATAATTTTATGCAATTTTACACTCATACCATTATAATTAGAGACAAAAGCCAATAATTTATTACCGTCTTGAAAAAGGCCTTATATAGGCCGAAACGCGTTGACAACTGGTAACAACTATTTTAATATTATTTAATAGACCTGTACAATCTACACTATTATTTTTAATTTTTTTACAGGGACTTGCAGATCTATATATGAAATATAAGAAGTATATAGCTTTGGTTTTCTCATTGAGGATTACTGCATAACATTTACTCATTGCATTTGGTTTTATTTTTATCCCCACAGTTCACATTTTTTCATCATTTTTTGATTGTAGACAATTTTTTTATTTTTTTTTCATTTTTTTGACTTTTTGGATTTTTCCACTTGCTTCACTTCACTAAGGAATCAATTTGATATTTTTCTTCACATAGGACCAACTGACACAATTGACTTTTGGACATTTGCATTTCATTTGTTGCTGGACTTTTATTTTTGCTTTTGCTACCACTGGTGCTCACTAGCTCCATATTTGGTACTAACACCAATTTTATGTACTCCACCTGTCACTTGTAATTATTGCACAGGTTATCAATCTTACCTCTCATATGCAATTACTGTAATTTACCTGTCATTTGTAATCACTGTACAGTTTACATGGATCCATGCTAATTTTTATTGTATAATTTTACTGTATGATTTTGTTATCACTGTTTTTACTGTATGCTTTTATGTGTCTTTGTTAGGATTAAACTTCTTACACACATCTCATTAGGTACGTTCTCATTCATTATCACCTCGGCCTTTCACTTAGGTGCTTTGTACATTACACCACCAATCTTTTATTAGTTGACACCTTTCGTTGAGGTTCAAGCTTGATAGACTCCAATTCTTCCGAGGAATAACCTCTTTCTTGAAACCTGCTGCACATCTCATCTATGTGCATTTGACAGGTAGAAGGATTGGAAACTATCCTCCTTACCCTCAAAAGTTGAGACTTGGGCACACTCTTAAATACTCTGGGGGGATGATGGCTCTGACGGGACAAAAGGGTATTTTTATCAGTTGGCTTTCTGTATATGTCTGTGTCAAAATGATCATCAACACGCATAACCACTGTATCCAGAAATTCAATCTTATTTGGATGATATTTAGTTGTAAACTGAACAGCAGGTACCTGTATCCTCTGATGGAAAACCTCAATGGATTCACTGTCGCCCTGCCACACGATGGACAAATCATCTATATATCGTCACCACGCCAAACATTTATTGAAATCATGATCAGTATATACCACCTGTTCCTCCAATTCATCTATTTAAAGACAGGCATAGGCAGGAGTGACATTTGAACCCATTGAGGTGCCCAGCAGCTGCAGAAAAAACTTGCTGTCAAAGAAAAAATAGTTATGAGTCAAAACCAGTTCCCATAACTCCATAAAGAAATTTATCTGTCTATCAAAATATTTTTTGGATTTAGTTAAAACCATCCAATCACTATTCAATCCATCCATATGAGGGATAATGGTATTTAAACTACATACATCCCAAGTAGCTAAAACTAAGTTTTCTGGTAAATCAGACAAATTCCTTAATTTAGATAGGAAGTCACTGGTATCTTTAAGAAAAGACCTGCCCTGCCTCACAAGTGGAGTAAATATTTTTTCCAAAAATCTAGAAATGGTACTGAACAAAGAATCAATAGAGGCTACTATGGGCCTACCAGGTAGATTGAACAGGTCCTTGTGGACCTTGGGTAAAATATAGAAATTGGGAGTTTTAGGTCTCTGTAAATAAAGAAAATCAAACATTTTCTCAAACTAACGAGTCACATGACACCAGGGAGGGAAAAGGGCTAATGGGGCCCAATTTGGACATTTCCACTTACGAGTGTACTCACTTTTGTTGCCAACGGTTTAGACATTAATGGATGTGTGTAGCTAATTTACACTGTTACACAGTCTGTACACTCACTACTTTACATTGTAGCAAAGTGTCATTTCTTCACAGTGTTGTCACATGAAAAGATATAAAAGATATAATGAAATATTTTGTGAGATACTGTATATATATATATATATATATATATATATATATATATATATAATAGCCCTTTCCATTCAAACATCTTGTCAAATACCATATACCTTTTAATCCTTAAAAAACATTTTGATTAATATTTATATGAATAATTTTATTAGATAGTGTATATATGAGTTTTAAACTTTATTTTAATGTATTTTTGTTGTGTTTGGTGCAACTTTTTATTTAGCCATAAACCTTTACTCGAGGACTTCAGTTGCTCTAACCTGATGAGTGCAAATTTAGTTTGTGCTCGTGGTCGGATTTATTTTCAACTTATAATATGCGCTAACAATAACACGCCACTTGTAAACTAGCCTAATGTGTGTCATAAAAGCAGATCTCCCACCTATTGCAGGAATGACTTGTCATGATGTGGGAGTTCTGGCCTGCTGCCCCTAAGATCACTTGCATGTAAAACGTCCCAGATTCCAAAGTAAAAACAGAGATTGCCCCAGCAACACTAACATCACACAATGACTCTCCATAACCCCACCCAATCCATGACTAACTCCACCTGCTGCAAACTACAGCCCTGTCTCTCCTGCAGTAGAACTGCCTACAAAACAAATGAAGAAATTATTATTTTTTTATTACAATTATTTATTTATTTATTTAGTTAAAACAAAAATGCATATACTTTTATGACAAAAATGTTAAAGGAGCTATTTGGAATAAAAGGGCCACTAAACTACATAACAAACTGAAACCAGAAAAAAATGACATATAGTTTCCAGAGAAGTAGAGCATTGTGTATAGCAAATACTCCACTGAAGAGTAGTAATTTAGTATTGGAGTGAGATAGAAAGCACAGATAGGCTGCACTGTGGCCCCTTGGTCTTAAGTTGCACAACTCCAATGTAGTACTACCATATTATAGGCCAGATTAAGAGTGGAGCACTATTTATCACTTGTGCTAGAGAGCTAATTGCGCTAGAAGTAAACTTTTTGCATGCGTCGGGTTGCGCTTGTATTATGAGTTGAAAGTTAAAAGTTTGCACTCTCGTGCTAGCCCGATGTGCGAAAACAGCTTACTTCTAGTGCAATTAGAACATCGCAAGCGATAACCTATTCCCCGAAATAAGTCAATGGAGAGAAAAAAACTAACACCCTACTCGTGCGCTAACCCAAACTCATATGTGTTCACCTGATCACATATTGTCATATGCGCTAACCTGATTGTATATTCTCATATGCGTTAACCCGATTGCACATTCTCAAGTGTGCTAACCCGACATTGTTGTTCTTGTCCTAAAACTAATGGTGGTCTGTAAGTTGATGTCTTCTGTGCTTTTGCTCTTTTAATAATGATCGCTTCCAGCGTTTAAACTCCTGAGGATGTACAGGGTAAGTCCTTGGTCATTAATGACGGGTTTTTGTAGGATGTACACTGTACGCCCTTGGCTGTTAAGGGGTTAAAGAGGCATAGAAGATCACAATCTGGGCTGCATCTATGCACTCTGCTGAATAGCATTGACAGTATGTTAATTCCAATTAGTGAGTCTTTTGTAACTAGTGAAGCCTTTAAAGGGACACTAAACCCAAATTTGTTCTTTAGTGATTCAGATAGATCAAGCAATTTTAAGCAACTTTCTAATTAACTCTTATTATCAATTTTTATTAATTCTCTTGCTATCTTTATTTAAAAAGCTGGAATGCAAAGTTTAAGAGCCGGCCCATTTTTGGTTGAAAACCTGGATTGTGCTTGCTTATTAGTTTGCTAAATGTTTCCACCAATAAGCAAGCGCTATCCAGGGTGCTGAACCTAAAATGGGTTGGCTCCTAAACTTTGAATTGCTGCTTTTCAAATAAAGATAGCAAAAGAACAAAGAAAATTTGATAGTAGGAGTAAATTGTAAAGTTACTTAAAATAACATGCTCTATTATTATTTTTATTATTTATAAAATATTTTACCAGGAAGGATACATTGAGATTTCTCTCGTTTTTCAAGTATGTCTATCTGAATCATAAAATAAAGAAATTGGGTTTAGTATCCCTCTAAAGCAGCTCAGATCATAATTTAATCAATCAGTGGGCGGAGCTTGGCAGTCATTTCAAAATGTTTAGAAATAAGTAATTTTAAAATAATGTTTTTACTGTTCCTGCTGCACGATATAGAAAGGGTGCAGGAGGCTATTTGCAGCTTAAAGGGACAGTCAAGTATAAATTAAACTTTCATTATTCAGATAGGACTTTTAATTTTAATTGACTTTCCAATTTACTTTTAATCATCAAATTTGCTTTTTTCTCTTGGTATTCTTAGTTTAAACTAAACATGGGTAGGCTCATATGCTAATTTCTAAGCCTTTGAGGGCTGCCTCTTATCACATGCTTTTTAAATTTATTTTCAACACAAAGAGACAGAAAGTACACATGGGCTATATAGATAACACTGTGTTCAGGCACAGAAAGTTATTTAAGATCTAGCACAATACAATGCTAAATTTAAGACAATAGATAATAAACAGTCACAGTCATGTGATCAGGGGGCTGGAAGAAGGTTCCTAGATACAAGGTAATCACAAAGGTAAAAAGTACATTAATATAACTGTGTTGGTTATGCAAAACTGGGGAATGAGTAATAAAGGGATTATCTATCTTTTAAAACAATAACAATTCTATGGTTGACTGTCCCTTTAATCTAAACTAAGACTTTAAGATGACTAAGGTGTAGACTGTCCCTTTACAATATCCCATATAAGGAATGTTCTTTATGATACCAAAAATATAAACAACATAGCTAAATTCAATTCTCTTCTGTAGGAAATTAAATTCTTAAAATATATAAATTTGTTGACTCTGCGGTGTTGGTGTAAAAAGAAAAAAAAAATGCATCTTAAGGAGAAGTGATTGCTGGGGTAATAGAAAGTTTCATTTCCCAGTAATTATCTAAGAGCATTACAAGGCACACAGTGTCATGAAAACAAAGTGAGTGGATGGGGAATTCCTTTACTGTGTTCAGTACTGACACAATTTTGTGAAAGGCTCTAGTTGTCTGCTGGCCATTGCAAGTGAAAGCATAAGGAAGAGGTGAGCATAATGGGTTGAGTACCAACTATTTCAAATTACTATTATTATGAACTGAAAAGCTTGAGATTCTACTAAACAAGTTGTTTGGTGCAAGAGTTAATTTATGATACATTCTGCCAGCGATAAAAGAGGTTAGTATTGTTCAATGTCAAATTGCTTCCATATGTTACAGAAGTAGGGACATTTGAAAGGACAATCATGAAAGTATGATGCTTTTACATACTGTATTTAGCAAACTACTAGAAGTGAATTCACCCTCCTGGGTCATCTGCCTGGGTGCAAAATAGAGTAAATATAAAGCAAATGAATGCACTCTCAGGACTTCTTTGTAGTGAGTCAAAAAACAAAATGTATTGACGTTTTGGGGTTCACATATATATATATATGTGTGTGTGTGTGTGTGTGTATGTATATATATATATATATATATATATATATATATATATATATACGTATATATATTGTAGATGTCATATAATATTGTAGATGCCATATAATATTCTAATATAGTGCTAATATATAAATGTAAAAGAATCTGATAACCTGGTTGTCCAAAAAAAACTAAAAAAAAACTTAAACCTCAAAGTGAAATATTATTGAGACTTGAGAGAATTCCATGTAATTTTCTTCAGAAAAAACCCTTGAAAACTCAGTGTAAACAATCACTATCAGCATAATAACCTTGAAACCATTTCATGCAAGAACTTTCTAAAAAAAATGGTTGTTGGGAACTAGAATTGTTTCTGTTTTCACATGAAAAAAATCCTCTACAGTTTTGTTACAATGGTCTCAAGGTAGAAAAACAACATTAATGTAATGCAGCTGGCATTATAATGAGAAATTAAAGGGGCATAAGTCAGAATGAAACTTGATTAAGATGAAGCATGTAATTTTAAACAGCTTTTATAGTTTTCTTCTAGTACCAATTTTTACTTAATTTCTTTCATTCTTTTTTTGGTAGACCCAACATTTTTATTTCATGATTCCGGTACAGCATGCAATTTTAACCCCTTAAGGACGTACGCCGTACGTCCTCAAAAAAAATACACTTAACGCCTGAGGACGTACATCGTACGTCCTTGGTCTTGGAAAGCGGTGGAAGCTGATCCTGATCGCTTCCAGCCGCTTCCCGGTTATTGCAGTGATGCCTCGATATCGAGGCATCCTGCAATAACCCTGCTTTGCCACCCAATGCAGAGAGAGCCACTCTGTGGTCCTCTCTGCACCGGACATCGATGGGCGGTTTTGTTGGTGGGTGGGAGCCAACGTGGGAGGCGGGTGGGCGGCCATCGATGGGCCGTGTGATGTGGAGGGGAGCAGGATCAGGGTGGGATCGACGGGGGTGCACACGGACGCGCGCTCGTGCATGGATGGGAACCACTACACTACAGAAATTGTTTGGATAAGAAGTGGGAGAAAGGGGGTTGGGAGTTTGACCTACATTATACTTTAGGGTACTTGGAGGGGTGGGAAGCTACACTACAGAAAATTAAAAAACAAACAAAAAAAACAGTTTTATTCTAAACTGGTTACTGGCAGACAGCTGCCAGTACCCAAGATGGCGCCCATTAAGGTAGAGGCGGAGGGTTAGAGAGCTGTTTGGGGGGATCAGGGAGTTTGGGGGCTAAGGGGGATCCTACACAGCAGCATATGTAAATATGCTTAAAAAAACCACACACAAAAAACAAATATACCTTTTATTTTAGTACTGGCAGTACTTAAGATGGCGGGGACAATTGTGGGGTGGGGGAGGGAAGAGAGCTGTGTGGGAGGGATCAGAGGGTTTGATGTGTCAGGTAGGAGGCTGATCTCTACACTAAAGCTAAAATTAACCCTACATAAGCTACCTAATTAACCCCTTCACTGCTAGCCATAATACACGTGTGATGCGCAGCGGCATTTAGTGGCCTTCTAATTACCAACAGCAATGCCAAAGCCATTTATGTCTGCTATTTCTGAACAAAGGGGATCCCAGAGAAGCTTTTACAACCATTTGTGCCATAATTGCACAAGCTGTTTGTAAATGATTTCAGTGAGATCGCATTTGGCGGTGAAATGGTGGCATGAAATATACCAAAATGGGTCTAGATCAATACTTTGGGATGTCTTCTAAAATAAAATATATACATGTCAAGGGATATTTAGGGATTCCTAAAAGATATCAGCGTTCCAATGTAACTGTGCTAATTTTGAAAAAAAAAAATGGTCTGGAAATAGCAAAGTGCTACTTGTATTTATGGCCCTATAGTTTACAAAAAAAGCAAAGAACATGTAAACATTAGGTTTTCTAAACTCAGGACAAAATTTAGAAACTATTTAGCATGGGTGTTTTTTGGTGGTTATAGATGTGTACCAGATCTTGGGGGTCAAATTTAGAAAAAGTGTGTTTTTTTTCTCATATTTTATAATTTTTTTATAGTAAATTATAAGATATGATGAAAATAATGGTATCTTTAGAAAGTCAATTTAATGGCGAGAAAAATGGTATATAATATGTGTGGGTACAGTAAATAAGTAAGAGGAAAATTACAGCTAAACACAAACATTGCAAAAATGTAAAAATAGCCTTGGTCCCAAACGGACAGAAAATGGAAAAGTGCTGTGGTCCTTAAGGGGTTAAACAACTTTCTAATCTACTTCTATTATCAAATGTCTTTGTGCTCTTTGTATCTTTGTTGAAAAGTATGGACATAATTTAGGAGCGTGTACATGTTCAGGGCACTATATGGCAACAGTTTTGCAAGAAAGTTATCCATTTGTGAGAGCACAAGATTACAGCACTATTTGCTGTCATGTAGTGCTCCAGATGCCTACCTAGGTAACTCTTCAACACAGAATATCATGGGAATTAAAGGGCCATAATACCCAAATGTTTAAACACTTGAAAGTGATGCAGAATAGCTGTAAAAAGTTGACTAGAAAATATCACATGAACATCTCTATGTAAAAAAGATAGATATTTTACCTCAAAAGTTCCTCAGTAGCCACATCCCATTGTAAAGGATTTCTAAGCAGCATATTATTATGTCTGTCCCAGGACAGCCGAAGGGATGAGCCTCGTGCACTCTCATGTTATTTCCCTATTCAGTTTAGGGAGGTTTACAATGAAATCTCATGAGAGTTAAGTCAAATCTCATGAGATCACAGTAAAAGAGTTCATGACCTCAGCACTGCTGATACTGATTGGCTGCTGTTCATTCTTCATTTTTTTTTTATCTGCAGCTGGGAGCAGGTGAAGTATAACTTTTTACACAGAACTTACCCTGCTGAGCTGATGAGATTGTGAGGTAAAATATCTTCCTTTTTTTACATAGAGATGCTCAGGTGATATTTTCCTGTCAGCTTTTTACAGTTATACTGCATCAGTTTCAAGTGATTTAGCATATAAGTATTATGTCCCTTTAAGCAAATTTGATAATAGAAGAAAATTGGAAACTTTTTTTTAAAATTGTGTGCTCTGTCTGAATCATGGAAGAAAAATGTGGGTTTCATATCCCTTTAAGAGTATACTTACGATGCCTAAGGAGCATGACTGTGTCTTGAGCACTTTATGGCAGCAGTGTCTGCAACAATATTTTGAAACACTGTTATACATTATTGCAAACATTGATGTCCTGTAGTGTTCAAAAATAAAGCATTGTTAAAAACATTGTTACAAACACTGCTGCCATAGGGGGCTTTGGACAAGTGCGCATGCACCGGAACCTACTTAGATATGCTTTTCAAAAAAGGACACCAAGAGAACAATGCAAATTTGGAGTATGGAAAAAAACTGAAAGGGTATTGAATTCAAAATTAAATTATCTCATAAATGATTGAATTATGCCTTGTAGTTGCATTGTAGTTTTTCTTCTTTCACTTCAGTGCACTGCTACCTTCAGATACTTAAAGGGACATGAAACCCAACATAGGCCTCGCTTCCATTGAGTCGTTAAAAATGGAGCCGTAAGCTACCGAAGCGGCCGACAGCTAAAAGTAATTTACGGCTGCATTTTAGTACCAGGTTTCCATTGAAAAGATTAGCGTGTTGCGCGCAGTCGCTCTTTTCGTGTAGCTGTAAGTTAACGTTGTGTTAACGCTTCCATCTGACGTCGGATTTCTTGAAAATCAATTAGTTGCTAAGGTAACCCGACCTTACGCTATAGAATTTACGTTTAACGTCCGTGCTTCTTACCTGTGATCGCCTCTCAAGAAAAATAAAAAAACACTTATCCATATTTTTAATAATCAAATACTATTTTCTAATATAATTATATTTAACACTTCATAAATATAAGTAATATTTATTGCTGCCCTAGGCATAGGTCTAGTTTGCATTCTGTAGATATGTTCTTGCATATATTATTATATTTAAATATATACTGATATTTCTATTAGAATATAAGTTCAACTATTTCTATACATGAGACAACAATAAATATTACTTATAACAATTTATTTCTACATTAAAACACTTGCATTATTTGCAAGTTTTATAATTTCAATAGAAAATAGGTCTCAAAAAGCACAATTTTCCTCTTTTACACCTAGTTGAGCTGGGGGTAATATTTCTCAATGTATCGACAGCCTCCGACAATGTATTAACGGTTAGCGCTTTCATTGGAAACCTGGTATAATTTATCGATTAACGGCTTCTATTACTTTCTATGGGACGCAAAGATCTTTTCGGCAGCCGAAGTCCGGCTGCCGATATTGAGGTATAACGCACCATTGGAAACAGTCGATAAACGATATCGCTTCCGACAGCATATTTATCGGTTTGCGAGTGCATGCAAACTGAATTACGACTCAATGGAAGCGAGGCCATATTTGGTAGTGCATTGCTGGTCTTTCAAGAAAAGATAACAATAGAACAAAGCAAAATTAGTAATAAAAGTAAATTAGATTTTTTTTTATAATATACACACACACACATATATATATATATATATATATATATATATATATACAGTTTATTATATTTATGTATATATGTGTACATACACATACTGTATATATATATATATATATATATATATAATATATATTTATATGTATGTGTGTAAAAAAAAACGGCAGCGCAAATGCAGTCAAAGTACAATTAAATATAGCTTCTGTATGTAGAACAAATCATCACAGACATCCACAAATCTCGATGGAAACAAGTCCACCTGCTACATATTTTGTTTAAGCCTGCCTTTTTGCTGACAGTTTTTTTGCACATCTATGACAGTATACCCAGAAAAAGTATGCTAGCAATTTGGACTAGAGCTGCTTGTGTCTCTTCTTTACATTCTGACATGACTAAGAACCAATTGCTGGTTTGAAACATTGTTGTATTATGGACTCTATGTGAATAAAGGTTTTTTAAATTTTACTATTTGGAGACTGGAAATCTTTTGACTATGTGGCATTTAACATTGCACAAGCATTTCTTGTGAAATGCTTGTACAATGTCGCCTCCTGCACTTTTGCAGCTAATCGGACGCTAGCAGGTGGTGTTAAAACTCATGCCATATAGTGATCCAGACAAGTGCACGCTCCTGAGCATACGTCCCTGCTTTTTAACTAAAGATACCAATAAAACCAAGTGAATTAAGTTGTTTCAAAGTGCATGCTCTGTCTGAATCATGAAAAAAATTGTGGGTTTCATGCCCCTTTAAAGGGACATGGTACTGAAAGAGTAGCATGTGCATATGTTGAAACATTAATTAAAATATGTTTAAATTGAAATGAATACTGTAGTATTAGTTTTGTACTTCTTACTAATCCTCATTGGATGATAAGGACACTATATATATTTGCTATTTAGTGACATTACATAATTTTTCCTGCCAGGAACAGAAGTTGGGTAAAAGCGTGTGGTTTTTGAAGCAAGAACATGGTGGTTGTCCTTATGCTGTTCACTATACTCATGCAAGGTGAGTTTAGCTTTCTCTCGGCTAGATTTGGAGTTTTGTCGGTAACGACCCGAAAAACTAACGCCGGCTTTTTTCTGGCCGCACCATAAAAATAACTCTGGTATTGAGAGTCCACATAAAGGCTGCGTTAGGCTCCAAAAAAGGAGCGTAGAACATTTTTAACGCAGCTTCAACTCTCAATACCAGAGTTGCTTACGCAAGCGGCCAGCCTCAAAAACGTGCTCGTGCACGATTCCCCCATAGGAAACAATGGGGCTGTTTGAGCTGAAAAAAAACCTAACACCTGCAAAAAAGCCGCGTTCAGCTCTTAACGCAGCCCCATTGTTTGCTATGGGGAAACACTTCCTACGTCTGCACCTAACACCCTAACATGTACCCCGAGTCTAAACACCCCTAACCTTACACTTATTAACCCCTAATCTGCCGCCCCCGCTATCGCTGACACCTGCATTTTATTTTTAACCCCTAATCTGCCGCTCCGTAAACCGCCGCTACTTACATTATCCCTATGTTATATTATATTTATTAACCCCTAATCTGCCCCCCTCAACGTCGCCTCCATCTGCCTACACTTATTAACCCCTAATCTGCCGACCGCAAAGCGCCGCCACCTACGTTATCCTTATGTACCCCTAATCTGCTGCCCCTAACACCGCCGACCCCTATATTATATTTATTAACCCCTAATCTGCCCCCCTCAACGTCGCCTCCACCTGCCTACACTTATTAACCCCTAATCTGCCGAGCAGACCTGAGCGCTACTATAATAAAGTTATTAACCCCTAATCCGCCTCACTAACCCTATAATAAATAGTATTAACCCCTAATCTGCCCTCCCTAACATCACCGACACCTAACTTCAATTATTAACCCCTAATCTGCTGACCGGAGCTCACCGCTATTCTAATAAATGTATTAACCCCTAAAGCTAAGTCTAACCCTAACACTAACACCCCCCTAAATTAAATATAATTTAAATCTAACGAAATTAATTAACTCTTATTAAATAAATTATTCCTATTTAAAGCTAAATTCTTACCTGTAAAATAAATCCTAATATAGCTACAATATAAATTATAATTATATTATAGCTATTTTAGGATTAATATTTATTTTACAGGTAACTTTGTATTTATTTTAACCAGGTACAATAGCTATTAAATAGTTAAGAACTATTTAATAGCTAAAATAGTTAAAATAATTACAAATTTACCTGTAAAAGAAATCCTAACCTAAGTTACAATTAAACCTAACACTAGACTATCAATAAATTAATTAAATAAAATACCTACAATTACCTACAATTAACCTAACACTACACTATCAATAAATTAATTAAATACAATTGCTACAAATAAATACAATTAAATAAACTAGCTAAGTTACAAAAAATAAAAAAATATTTACAAACATAAGAAAAATATTACAACAATTTTAAACTAATTACACCTACTCTAAGCCCCCTAATAAAATAACAAAGCCCCCCAAAATAAAAAAATGCCCTACCCTATTCTAAATTACTAAAGTTCAAAGCTCTTTTACCTTACCAGCCCTGAACAGGGCCCTTTGCGGGGCATGCCCCAAGAAATACAGCTCTTTTGCCTGTAAAAAAAAAACATACAATACCCAAGCCCCCCAACATTACAACCCACCACCCACATACCCCTAATCTAACCCAAACCCCCCTTAAATAAACCTAACACTAAGCCCCTGAAGATCATCCTACCTTGTCTTCACCTCACCGGGTATCACATCGATCCGTCCAGAAGAGCTCCTCCGATGTCCTGATCCAAACCCAAGCGGGGGGCTGAAGAGGTCCATGATCCGGCTGAAGTCTTCATCCAAGCGGGGCAGAAGAGGTCTTCCATCCGATTGAAGTCTTCATCCAAGCGGCATCCATCCGGAGCGAAGCGGCAGCATCCTGAAGACCTCCACCGCGGAACATCCATCCTGGCCGACGACTGAACGACGAATGACGGTTCCTTTAAATGACGTCATCCAAGATGGCGTCCCTCGAATTCCGATTGGCTGATAGGATTCTATCAGCCAATCGGAATTAAGGTAGGAATATTCTGATTGGCTGATGGAATGAGCCAATCAGAATCAAGTTCAATCCGATTGGCTGATCCAATCAGCCAATCAGATTGAGCTTGCATTCTATTGGCTGATCGGAACAGCCAATAGAATGCGAGCTCAATCTGATTGGCTGATTGGATCAGCCAATCGGATTGAACTTGATTCTGATTGGCTGATTCCATCAGCCAATCAGAATATTCCTACCTTAATTCCGATTGGCTGATAGAATCCTATCAGCCAATCGGAATTCGAGGGACTCCATCTTGGATGACGTCATTTAAAGGAACCGTCATTCGTCGTTCAGTCGTCGGCCAGGATGGATGTTCCGCGGTGGAGGTCTTCAGGATGCTGCCGCTTCGCTCCGGATGGATGCCGCTTGGATGAAGACTTCAATCGGATGGAAGACCTCTTCTGCCCCGCTTGGATGAAGACTTCAGCCGGATCATGGACCTCTTCAGCTCCCCGCTTGGGCTTGGATCAGGACATTGGAGGAGCTCTTCTGGACGGATCGGTGTTATACCCGGTGAGGTGAAGACAAGGTAGGATGATCTTCAGGGGCTTAGTGTTAGGTTTATTTAAGGGGGGTTTGGGTTAGATTAGGGGTATGTGGGTGGTGGGTTGTAATGTTGGGGGGCTTGGGTATTGTATGTTTTTTTTTACAGGCAAAAGAGCTGTATTTCTTGGGGCATGCCCCGCAAAGGGCCCTGTTCAGGGCTGGTAAGGTAAAAGAGCTTTGAACTTTAGTAATTTAGAATAGGGTAGGGCATTTTTTTATTTTGGGGGGCTTTGTTATTTTATTAGGGGGCTTAGAGTAGGTGTAATTAGTTTAAAATTGTAATATTTTTCTTATGTTTGTAAATATTTTTTTATTTTTTGTAACTTAGTTCTTTTTTATTTTTTGTACTTTAGCTAGTTTATTTAATTGTATTTATTTGTAGCAATTGTATTTAATTAATTTATTGATAGTGTAGTGTTAGGTTAATTGTAGGTAATTGTAGGTAGTTTATTTAATTAATTTATTGATAGTCTAGTGTTAGGTTTAATTGTAACTTAGGTTAGGATTTCTTTTACAGGTAAATTTGTAATTATTTTAACTATTTTAGCTATTAAATAGTTCTTAACTATTTAATAGCTATTGTACCTGGTTAAAATAAATACAAAGTTACCTGTAAAATAAATATTAATCCTAAAATAGCTATAATATAATTATAATTTATATTGTAGCTATATTAGGATTTATTTTACAGGTAAGTATTTAGCTTTAAATAGGAATAATTTATTTAATAAGAGTTAATTAATTTCGTTAGATTTAAATTATATTTAACTTAGGGGGGTGTTAGTGTTAGGGTTAGACTTAGCTTTAGGGGTTAATACATTTATTAGAATAGCGGTGAGCTCCGGTCGGCAGATTCGGGGCCCTGGTACAAGGATAACTTGTCTACCTTTTTTTTGAAGGCTTATGAAAAGATGAATAGATGGACCTCGTTTCCTATCTCTGTCTCAGCCAGAATCATGTTAATTAAAACCGTCCTCTTCCCACAATTAATATATTTTCTCCAAAGTCTCCCTCTTTTTGTCTCTAATAAAGATGTAAGGCTATTCTACAAACACTGCTTGTCCTTTGTCTGGAGTAGGAAAAGACATTATTTATCTCGAATAAAACTCCATCAGCTATCAGAATTTGGAGGACTTGCCCTCCCTGATATAAAGTGGTATAATATTGCTATATTGGCACGTTTTGCTGTTGATTGGGTCACAGATACTAACTACTTTACAAACCAACAAATTGAAAACCATTTGGTCACTCCTCTTTCACTCAAAGCTATTATTCACTGCCCAGCGGCCCAGTTACCACCATATATTAAAAAAGTGTAGGCAATTCATAACGTGGTACTAGCTTGGCAAAAATTATGTATTGCCCTAGACATAGACTACCACGTATCTTCATATTTACCTATTAGAGGCAATAACTTGTTCCCACCAGGGCTTACGTCTGATGTCTTCAGAAAATGGGAAGAGAAAGGTCTGATTTTTGTTGCGCAATTACTCGACGATGACTGCAAAGTTAGAACGTTCGAAACTATCTCTCATCAATACAACTTACCAAATTATAATTTCTTTGCTTACTTACAGGTTAGGCATTTTATTAATGGATTTCCAGATATTAGTCAAGACTACGCTAAATTTGGTGAGCTTAAAGATTATATTATCCTACACAAAAATAGCATTCACACCATTTCACTGATATACAACATTTTAATGTCCAAACAAGGACAATTGGTGTTGGAGGCTTTAGTCGACTCCTGGCGCTTCCATTTTCAAGAGATAACTCTGGAAAAGATCAAAACTAGTATACGACGGGTAAGAGAGGCTAAAATACCTACTTCTTGGAAAGAATCCCATATTAAGATAATCAATAATTCATATATTACGCCGAAAATACTGGCTAAATGGTCGCCGAGTGTGACAAATGTAGGAAATCAAATGCTGATCTTTTACACTGTATATGGCTCTGCCCTAAAATTCGACAATTTTGGGATAAAGTCTCATACTGGCTAACTAAGATCCTACAAAAGAATATTACTTTAGATATATATCAAATCTTCTTTTTAACCGATGAGACCATTATAAAATCCTATAAAATAGTAGATACAGCAATTTTACTGGGCCGCAACTTAATTCTTCGCTGCTGGAAGAAGAAGACTGCCCCTCCATTCACAGGCCTAGATTTAGAGTTCGGCGGTAGCCGTCAAAACCAGCGTTAGAGGCTCCTAACGCTGGTTTTGGCCGCCCGCTGGTATTTGGAGTCAGTGATTAAAGGGTCTAACGCTCACTTTGCAGCCGCGACTTTTCCATACCGCAGATCCCCCTACGCCATTTGCGTATCCTATCTTTTCAATGGGATCTTTCTAACGCCGGTATTTAGAGTCGTTTCTGCAGTGAGCGTTAGAGCTCTAACGACAAGATTCCAGCCGCCTGAAAATAGCAGGAGTTAAGAGCTTTCTGGCTAACGCCGGTTCATAAAGCTCTTAACTACTGTACCCTAAAGTACACTAACACCCATAAACTACCTATGTACCCCTAAACCGAGCTCCCCCCACATCGCCGCCACTCGATTAAAAATTTTAACCCCTAATCTTCCGACCGCCACCTACGTTATACTTATGTACCCCTAATCTGCTGCCCCTAACCCGGCCGACCCCTATATTACATTTATTAACCCCTAATCTGCCCCCCACAACATCGCCGCCAGCTACTTAAAATAATTAACCCCTAATCTTCCGACCGCAAAGCGCCGCCACCTACGTTATCCCTATGTACCCCTAATCTGCTACCCCTAACACCGCCGACCCCTATATTATATTTATTAACCCCTAATCTGCCCCCCACAACGTCGCCGACACCTGCCTACACTTATTAACCCCTAATCTGCCGAGCGGACCGCACCGCTACTATAATAAAGTTATTAACCCCTAACCCGCCTCACTAACCCTATCATAAATAGTATTAACCCCTAATCTGCCCTCCCTAACATCGCCGACACCTACCTTCAATTATTAACCCCTAATCTTCCGATCGGAGCTCACCGCTATTCTAATAAATGTATTAACCCCTAAAGCTAAGTCTAACCCTAACCCTAACACCCCCCTAACTTAAATATAATTTTAATCTAACGAAATAAATTAACTCTTATTAAATAAATTAATCCTATTTAAAGCTAAATACTTACCTGTAAAATAAATCCTAATATAGCTACAATATAAATTATAATTATATTTTAGCTATTTTAGGATTAATATTTATTTTACAGGCAACTTGGTATTTATTTTAACTAGGTACAATAGCTATTAAATAGTTAAGAACTATTTAATAGTTACCTAGTTAAAATAATAACAAATTTACCTGTAAAATAAATCCTAACCTAAGATATAATTAAACCTAACACTACCCTATCAATAAAATAATTAAATAAACTACCTACAATTACCTACAATTAACCTAACACTACACTATCAATAAATTAATTAAATACAATTGCTACAAATAAATACAATTAAATAAACTAGCTAAAGTACAAAAAATAAAAAAGAACTAAGTTACAGAAAATAAAAAAATATTTACAAACATAAGAAAAATATTACAACAATTTTAAACTAATTACACCTACTCTAAGCCCCCTAATAAAATAACAAAGCCCCCCAAAATAAAAAATTCCCTACCCTATTCTAAATTAAAAAAGTTACAAGCTCTTTTACCTTACCAGCCCTGAACAGGGCCCTTTGCGGGGCATGCCCCAAGAAGTTCAGCTCTTTTGCCTGTAAAAAAAAACATACAATACCCCCCCCCCCAACATTACAACCCACCACCCACATACCCCTAATCTAACCCAAACCACCCTTAAATAAACCTAACACTAAGCCCCTGAAGATCTTCCTACCTTGTCTTCACCATACCAGGTTCACCGATCCGTCCTGGCTCCAAGATCTTCATCCAACCCAAGCGGGGGTTGGCGATCCATAATCCGGTGCTGAAGAGGTCCAGAAGAGGCTCCAAAGTCTTCATCCTATCCGGCAAGAAGAGGACATCCGGACCGGCAAGCATCTTCTCCAAGCCGCATCTTCTATCTTCTTCCATCCGGTGCGGAGCGGGTCCATCTTGAAGCAGGCGACGCGGATCCATCCTCTTCTTCCGATGTCTCCCGACGAATGACGGTTCCTTTAAGGGACGTCATCCAAGATGGCGTCCCTCGAATTCCGATTGGCTGATAGGATTCTATCAGCCAATCGGAATTAAGGTAGGAATTTTCTGATTGGCTGATGGAATCAGCCAATCAGAATCTAGTTCAATCCGATTGGCCGATCCAATCAGCCAATCAGATTGAGCTCGCATTCTATTGGCTGATCGGAACAGCCAATAGAATGCGAGCTCAATCTGATTGGCTGATTGGATCAGCCAATCGGATTGAACTTGATTCTGATTGGCTGATTCCATCAGCCAATCAGAAAATTCCTACCTTAATTCCGATTGGCTGATAGAATCCTATCAGCCAATCGGAATTCGAGGGACGCCATCTTGGATGACGTCCCTTAAAGGAACCGTCATTCGTCGGGAGACATCGGAAGAAGAGGATGGATCCGCGTCGCCTGCTTCAAGATGGACCCGCTCCGCACCGGATGGAAGAAGATAGAAGATGCGGCTTGGAGAAGATGTTTGCCGGTCCGGATGTCCTCTTCTTGCCGGATAGGATGAAGACTTTGGAGCCTCTTCTGGACCTCTTCAGCACCGGATTATGGATCGCCAACCCCCGCTTGGGTTGGATGAAGATCTTGGAGCCAGGACGGATCGGTGAACCTGGTATGGTGAAGACAAGGTAGGAAGATCTTCAGGGGCTTAGTGTTAGGTTTATTTAAGGGTTGTTTGGGTTAGATTAGGGGTATGTGGGTGGTGGGTTGTAATGTTGGGGGGGGGGTATTGTATGTTTTTTTTACAGGCAAAAGAGCTGAACTTCTTGGGGCATGCCCCGCAAAGGGCCCTGTTCAGGGCTGGTAAGGTAAAAGAGCTTGTAACTTTTTTAATTTAGAATAGGGTAGGGAATTTTTTATTTTGGGGGGCTTTGTTATTTTATTAGGGGGCTTAGAGTAGGTGTAATTAGTTTAAAATTGTTGTAATATTTTTCTTATGTTTGTAAATATTTTTTTATTTTCTGTAACTTAGTTCTTTTTTATTTTTTGTACTTTAGCTAGTTTATTTAATTGTATTTATTTGTAGCAATTGTATTTAATTAATTTATTGATAGTGTAGTGTTAGGTTAATTGTAGGTAATTGTAGGTAGTTTATTTAATTATTTTATTGATAGGGTAGTGTTAGGTTTAATTATATCTTAGGTTAGGATTTATTTTACAGGTAATTTTGTAATTATTTTAACTAGGTAACTATTAAATAGTTCTTAACTATTTAATAGCTATTGTACCTAGTTAAAATAAATACCAAGTTGCCTGTAAAATAAATATTAATCCTAAAATAGCTAAAATATAATTATAATTTATATTGTAGCTATATTAGGATTTATTTTACAGGTAAGTATTTAGCTTTAAATAGGAATAATTTATTTAATAAGAGTTAATTTATTTCGTTAGATTAAAATTATATTTAAGTTAGGGGGGTGTTAGTGTTAGGGTTAGACTTAGCTTTAGGGGTTAATACATTTATTAGAATAGCGGTGAGCTCCGATCGGAAGATTAGGGGTTAATAATTGAAGGTAGGTGTCGGCGATGTTAGGGAGGGCAGATTAGGGGTTAATACTATTTATGATAGGGTTAGTGAGGCGGGTTAGGGGTTAATAACTTTATTATAGTAGCGCTCAGGTCCGCTCGGCAGATTAGGGGTTAATAAGTGTAGGTAGGTGTCGGCGACGTTGTGGGGGGCAGATTAGGGGTTAATAAATATAACATAGGGGTCGGCGATGTTAGGGCAGCAGATTAGGGGTACATAGGGATAACGTAGGTTGCGGCGGTTTACGGAGCGGAAGATTAGGGGTTAAAACTGTAATGCAGGGGTCAGCGATAGCGGGGGCGGCAGATTAGGGGTTAATAAGTGTAAGGTTAGGGGTGTTTAAACTCGGGGTACATGTTAGAGTGTTAGGTGCAGACGTAGGAAGTGTTTCCCCATAGGAAACAATGGGGCTGCGTTAGGAGCTGAACGCTGCTGTTTTGCAGGTGTTAGGTTTTTTTTCAGCTCAAACAGTCCCATTGTTTCCTATGGGGGAATCGTGCACGAGCACGTTTTTGATGCCGGCCGCGTCCGTAAGCAACTCTGGTATCGAGAGTTGCATTTGCGGTAAAAATGCTCTACGCTCCTTTTTTAGAGCCTAACGCAGCATTTGTTTTAACTCTCGATACCAGAGTTAAATTTATGGTGCGGCCAGAAAAAAGCCCGCGGAGCGTTAACAGCCCTTTTACCGCCGAACTCCAAATCTAGGCCACAGTGTTTAAACAGGCAATGATATCACAAATTTCTTTCGAACTAGTAAATACGAACGCATTGCTTGATAGTCAGATTCGAGCTTTCTTTGATAAATGGCTTATTTTAATTTTAGAACAACCTAGTAATATACAATACTCCCTAACAAAATGCTTCCATAATTCAGATTTTTTTGGAACTTTAGTTCTAAACAACATCTTTCCTTTTGCATGGTATCAATAATATAATTCGAAGCAAATGGGTATAAGCAGGATTTCCTTCCCTCCCTCCCCTTGTTTGGCTTTTGCTTTGTTCGTTTTTCTGTTTTGCTGCCCTTTTTTTTTTTTTTTTTTCTCTTTCTTTTTCTTTTTCTTTCTTTTCTTTTTCTCTCCCCCTTTTTTTTTTACTTTTAAGTTTAGTAGGAATTGCAGCACAAGAGTACATGAAGATTATAGGATAGGATTACACGACAAGTTTAATACACTGTATAAATAATGTTTATTTAATTTTAATTAATGGAAGGGTTTCTCTTTTTTTCTTCTCCTGTATCATGACTGACTGGAAATTCTCTGTTGTATCCATGGAATTTTTTTGATATGGCTTATGCCCTGTAATGTACTCTGTGCTTGAAATAATAAAAAAGATATACAAAAAAAAAAGAAAAAAGAATAGCAGTGAGCTCCGGTCGGCAGATTAGGGGTTAATAATTGAAGTTAGGTGTCGGCGATGTTAGGGAGGGCAGATTAGGGGTTAATACTATTTATTATAGGGTTAGTGAGGCGGATTAGGGGTTAATAACTTTATTATAGTAGCGCTCAGGTCCGCTCGGCAGATTAGGGGTTAATAAGTGTAGGCAGGTGGAGGCGACGTTGAGGGGGGCAGATTAGGGGTTAATAAATATAATATAGGGGTCGGCGGTGTTAGGGGCAGCAGATTAGGGGTACATAAGGATAACGTAGGTGGCGGCGCTTTGCGGTCGGCAGATTAGGGGTTAATAAGTGTAGGTAGGTGGAGGCGACGTTGTGGGGGCAGGTTAGGGGTTAATAAATATAATACAGGGGTCGGCGGTGTTAGGGGCAGCAGATTAGGGGTACATAAGGATAACGTAGGTGGCGGTCGGCAGATTAGGGGTTAAAAAAATGTATTTGAGTGTCGGCGATGTGGGGGGACCTCGGTTTAGGGGTACATAGGTAGTTTATGGGTGTTAGTGTGCTTTAGAGTACAGTAGTTAAGAGCTTTATGAACCGGCGTTAGCCCAGAAAGCTCTTAACTACTGACTTTTTTCCTGCGGCTGGAGTTTTGTCATTAGATGTCTAACGCTCACTTCAGAAACGACTCTAAATACCGGAGTTAGAAAGATCCCATTGAAAAGATAGGATACGCAATTTACGTAAGGGGATCTGCGGTATGGAAAAGTCGCGGCTGAAAAGTGAGCGTTAGACCCTATTTTGAGTGACTCCAAATACCGGCTGTAGCCTAAAACCAGCGTTAGGAGCCTCTAACGCTGGTTTTCACGGCTAACGCCAAACTCCAAATCTAGGTGTCTGATAATTAGGGGTTAGTATTTTCTGCTGATCTCAGTCTAGTCTTTTGTGTGACTGCTATATATATCCTACACTGCTTGTATTCATGCAACTATTTGTGACCACAAAGGCTATTCATGAAGCAAATATCTCACCATATGATAACTGCTTTTAGGCATCTTACTTTGTATTCCTCTTATTTACATGTCTTCAGCATAATCAAAAGAGCTAATGACGGGAACACCATAGAACTATAAAGGGGAAGTGTTGACCAATTAACAAATTATGTTTTGTTTTGCAATATGAGAATCTATTGTGGGGATGCCACTGACCAGACAATCTCATCTAAGTCTTAAAGGGACAGTGTACTGTGACCCCCTTCCCCTTTAATGTTTTCCATATTTACCTGCTGGAGTATATTAAATGGTTTACATAGATTTTTTACTTTTATTTTGTAATTTGAAATAGCTGTTTTTAACTTTTTGTATCTGCCTGATAGAAAATCTATGTAAACAATGTGTTGAATAAATCACACTCCGAATGGGAGGTGGGAAAGAGATGTAATACATTATTTAATTTTCAAATGTTTTCTGTAAGAGCCTGATGATCAAAGACTCTCCTGCTTGGTGAGAAAGTATAGTGCAGACTTCACAGGGGTTGAACTCAATGCTATAAGAAAAAGAGGCAAAATATGGAAGTTCCAGAGAGACAAAAGATGTCTCACAAAAAGCTCTCTATTTAGATCAGATGATATAAAATGATCCTCCAGCACAAGATTCTAGACAGGCAAATTTTGCTTGTCTAAGTGGCATTCACTGCATTGCTGTAGGAGAAGACAAACACAGTACAATATTGCATTGCATAACATGATAATTTGTTGCATTTTTACCCCACCAACCTTGAGAATCACAAGGCAACGGCTGACTTACTTAACTGACAAAAAAGTAATATTAGCAAGTTAAACTGTAGTGAAAACATTTCAGTTTAATTTATATTTGCTGCAAACTGAGACATTGGGGTATATTTATCAATGTGAGAGTAGACATAATACGAAGTAGCATATCATGTCTGCTGCACGTCAATAAATGCCGATAGCATACGCTGTCGGCATTTATCATTGCACCAGCAGTTCTTGTGAACTGCTGGTGCAATGCTGCCCCTAGCAGGTGGTGTCAATCAACCCGATCGTATTCGATCAGGTTGATTTCTGTCCGCCGACTCAGAGCAGGCGGACAAGTTATGGAGCAGCCTGAATGCTTGCTGGAAAAAAGGTTCCTCAAGCTCCATACGGAGCTTGATAAATATGCCCCTTTATATCAGTTCCAGGTGATTTCCTGTTAACTTCACTCTTCCCTGTGAAATTCTGTATCTCAGAAAGCATCATTACTTTTGATGGAAGGCATCTCCAATCTCTCTGGAACTTTCAGGTTACACACTTTTTCTAATAAAATTTTCTGAGTTCAGTCCATGTGCAGTCTGAGCTATAATTTCTGTCCAGACTTGAGAATCTTTCATCATCGGGCCCATAGAAAGTAATTAAGCTCTCTGGGAAACTGAAGCTGCTGTCAGTTTTATTTTAAATGGAAAAAATACAAAGTGCAATGTAGTTAATAAAATATACACATAAATATATAGGGGCATATCTATCAAGCTCCATAACCTGTCCGCCTGCTCTGAGGAGGCGGACAGACATTGCCACAATTCAACCCGATCGAATACGATCGGGTTGATTGACACCCCCTGCTAGCGACCGATTGGCCGCAAATCTGCAGGGTGCGGCGCTGCACCAGCAGTTCACAAGAGCTGCTAGTGCAATGCTGAATGTGGAGAGCGTATTGCTCTCCGCATTCAGCGAGGTCTGTCGGACATGATCCACAATGTCGGATCATGTCCAACAGGCCTTTCATAAATAGTCCCCACAGAGTAAATTATAACTTTAATTTGTTAAATTACAAAGAAATTGCTGTATACAGAATCTTTACGCAATAAAATACAAAATAGAAAGTGTAAAGTTTAAATGTAATACAACTTAATCTGAAGTCTAAAGTAATATTAAATACAAATCACAATGTGTAAATTCAGCAGAACTCTCTTGTCATGCAGTGCTATATTGCACTTGGTTTGTCTCTCCTTTACATACAGAAATGCAGCGATAACCCATTGGAGAAGTATAGCAATCTGTCTTTTTAGAATCTCGTGAGGGATATTGCAGTGCTGACAGATCATTTTATATCATCTCGTCTGAGTGGAGAGCTTGGCCTTGGGTATGGGTGCATAAGTGAGAGATAAGATAAGGAGGACTTTGTTTATCTATACAGAGATGGGATAACAAGGTCTGCCTTTCCTGCAAGTTCAGTCCATATACAAAATTAAGCCTAAAGGAGCAATTACCCATACATTTATGTATATGGTATAACAAGTCATTGGACATTAAGAGGAAGTCAATTTTTCCTTACAGTGTCCCTTTATATCCTAAGGAGGGTGTTACCTCCTGAACACAACTCCTGATAACAATCATTAATAAAAATTAGCTTTAGCAAGAATATTTTATGCAAACAATAACAAGGCAAAAAGTAAATGTCTGTTCAGATTTCTTAAGGAAATTGAAAAAAGAAATTGAGCTTGTAATATAAAATGATGTAATTTTGGGTAGTACATTTTTGCAATATATTTTTATTTTATTTTGCCCCCTTTTCCTTCAATTATTGGCCTTACAGTTTTAGAGAGAATTGGAAGTGCAAATTTCAGACTTCACAAGCCTAACACTGCTATATTCCAGACAACCATAGTTTTCTCCCTCTAGTAACTCAGTTATCTGTCCCTAAATGTCCTCAGCAGAAAATATACAATAACAGAAGCCAAAATTACAACCAGTTGGTGCCGACATAGAGACTCCAACTTTACACTTCTTTTTTCAGTATTTAAACAGCTAATATAAAAAATACACCTACATAATATTCTGAGGCTAATATTCACTTTGAATACATCATTATATCTAGCATTTATTCAATTTTTAATATCCCTTTCAGGGGGTCGATCCGATATAAAGCGTCGCCCGCAAAAGCCGGCGACGCCAATATTTACGCTGATTTGGTATCCTATATACGGCGTAACCTAGAAGTTACGCGCGTATATTTCTGCCGTCGCCCGTAGTTTTTTGGGCCATAGGCAGGTATACCAAACCAGCGCAGTTTGGTATCCAATATGCAGCGTAAGGACTTACGTGGCGAAAATGGAGAAAACTTACTCCATTTTCACCTCGCCACAAAAAGCAGCCGTAAGAAGCCTTACGCTGACTATTGGAGCCCCGTAACTCCCTAAACTAACTAGAAAATAAACCTAACACCTAACGCATGCGCAATGTCTATCTCCCTGTCAACCGCGATCTTCTAAAATAAACCTAACACCTAACGCATGCGCAATGTCTATCTACCTGTCAACCGCGATCTTCTAAAATAAACCTAACACCTAACGCATGCGCAATGTCTATCTACCCGTCAACCGCGATCCCCCCCCCCCCCGAAATCCCTAATAAAGTTATTAACCCCTAAACCGCCGCTCCCGGACCCCGCCGCCATCTACATAAACTAACCCCCTACTGTGAGCCCCTAAAACCGCCGCCATCTACCTTATCTATCCCCTAATCTGACCCCTTACACCGCCGCCACCTATATAAAAATAATTAACCCCTAATCTAATCCCCCTATACCGCCGCCAGCTATATTAATATTATTAACCCCTAATGTAAGCCCCTTACACCGCCGCCATCTCTATTAAAATGATTAACCCCTAATTTAATCTACCTACCCCGCCGCCAGCTATATTATCTATATTAACCCTAAGTATATTATAGTTAATATAGGTATTACATTATATATATTAACTATATTAACCCTAATTATATTAGGGTTAATATAGTTAATATAGTTACTATAGTATTTATATTAACTATATTAACTCTATCTAACCCTAACTAAATTTATATTAAATTAATCTAATTCATTTATAAACTAAAATATTCCTATTTAAATCTAAATACTTACCTATCAAATAAACCCTAAGATAGCTACAATATAATTAATAATTACATTGTAGCTATGTTAGGGTTAATATTTATTTTACAGGTAAATTGTTAATTATTTTAACTAGGTATAATAGATATTAAATAGTTATTAACTATTTAATATCTACCTAGTTAAAATAATTACCCAATTACCTGTAAAATAAATCCTAACCTAAGTTATAAATACACCTACACTATCAATAAATTTAATAAACTACAAACATCTATCTAAAAATACAATTAAATTAACTAAACTAAATTACAAAAAAAAAAAAACACTAAATTACAAAAAATAAAAAAAAGATTACAAGATTTTTAAGCTAATTACACCTATTCTAAGCCCCCTAATAAAATAATAAACCCCCAAAATAAAAAAATTCCCTGCCCTATTCTAAATTAAACAAATTTCAAAGCTCTTTACCTTACCAGCCCTTAAAAGGGCCTTTTGTGGGGCATGCCCCAAAGAATTCAGCTCTTTTGCATACAACAAATACAATCCCCCCCCCCATTACAACCCACCACCCACATACCCCTATTCTAAAACCACCCAAACCCCCCTTAAAAAAGCCTAACACTACCCCCCTGAAGATCTCCCTACCTTGTCTTCACCACACCGGGCCGAACTCCTGATCCGATCCGGGCGATGTCTTCCTCCAAGCGGCAAAGAAGAATTCTTCCTCCGGCGACGTCTTCCTCCAAGCGGCAGCAAAGTCTTCATTCTTCCGGCGGCATCTTCAATCTTCTTTCTTCGCTCCGCCGCCGCGGAGCATCCATCCCGGCCGACTGCTGTACTACGAATGATGTACCTTTAAATGACGTCATCCAAGATGGCGTCCGCCGAATTCCGATTGGCTGATAGGATTCTATCAGCCAATCGGAATTAAGTTAGAAAAATCTGATTGGCTGATTGAATCAGCCAATCAGATTCAAGTTCAATCCGATTGGCTGATCCAATCAGCCAATCAGATTGAGCTCGCATTCTATTGGCTGTTCCGATCAGCCAATAGAATGCGAGCTCAATCTGATTGGCTGTTCGGATCAGCCAATCGGATTGAACTTGAATCTGATTGGCTGATTCAATCAGCCAATCAGATTTTTCTAACTTAATTCCGATTGGCTGATAGAATCCTATCAGCCAATCGGAATTCGGCAGACGCCATCTTGGATGACGTCATTTAAAGGTACATCATTCGTAGTACAGCAGTCGGCCGGGATGGATGCTCCGCGGCGGCGGAGCGAAGAAAGAAGATTGAAGATGCCGCCGGAAGAATGAAGACTTTGCTGCCGCTTGGAGGAAGACGTCGCCGGAGGAAGAATTCTTCTTTGCCGCTTGGAGGAAGACATCGCCGGAGGAAGAATTCTTCTTTGCCGCTTGGAGGAAGACATCGCCCGGATCGGATCAGGAGTTCGGCCCGGTGTGGTGAAGACAAGGTAGGGAGATCTTCTGGGTGGTTTTAGAATAGGGGTATGTGGGTGGTGGGTTGTAATGGGGGGGGGGATTGTATTTGTTGTATGCAAAAGAGCTGAATTCTTTGGGGCATGCCCCACAAAAGGCCCTTTTAAGGGCTGGTAAGGTAAAGAGCTTTGAAATTTGTTTAATTTAGAATAGGGCAGGGATTTTTTTTATTTTGGGGGTTTATTATTTTATTAGGGGGCTTAGAATAGGTGTAATTAGCTTAAAAATCTTGTAATCTTTTTTTTATTTTTTGTAATTTAGTGTTTGTTTTTTTTTGTAATTTAGTTTAGTTAATTTAATTGTATTTTTAGATAGATGTTTGTAGTTTATTAAATTTATTGATAGTGTAGGTGTATTTATAACTTAGGTTAGGATTTATTTTACAGGTAATTGGGTAATTATTTTAACTAGGTAGATATTAAATAGTTAATAACTATTTAATATCTATTATACCTAGTTAAAATAATTAACAATTTACCTGTAAAATAAATATTAACCCTAACATAGCTACAATGTAATTATTAATTATATTGTAGCTATCTTAGGGTTTATTTTATAGGTAAGTATTTAGATTTAAATAGGAATATTTTAGTTTATAAATGAATTAGATTAATTTAATATAAATTTAGTTAGGGTTAGATAGAGTTAATATAGTTAATATAAATACTATAGTAACTATATTAACTATATTAACCCTAATATAATTAGGGTTAATATAGTTAATATATATAATGTAATACCTATATTAACTATAATATACTTAGGGTTAATATAGATAATATAGCTGGCGGCGGGGTAGGTAGATTAAATTAGGGGTTAATCATTTTAATAGAGATGGCGGCGGTGTAAGGGGCTTACATTAGGGGTTAATAATTTTAATATAGATGGCGGCGGTGTTAGGGGCTCACTTTAGGGGGTTATAGATATAATATAGCTGGCGGCGGGGTACGGGAGCGGCGGTTTAGGGGTTAATAACTTTATTAGGTTGCGGCGGGGTACGGGAGCGGCGGTTTAGGGGTTAATAGCTTTTTTATTGTTAGGCTAGTGAGGGGGGATAGCGGATAGAGGGTTAGACAGTGCGGGCTATGTTAGGGAGGCGTGTTAGACAGTGCGGGCTATGTTAGGGAGGCGTGTTAGACAGTGCGGGCTATGTTACGGAGGCGTGTTAGACAGTGCGGGCTATGTTAGGGAGGCGTGTTAGACAGTGCGGGCTATGTTAGGGAGGCGTGTTAGACAGTGCGGGTGTTTTAGACTTTAGTCAGGTTTTATAGGCGCCGGCAGTTTCTAACGTGCCGCAAGTCACTGGCGACGCCAGAAATTTGTACTTACGCAGATTTCTGGACATCGCTGGTTTGTCAGACTTACGGCACGTTAGCATCTGACGGCGACTTATATGGGATAGCTCGAGTTGCGAGCTGAAACTGCGGGCGACGCCGGTTCCCTCGCTTGCGCCGCAAACTGCGATCTATATCGGATCGCGCCCCAGAAATCTGTCCCCTGTCTGTAGCACAAATGACTTTGCTCTCCACTCCACCTAAAGTCTTGTCAGTACGACGACGTCCCTCACAGAATCTTAGAACATTTTACATTGGGAGAAGTTTATCTCACTATGCAGGGTTTTGTATGTGAAGGAGAGACTCCTATATTACAATATAAAAAAAAACCCCTCAAAGATGTTGTGTGATTTCTCTCCATTGCAGCAAGTTTTCAATCGTCAGACCCTTAGGGGCCAATTAATCAATGTCTGTCCGACATGATACGTGTCCGACAGACATCGCTGAATGCCGACAGCATATGCTGTCGGCATTTAATATTGCACAAGCAGTTCACCAGAACTGCTTGTGCAATGCCGCCCCCTGCAGATTCGCCGCTAGCAGGGGTGTTAATCAGCCCGATCAATTAGGATCAGGTGGATTACAGACCACAGCCTCAGAGGCAGCGGACAAGTTATGGAGCAGCGGTCTTAAAGTGCATGTAAAGTCAACAGAACTGCTTTTCATCAAAGTGTTTAATTGCTAAAATAAACGTTAGTTTAATTCATCATATTTTTAAAATCTATATATAAAAGTAAATATATATATTTTTACTTGCTATTCTTACCGCCGATTCCTCTGCCTGCTATTTTGGTCCCACATTAGTTTTATGATTGACACTTCGCTTTCTTAATCTTTTTTTCACCCCCGGGGCGTCAGGCCGGTTGTTCGCTACATCACGCGCTTTAACTGCGCATGCGTGAACTACTCGATGACGTAGCATACTCAATGCTCGTCCGCGATTCGCGCATGCCCAATACTAATAGCCTATTATTTATTCTACAACCTGAGTATCGCATGCGTGTTTTGTCAGCAAAATTTTGAAACGCATGCGCAAATGTCACCCCTGATCGTGACCGAGTATCAAACAGACGTCATCGAGTGGGCGGTAAATATTTAAATGATGCAGGGGAAATCGGGGTGAAATACAGGAAGAAGATGGTTGGGAGGAGTTCAATGTATATAACGGAGATAAGTTGGAATTGAAATAAAACTATAAACATTAGTTATATTCGAAAAATATTATTGCGGTTTGAATATATATAACATTGTGAGCAAGTAGGATTAATTTAATAACAAAAAATTTACATTCACTTTAAGGCCGTTGCTTCATAATTGCTGTTTCCGGCGAGCCTGAAGGTAATTCGGCCCCAGAATCTCAATTAAAGAAATTGTTGTCTAATAAAAATAATAATAATGATAATAATAATAATAATAATAATAATAATAATAAAACAATGATTTTTTTTTAATAATTAGACACTATGGACAACAGCATACAAAAGAAAAATATGGTAATAATTAATATTATGGTTAAAATCTCAAAAAAATAAATAAAAATAGATCAAGAACAGCAAATAAAAGTGATAAGAAAGTGAGCTGCAAAGAAATGGGACTTTAGTTTAACATGAGATCATTACTTCTAAATAAACTAAGGTGTAACCATGAGAGCTATACAGCAATTAGTGCCAAAAGAAGATTATGTAATCCGAGAAGCGCAGGACAAATACTCAGGAAGTAATGCTGCTAATATATTGCTCATATTAATCGCATTGTTAAATGTAGCATCATTCATTTTGTACTTCCTTTTTAACATTAGTTTAATCATCTTTATGCATTTCTTTCAGTTTAGTAGTCTTAGTAAAAATTGCTTTGAACCTACAAGATTCCTTAAAGAGACATTAAAGGGACATAAATCCCTAATTTTTTCTTTCATGATTTAGATAGCGCATACAATTTTAAACAACTTTCCAGATTAGTTAAATTATCAATTTGTCTTTGTTTCCTTATTATCCTTTTTTGAAAAGCACAACGGTAAGTTCAGTGTGCACGAGTCTGCAGTACTATATGACAGCAGTTTTGCAACAATGTTATACACTAGCAAGAGCACTAGATGGCAGCACTATTTCCTGTCATGTGCTCCAGACATGTGCATGCGACAACAAAGAATAATAAGAGAATTAAGTAAATTTGATAATAAATGTACATTGTAAATTGTATTCTCTATCTGAAAATAAAAATTTGGAATTTCATGTCCCTTTAAAGTAATTTACATCTGTAAAGTAATGGGCTCTGCCATGTTTGAACTTAAGTTTTCACCTTATCTCACTGTACTGCTGCGAACAATAGGGACAGATATAAAACAGACAATAAAATAGACTATCCAAACAAGGCTATGTGGGTTTCCACACAGCATTGATTACAGAAACACTGTTTTATTACCTGCTTTAGATATGTTCCCCTAATTGTTCTCAGAAGAAGACAGAGATAGTGCAAACAAGGTGGTGCCCATTACTTTACTTTACTTTTAGAATCTAGAGCAGGGGTCAGCAACTTTGGCAACCCAGATGTTTTGGAACTACATTTCCCATGATACCCAGCCAACCAAAAGTTGTCTGAGTATCATGGGAAGTGTAGTTCCAAAACATCTGGGGTGCGTTAAGGTAAGTGTTAAAGATTTCTTTTATGTAAAATATCAGTTTGACATCATGCAAAATACACTTCCCATATATTTCATTCTCACCTTTGCAGTCCCCACCTCCTGTTTCTCACCCTTCTACCCATCTAGATTGTAAGTTCCCACGGGAACAGGGCCCTCAATTCCCCCTGTATTTGTTTGTTAAACTTTGTCTGGTGTCTTTTTTATATTGTATTGTACTGTACTTTTATCTTTGTACCCAATGGACAGCACTGCAGAATCTGTTGGCGCTTTATAAATAAAGAATAATAATAATAATAAATTTAATTTGATTGTCATATGGCGCACCTGATGAAACGGCCCCCTTTGCACTCTCACAAGGACTTAAAAACACGTAATATATTGAGTGTATTGAGCAATTATATTGCTTTTAAATGCATTTTCCTTTTATATTGGATATACATAAATATCTTGTAATAAAATGAATATTTGTTGAAGACTAGTACTTTTAAAAGAACAAAGAGAGGCTTATTCTTTATAAGAATACACCTAATAGCACTCAAGGTTTGTTGCTTGTAGATCAAGTGTATTAGGACAGCATGTGATAAATGTACTTGTGAAACTAAGTTAAAACATAAACTTCTATTCAATAACTTGTAAAATTAGGAAATAATTAAAACCACATTTAGGTCACCTTATGTAGTCAAAATTGTGTTATATGCATAAATTTTGTCAGGTCTGATATATAGATTAAAGTTATATAGGAGTCTTTATTGGTATCACTAAAGTAAAGGTTATAAATCTATACAGGCCTCCTGCAGTTTAAGCTGCTATAGATCATACTAAATGAAAAACGGTGGTTCAGAATCTAACAAATATAATAAGTACCTAAATATCGACAAGTTGTCTCTTTACACTATATGTAACAACCGGTGCTAACTATTCTATAACCACTTACACTATACAATATTATGTAATACTAACTATATTAAACCTTGGTGTAAAATGTTATCGATAGAAGATACTATGTTAAACACTATTAAGGGCATGTATTACCGTAATACAAGTAATACAAGAGGCCTACTTATCAAGCCATCAACTGTGCTGCATTTGATGGCACCAATACGCTCGCCTAACATCGCGGCCGCGGACCTGAATACGCTCTCCATCTTTATAAAAAAAGCTGTCAAAAAGCTGCTCACCAAGTACGGGACGATGAGCAGCGGACTGTTGTTAACTAGCAGTCATCGATCTCGCTGCTTATTTATATCCTGTCACTAAACACCGCCACTATACTAATATGTTTAACCCCTATCCTGCTGCTCCCGGAGCCCGCCACGACTTTAATAAAGGTATTAACCCCTTGCTACCGGAGCCCACCGCAACTCTAATAAAGTTATTAACCCCAATCCCGCCTCTCCTGGACCGCGCCGCAACTAAATTAAGTTATTAACCCCTAAACCACCGCTCCCGGAGCCCTCCGCAACTCTAATAAAGTTATTAACCCCTATCCTGCCGCTCCCGGAGCCCACCACAACTCTAATAAAGTTATTAACCCCTATCCCGCCACTCCCGGAGCCCTCTGCAACAAAATAAATGTATTAAACCCTAAACCCCTTGCCTCCCACCTCACTACCACTTACTAAACCTATTAACCGGGAGAATGCGAGTACAATGCACGCTCAATCCTATTGGCTGATTGGATCAGCCAATAGGATGAAAGCTCAATCCTATTGGCTGATTCCAACAGCCAATAGGATTTTTTCCACCTTAATTCCTATTGGCTGATAGAATTCTATCAGCCAATTGGAATGTAAGGGACGCCATCTTGGATGACGTCATTTAAAGGGAAACTTCATTGTTCCAGAAGACGTCGGAAGAAGAGGATGCTCCATGCCGGATGTCTTGAAGATGGAGCCGCTCCGCGCCGGATGGATGAAGATAGAAGATGCCGTCTAGATTAAGACTTCTGCCGGCTAAGATGAAGACTTCGGCCTACTTGGATGAAGACTTCTGCCGGCTTTGCTGAGGACTTCTGCTGCTTCGTTGAGGATGGATGTCGGGTCTTCAAAAACTGTAAGTGGATATTTGGGGGTTAGTGTTAGGTTTTTTTAAGGGTTTATTGGGTGGGTTTTAATTTTAGATTAGGGATTTTGGGCGGAAAAAGAGCTAAATGCCCTTTTAAGGGCAATGCCCATCCAAATGCCCTTTTCAGGGCAATGGGGAGCTTAGGTTTTTTAGATAGAATTTTATTTGGGGGGGTTTGGTTGTGTGGGTGGTGGGTTTTACTGTTGGGGGGTTGTTTGTATTTTTTTTACAGGTAAAAGAGCTGATTTCTTTAGGGCAATGCCCCACAAAAGGCCCTTTTAAGGGCTATTGGCAGTTTATTGTAGGCTAGGAGTTTTTTTTTATTTTGGGGGGCTTTTTTATTTTCATAGGGCTATTAGATTAGGTGTAATTAGTTTAAATATTTGATAATTTATTTTTTATTTTGTGTAATTTGGTAGGGTTTTTTTGTAACTTAGTGTTTTTTATTTTGTGTAACTTAGTTGTTAGTTTTTTGTAACTTAGTGTTTTTTATTTTGTGTGTTATTTTTTTTAGTAGGGTTAGGTTTTTAAATATATAATCTAGTTAATTTAATTTGTAGTTTAATGTAATTTTAGTATAATAGTTAGGGTAGGTTAATTATTAGTTTAATATAGTTTAATGTAATTTTAGTATAATAGTTAGGGTAGGTTAATTAATAGTTTAATATAGTTTTTTTTAAAGGTAAGTTTAAATTTATTATAAAATAGGGATGAGTTAATATTTAATGTAAAGTTAGCGGGTTGTTAGGTTTAGGGGTTAATAGCTTAATTTAGTTTATGGCGATGTGGGGGGCTGGCGGTTTAGGGGTTAATAGGTTTAGTAAGTGGTAGTGATGTGGTAGAACAGGGGCTTAGGTGTTAATACATTTAGTTAGTTGTGGTGGGCTCCGGGAGCGGCGATTTAGGGGTTAATAACTTTAGTTAGTTGCAGAGGGGTCCGGGAGTGGTGGAATAGGGGTTAATAACATTATGTAGGTTGCGGTGGGGTACGGGAGTGGCAGCATAGGTTATATATACAAAAGTTGTTGTGCACTCTACTATTGTTGCAAATTCTTAAAGAGACAGGTGCTTGCAGTCATAGCCAATTTAACCTTAAACTTGAAAAAGAGAAGTAATAACTAATTAAAAAGTTATGAAAAAGAATGACAAGGCAGCACTCAGATATCTTCATAACAAGTGGTTTATTATTGCTTTTCCCAACATGTCAAAACACATGAAAAAAAACCCTAAACAAATGTGTAATTAAGAAGGAGTTACATACATTACCAGGCCTGGTGAACAGAACAATTCCTTACATCAAAAAGTTATAATAACCAAATACAAAGAAGCGCAATTATAAGACAAAACCGCTTCCATATATAACATATTGTTAAGGAAATAAAGGCAACAAACCAACATTAGACACAAGGTTGCAAATGTCCAGAACCAACAGAGCACTTAGTGTGAAACACACGATCTATATTGCAAAAGGAATGAAGCCAAAATAAAGTTCTAGCGTTACTGAATTTGAGCCAAAACAGCATAACAAGAAAAGAGCAGCCTCACCACCATACGCGGTAGAAGTTCCTGATACACCTGTGTCGTTTCCTCTGTATGCAAGCTTTACAGAAAGTGTGACAATTTCTCAGAAAAGCAACTGTGTGTGATCCTCTTTTCCATTCAGAGATAGTCGCCTCCTTTGAGATTTAAGACACGGAACTCCCCATACAAGGCTGCTGACTTCAATGCTGGTAATTGCAAATGCTCCTCAGTAATGCGGTAATTCAAGACTGCTGCCAGGTAAGTATACTCCAATTCGAAGGTTGCCGCTTCTCAAACGTCAGTCAGTATAGGGGTTAATAACTTTATTTAGGTTGGGCGGGGTCCGGGAGTGGAGGGATAGGGGTTAATAATTTTATGTAGGTTGCGGCGATGTCGGGCAGCAGATTAGGGGTGTTTAGACTCGGGGCTTATGTTAGGCTGTTAGGTGTAAACGTTCCTTGTTTTCTACCATAGAAATCAATGTGATATCTGGCAACATCGAACATGAGCTTTCGCTGCTTTCAGACTCCCATTGATTCCTATGGCGTTCGCGGCCTCCAACCAGGTATGCTGGGCCAGAATAGTGGCGAGCGTACCTGTTAGATATTTGATAACTTGCAAAAGTAGTCAGATAGTACCGAATTTGTATTCAGAACATCTGTAATGATGTAAGCATCGATCTGTGTCGGATTGAGACCGGCAGATCGTATTTTACGTCACAGATTTCAACTTTTGCCGGTCTGTAGGCTTTGATAAATAAGGCGAATCAGGCTCGCCACAATTATGCTGCGGAATTACAGCGTATTTGCGGTTGACAGCTTGATAAATAGGCCTCTTAGTGTACTGTTATGTTAAAAACTGAGTACAACTGTTTAAACAATTGTAATTTCATCCTATTATTGGTCTAAGATTACTATATTATCTAACAGCCGAGACTTAACACGGACAATATACCTTTCTGGGAAAGTAACAGACCTGACAAGTAATGCTTACCCGATATCAATATAAATACAGAATCTCTATGTTATAATAAAGGGTTTCTACTGAGGTTTAACTCTAAAGTAGTGCCATTGGTTTTTCCTTTTGTCTAATTTGTTGAAGACTGGCTGCTGGTCCAGAGAAGCCTGAGGAAACAGCCAAGAGAGCTGAGAAACGCGTTGCGCTACTGTTTTTTTAACCCCTTAACGACCAAGGACGTATGGGGTACGTCCTGCAAAAAAATGCAGTTAATGACCAAGGACGTACCCCATACATCGTTGGTCTTTGAAAGCAGTGGAAGCAATCCTGATAGCTTCCAGCTGCTTTCATGTTATTACAGTGATGCCTCAATATTGAGGCATCCTGCAATAACTGTTTTTAGCCATCCGATGCAGAGAGAGCCACTCTGTGGCCCTCTCTGCATCGGCTATCGATAGCTGTTACCGTTGGTGGGTGGGAGCTCATCCAGGGAGGCGGGTGGACAGTTATTGGTGGAGGAGGGGGAGGGATCTTGTGCGGGTGCGTGCGCGTGCTCGGGCGCGTGCACGAGAGCCATGCACGCGCGTTCACGTGCGCGCGCATGCACGTGAGATCTATGCAAACAGCATCAATATGCTGTAGATCTGGAGGGTGGGTGAGAGGACTGGGGAGGGTGGGATTTTCAAATCAAGGCATCTGGGAGAGGGTGGGGGGTTGGATGTTGAGGGGGGGGGAGGCAGCTACACTACAAAAATATTTAATAAAATAAAAAAATGTAAATACATTATTATTTTTCAAACTGGGTACTGGCAGACAGCTGCCAGTACCCAATATGGTGCACAATAAAGGCAGAGGGGGGGGTTAAAGAGCTGTTTGGGGGGGGGGATCAGGGAGGTTGGGGGCTAAGGGGGGTCCTACACAGCAGAAGAATTATTTTTTTTTAAAAAAAAAACCTAAAACCCCCCAAAAAACTTTTATTTTAGTACTGGCAGACTTTCTGCCAGTACTTAAGATGGCGGGGACAATTGTGGGGTGGGGGAGGGAAGGGAGCTGTTTGGGAAGGATCAGGGGGTGGGATGTGTCAGGTGGGAGGCTGATCTCTACACTAAAGCTAAAATTAACCCTGCAAGCTCCCTACAAGCTACCTAATTAACTCCTTCACTGCTAGACATAATATACGTGTGATGCGCAGCAGCATTTAGCGACCTTCTAACTACCAAAAAGCAACTCCAAAGCCATATATGTCTGCTATTTCTGAACAAAGGGGATCCCAGAGAAGCATTTACAACAATTTGTGCCATAATTGCACAAGCTGTTTGTAAATAATTTCAGTGAGAAACCTAAAATTGTGAAATATTTAAAGTTTTTTTTAATTTGATCGCATTTGGCGGTGAAATGGTGGCATGAAATATACCAAAATTGGCCTAGATCAATACTTGGGGTTGTTTACTACACTACACTAAAGCTAAAATTAACCCTACAAACTCCCTACATGCTCCCTAATTAACCCCTTCACTGCTGCGCATAATACACATGTGGTGCGCAGTGGCATTTAGCGGCCTTCTAATTAGCAAAAAGCAACGTAAAAGCCATATATGTCTGCTATTTCTTAAAAAAGGGGATCCCAGAGAAGCATTTAAAACCATTTGTGCAATAATTGCACAAGCTGTTTGTAAATAATTTCAGTGAGAAACCTAAAGTTTGTGAAAAAATTTGTGAAAAAGTGAACATTTTTTTTTATTTGATCGCATTTGGCGGTGAAATGGTGGCATGAAATATACCAAAATGGGCCTAGATCAATACTTTGGAATGTCTTCTAAATATATATATATACGAGTGGATTAAAGTCGGGGGCACTCCTATCTGTTCGAGAGGACATGGAACTGCAAGTATCATAAAAGTTAATTAACATGCATGTTTTAACTGGCCAGTTTCCATACTAATCCAGACGTAATACCAGCTCACACAGATGATTGGTGATACATATGCTGACTTAACTTACAGCTTCCACTGCATTAGAGACGCTCTAATATACTAACACAATAGTGCTGGGAGACGCTGCATATGTTACGCATAGGTTGTGACATCAACTGTTAGAATTGCCACACACCGATACTCAGGCTGAATATAACCCTACCGCATGAGTGGTTCGATAAAGGGGAACTTTGAAAGAGCCTTGGAGTAGGTTGAGAGTGAATACAGATTGACTTTTACACTTATGCTGGACGAACTAACGGCTTTTTGACATTTTTTTACAATATGCACTAACATATAGATGTGCTTACACTTGCTAAAAGAAACATAATTATCACAGCCTGTGGAAATGCTTATTAAACCTCATGCTTAAGAGGATATGTTTTGAATTGTAAAAAGAAATTTTCACAGCAACTTTGTCTATTAGCTTACATCAAAGAATAATCATTTGGATACAAGTTTGAAAGTTCAGTATGTTTACGGGACTGTCCATCTTCAAATGAACTTTCTAGGATATACTCTTGAATATATAAGAGCAGTGTCTTTGTGAGAGCCTTCTTTTGATTCTTCCAGGGACGCCTGAGTCGAATCAGTTTGTTTTATGAATGAATGTGCTTTGCATGAGTGGATGGGTTGAAAGGGTTGGATTCAGGTTTTAGAATTGTATTTAGATACTCTATAATAAAATCTTGTTGTATTTTTTGCATTTCAGGTGTGCTGAGTTTTTTGTTATATATATATATATATACATGTTAAAGGATATTCAGGGATTCCTGACAGATATCAGTGTCCCAATGTAACTAGCGCTAATTTTGAAAAAAAGTGGTTTGGAAATAGCAAAGTGCTACTTGTATTTAGTGCCCTATAACTTGCAAAAAAAGCAAAAGAACATGTAAACATTGGGTATTTCTAAACTCAGGACGAAATTTAGAAACTATTTAGCATGGGTGTTTTTGGGTGGTTGTAGATATGTAACAGATTTTGGGGGTCAAAGTTTGAAAAAATTGTTTTTTTTTCATTTTTTCCTCATATTTTATAATTTTTTTAATTGTAAATGATAAGATATGATGAAAATAATGGTATCTTTAGAAATTCCATTTAATGGCGAGAAAAACGGTATATAATATGTGTGGGTAGAGTAAATGAGTAAGAGGAAAATTACAGCTAAACACAAACACCTCAGAAATGTAAAAAATAGCCTTGGTCCCAAACGGTCAACAAATGGAAAAGTGCTCTGGTCACTAAGGGGTTAATATACATAGGGTACATGTAGTGGTCTTTTGTTTTTTAAAATGAATTTGAAAAATAAAATCTTATTTTTTGTGATTTTTGGAAGTATGAGCTTTAGTTATCCAGCTCACAGCAATAGGAGCAGTCAAAAGGATTTCCCCTGCTCTTTGGATCAGTGAGCTGGGACACAGAGTTCCTAGTACGCCCCATTAAGCACAATTGGGTGCTGCCACACTTGTGAGTATGTTTTGATAAGTATATACCAATCTCACATATCATCAGTGTTACAATAGAAGGCGCCCTTGTTTGTGATTCCTTTGCACAGAAGTCTATTATTATGAGTGTAACTGTACTTTGTAATGTATTTTTTATGTGTTTTGTGCAACTTTTTAGTTTTGTGAAACAATTAACCAGAGCTCTGAAGTCGCAGTAATCATTCTAGCGTAAAACGCAATTGTGCTCAATCGATCGCGTTTACTTTAAACTCGTAAGCCCAACAAACGAAACCCCAAATCTTTTGGAACAAATATTTATTGGCTGCACTATTCGGTATTCGTTTTGTTTAAGCAAATAATGAATATTTGTGGAACATTTACATTCATTTTCTTTAAACAAATGTAAATGTTCCTTTGCTACAGACTGGCTGATCTCAGGGCCTTCGTTAAAGGACCTTAGTGTGTCCCGAGGTTCTGAAAAGATGGATAGGGTTTAGTGTGTTTTTCCAGTTTACCAGAGGTAAGAATTTAACCCCTTAAATTTAATTTAAAAAAACAAAACAAATGAATATTGACAAAGTTTGTTAGTGCAATCATTAAAACTAAATGAATATCCGTTTTTTGTTTTACGAATTTGGATTTGTAATGAAAGGAATGCAAATCTTTACCAGTGTCTATAAAATTGCTGCCTCTGTAAAAATGTAGGCAAGTATACCTTAAAATAAGGAAAAGATCTTTAATTAGATGTATATTTTTACCTTCTAGTCCGAATCAATGATCTAGGCACCGTGAAACTTAAATTCTTAGATATAAATATATGTTTAAAAAATAAATCATCCATCTCTATCTCTATGGTTCAATGAACCATAAGGCTGTGCTGCAGTTTCTTTTAGTTTACTTGTGTTCTACACAAATTAAATCTGTGGTATTTCTGATAGATCCCACCCATATGGGGCCTATCTATCAAGCTCCGTACGCCCCTGCAGGCTCGCCAGAAACACCAGTTATGAAGCAGCGGTCTAAAGATCGCTGCTCGATAACCCTGTCCGCCTGCTCTGATGAGGCAGGCAGGAATCGCCGGAATTCAACCCGATCGAGTACGATCGGGTTGATTGACACCCCCTGCTGGCGGCAGATTGGCTGCGAGTCTGCAGGGGGCGGCGTTGCACCAGCAGCTCACAAGAGATGCTGGTGCAATGCTGAATATGGAGAGCGTATTGCTCTCCGCATTCAGCGATGTCTGTTGGACCTGATCCGCACTGTCGGATCAGGTCCAACAGACATATGATAAATAGGCCTCATAGAGTCCAGACCATAACATTTAAAAAAAATTCTCATGTGCGGGGGAAAATATTAAGGGAACACAACTCTTTGAGGACTTAAGCTTTTTTTAATTTGTATTGTTGACATGTTGCAGTCATCAATTCCTGTATTGAAGAGGCTTATTTCCAATTGAACTGTTATTGTCACTGGGGAGCTATGAAAAATGAGCTCCATGCTTCTATGTCCGGCTCCACATTTTTCCCATTTCAGCACTAATGATCCTAAGTGGTGGTTTTCTGTTGCAATGCTAACATTTTCTATCACTGTTTATATTGTAGACATGCTTTAATATTCCCTTTAAAATGAACTCTGAAAGAGGTAGGGAATGGTTAAAGGACCAGTAATAGATTTGCATAATCAACAAATGTATGATAAAAAGACAATGCAATAGCCCTTAGGCCGGCATTTATCAACTGCCATATGGATAGTGTTTCCACACACTCCTCTCTGCTCGGGATCTCAGAATGCTACCCGTATTTAACATTGCACAAGGGTGTGCTACAATCCTGTCTACTGCTCATCCTAGCCCAATGGCGTGCGAGTAGGGGGTTGTCAGTCACCCTGAGTTGAAGTTATTTGGAGTGATTTAATCGGCAGTCTATGATTAAGGCATGTAACAGCCAAAACGCGTAAGACTTTGGGGCTTCACCTTGTGTTTTTAACTGTTTTTCAAATGCATTAAACATGAACTTTTACTCCTCCGTGCCCATCATCTGTGTTTGCAGTGATTTAATTCAACAGCTAATTGCTGGCGTACTAGTTAGGAAGCTGCGGTCTGATGGCCTTCGTTTCATAACTTTTGGCTATAGGCTAACTTTCGGATGTAGGCCTGCATCAATGGGCCCCCAGACCTGCATACGCAGCTTGATAAATAGGGACCCTAATCTGAACTTCAAATGAGTAGTTTTCTCTGCCAAATTTCAAAGTTATGTCTATTTCTACTCCTCCTGTATCATGTGACAGCCATCAGCCAATCACAAATGCATATACGTATATTCTGTGAATTCTTGCACATGCTGGTGACTCAAAAATTGTAAACATAAAAAGACTGTGCAGAGTTTGGCAAGATATTAGATTATTTAAGAGAGATGGCTTGCATTTGGATGCTAAAGGAACAGAGTATCTGGGAGAGGAGTTCAAATGCTTTGTTAGAAGTCATTTAAACTGGTAAAGGGGGTAGCATTAATATATCCGCCTGCCCCCTACAGCATGCCAAAACTGTTAGTCTAAGTTACAGTTTTAGAAATTCTAGTAGAAAAGTTCTTTGTCCCATGAGAACAAATACTCACACATTAGGAGATAAATTTCAATAATGACTTGGATTTAGTAGCTATAACAGAATCATGGTACAATAATTCTCATGACTGGGACATAGTCATAGCTGGATACAAGTAATTTAAAAAGAACAGAGTAGGAATGAAAGGTTGAGGAGCTGCTCTGTATGTAAAATAAAATATAAAGAATACTGAAGTTGTAGGAACTAATGATGATGTGAAAAATATTTGGGTGACTGTGGAAACTGGAGATAAAAATATGTTGAGAATAGGGATTGCATAAAGGTCTTCATTACAGAAGACTGAACAATCTGTTATTAGAAGAAATAACCAAAATCACCATGAAGGGTATGATTATATTAATGGGGGACTTTAATTTGCTATATAAACAATAGACTGGAAGATTCCCTCTGCTAGATCAGCTAGAAGCAGGTATATTCTTGAATCATTTCAAGGGAATCACTTAAATAATTGGTTAAGGAACCAACTCAAAAGGAAACTATTTTAGATTTAATACTTACAAACAGTGAAACAGTATCAAATGTGTCTGTAGGTGAGAACTTAAGATCCAGTGATCATCAATCTGTTTGGTTTAGTATTCATGTGAAGGTACTGTCCTCTCAGACTAAAACAAAAGTTATAGGCCTCTATTTAACAAAGTCTGGTGGACCTGATCCGACAGTGTGGATCAGGTCCACCAGACCTCGCTGAATGCGGAGAGCTAAGCTCTCCATATTCAGCATTGTACCAGCAGCTCACAAGAGCTGATAGTGCAACGCCGCCCCCTGCAGACTCGCGGCCAATGGGCCGCCAGCAGGGAGGTGTCAATCAACCTGATCTTACTCGATCGGGTTGATTTCCGGTGATGTCTGTCCGCCTGCTCAGAGCAGACGGACAGGTTATGGAGCAGCGGTCTTTATGACCACTGCTTCATAACTGCTGTTTCTGGTGAGTCTGAAGACTTGCCAGAAACATGGGCCTTTCAGAGCTTGATAGATAGGCCCCTTAGACTTTAGAAAGGCTGATTTTTCATACATGGGAGAATACCTAAACAACTATTTAAAAGGGCAAACTCTTATTACTGGGGCTCAAGAACAGTGAGAATTGTTGAAGGGTGCCAATTTAGATGCAACTGCCCACTGTATTAGACATGTCAGTAAAAGTAAAAAAAAAGAGGAAACCAATATGGACTTCCAGAGAAGTAGCACATGCTGTAAAGATAAAAAAGATAGCTTATAAAAATTAAAGATACACACAGTCAGATGATTTGCATATATGAAAACTCCAACAAAAATGGCTAAGCATTTAATTAGGAAGGTTAAAGCTAATGAGGAAGAGAAGAAAGCACAGTCAGTAAAACCGGGGGACAAAACCTTATTTAGATATATCAGTGAAAGCAGAAAAACAAATTGAATAGTACAACTGAAAACAGTTGATGGTAGAATAGAAGAAGGAGATAAGCAAATTGTACACTGACTCAATTATTACTTCTGTTCTGTCGTCACAAAAGATTGTGAAGATAGAATGTCTACATTAAAGGGACAGACAACACCAGAATTTTTGTTGTTTAAAAAGATAGATAATCCCTTTAATACCCATTCCCCAGTTTTGCATAACCAACACTGTTATATTAATACACTTTTTACCTCTGTGATTACCTTGTATCTAAGCATCTTCTGACAGCCCCCTGATCACATGACATTTTATTTATTATCTATTGACTTTCATTTTAGCCAATTAGTGCAGTGTATGCCACAAGTCACGGGCATGATCACGATGTTATCTATATGGCTCACATGAACTAGCTCTCCCCTGTTGTAAAAAGTAAATATAAAAGCATGTGATAAGAGGCGGCCTTCAAGGGCTTAAAAATTAACATATGAGCCTTCCTAGGTTTAGCTTTCAACTAAGAATACCAAGAGAACAAAGCACAATTGGTGATAAAAGTAAATTGGAAAGTTGTTTAAAATTACATGCCCTATTTTTTGCCCTGTTTTTTTTTGTACTTGACTATCCCTTTAAGGAATGAAACAAAAAATGGACTAATCTTTTAACAGAGGATGAGGTTTTGTTGGCATTATCAAAAATAAATGTAAAAAAGTAATTGAGTCCTGATAATATTCATCCAAGCATTTTAAAGGAACTTTGATTTGTGCTAACTGCCCCATTAAGTGATCTGTTTAATCAGTTGCTATTGACAGGAGTTGTCCCAGATGATTGGAGAATAGCGAATGTAGTACCTCTTCATAAAAAGAGCAGTAAGGTATGAATCTGGTAACTGCAGGCCAGTTAGTTTAACTTCAGTAGTAGGGAAATTAATGGAAACTCTCTTAAAAGAAAGAATTATGACTTACATAAAGACAAACAATTTAGAGGACCAAAATCAGCTTGGTTTTACTTCAAGAAGATCATGTCAGACTAAACTAAATGGCTTCTATGATTATGTCACAAAAGTATTAGACCAGCGTGGGGCAGTTGATGTAGCATATCTATATTATATCAGCAAAGCATTTAACACCATCCCACAAAATAAATTAATTCAAAAACTGTATCTCCTTGGTCTAGACTCACTGGCTAGAATGCTGGCTTAATGATAGAAAAACAGACGGCTAGATTACGAGTTGTGCGTTAGGCTGAAAAAGCATCGTTAACAGGTCATAATGCTGCTTTTTTACGCCCGCTGCTATTACGAGTCTTGCAGGTACACCCTCTTCCTCCAAGATCCCTAACGCATTTTAAAGTCAGTAGTTAAGAGTTTTATGGTACAACGCCGTAGCATTAAACTCATAACTAAAGTGCTAAAAAGTACACTAACACCCATAAACTACATATTAAACCCTAAACTGAGGCCCTCCCACATCGCAAACACTAAAATATTTTTTTAACCCCTAATCTGCCACTCCGGACATCGCCGCCACTATAATAAACATATTAACCCCTAAACCGCCGCACTCCCGCCTCGCAAACACTAGTTAAATATTATTAACCCCTAATCTGCTGCCCCTAACATCGCCGCCACCTACATTATACTTATTAACCCCTAATCTGCCGCTCCAGACATCGCCACAATCTACATTATACTTATTAACCCCTAATCTGCTGCCAGCAACATCGCCGACACCTACATTATTTTTATTAACCCCTAATCTGCCGCCCCCAAAGTTACCGCAACCTACCTACACTTATTAACCCCTAATCTGCCACCCCCAACGTCGCCGCCACTATTCTAAATTTATTAACCCCTAAACCTAAGTCTAACCCTAACACCCCCTAACTTAAATATAATTTAAATAAATCTAAATACAAATTACTATCATTAACTAAATTATTCCTATTTAAAACTAAACACTTACCTATAAAATAAACCCAAAGCTAGCTACAATATAACTAATAGTTACAATGTAGCTAGCTTAGGGTTTATTTTTATTTTACAGGCAAGTTTGTATTTATTTTAACTAGGTAGAATAGTTATTAAATAGTTATTAACTATTTAATAACTACCTAGCTAAAATAAAGACAAAAGTACCTGTAAAATAAAACCTAACCTAAGTTACACTAACACCTAACACTACACTACAATTTAATAAATTAACTAATTTAAATTCAATTAAATAAATTAAATGAGCTAAATCACAAAAAAACACTAAATTACAGAAAATAAAAAAAAAATTACAGATCTTTAAACTAATTACACTTAATCTAATAGCCCTATCAAAATACCCCCCCCCCATATAAAAAAAACCCTAGCCTACACTAAACTACCAATAGCCCTTAAAAGGGCCTTTTGCGGGGCATTGCCCCAAAGAAATCAGCTCTTTTTCCTGTAAAAAAAATACAAAAACCCCCCAACAGTAAAACCCACCACCCACACAACCAACCCCCCAAATAAAATACTAACTAAAAAAAACTAAGCTCCCCATTGCCCTGAAAATGACATTTTCAGTTAGCTCTTTTGCGGCCCAAAGCCCTAACCAAAAAAAAAAACCCACCCAATACACCCTTAAAAAAACCTAACACTAACCCCCTGAAGATCGACTTACTGTTCTGAACGCGGAGCATCCTCTTCATCCGGAGTCTTCATACTGAATAAAGGTACCTTTAAGTGATGTCATCCAAGATGGCGTCCCTTAGAATTCTATCAGCCAATCGGAATTAGGTAGAAAAAATCCTATTGGCTGATGCAATTAGCCAATAGGATTGAAGTTCAATCCTATTGGCTGATCCAATCGGCCAATAGGATTGAGCTCGCATTCTATTGGCTGATTGGAACAGCCAATAGAATGCAAGCTCAATCCTATTGGCTGATAGGATCAGCCAATAGGATTGAACTTCAATCCTATTGGCTGATTGCATCAGCCAAAAGGATTTTTTCTACCTAATTCCGATTGGCTGATAGAATTCTATCAGTCAATCAGAATCTAAGGGACACCATCTTGGATGACGTCACTTAAAGGTACCTTCATTCAGTAAGAAGACTTCGGATGAAGAGGATGCTCCACGTCGGATGTCTTGAAGATGGACCCGCTCCGCTTCGGATGGATGAAGATAGAAGATGCCGTCTGGATGGAGACTTCTGCCCGTCTGGAGGACCACTTCACCCGGCTTGGATGAAGACTTCTCCCAGCTTCGTTGAGGACTTTGGCCCGGTTGGATGAAGACTTCTGCCGTTTCCTTGAGGAAGGATGTCCGGTCATCAGAACAGTAAGTCGATCTTCAGGGGGTTAGTGTTAGGTTTTTTTAAAGGTGTATTGGGTGGGTTTTATTTTTAGGTTAGGGCTTTGGGCCGCAAAAGAGCTAACTGCCCTTTTAAGGGCAATGCCCATCCAAATGCCCTTTTCAGGGCAATGGAGAGCTTAGGTTTTTTTAGTTAGTATTTTATTTGGGGGGTTGGTTGTGTGGGTGGTGGGTTTTACTGTTGGGGGGGGTGTTTGTATTTTTTTTTACAGGAAAAAGAGCTGATTTATTTGGGGCAATGCCCTGCAAAAGGCCCTTTAAAGGGCTATTGGTAGTTTAGTGTAGGCTAGGGTTTTTTTATTTGGGGGGGGGGCATTTTTTTATTTTGATAGGGCTATTAGATTAGGTGTAATTAGTTTAAAGATCTGTAATTAGTTTTTTATTTTCTGTAATTTAGTGTTTGTTTGTTTTTGTGATTTAGCTAATTTAATTTAATTTATTTAATTGTATTTAATTTTGTTAATTTAGTTAATTGTAGTGTAGTTTTAGGTGTTAGTGTAACTTAGGTTAGGTTTTATTTTACATGTACATTTGTCTTTATTTTAGCTAGGTAGTTATTAAATAGTTAATACCTATTTAATAACTATTCTACCTAGTTAAAATAAATACAAACTTGCCTATAAAATAAAAATAAACCCTAAGCTAGCTACAATGTAACTATTAGTTATATTGTAGCTAGCTTAGGGTTTATTTTACAGGTAAGTATTTAGTTTTAAATAGGAATTATTTAGGTAATAATATTAATTTTTATTTATATTTATTGTAATTATATTTAAGTTAGGGGGTGTTAGGGTTTTGGTTAGACTTAGGTTTAGGGGTTAATACATTTAGTATAGTGGCGGCGATGTTGGGGGCGGCAGATTAGGGGTTAATAAATGTAGGTAGGTTGCGGCGATGTTAGGAATGGAAGATTTGGGGTTAATAATATTTAACTAATGTTTGCGAGGCAGGAGTTCGGCAGTTTAGGGGTTAATATGTTTATTATAGTGGCAGCGATGTCCGGAGAGGTAGATTAGAGGTTAAAAAATATAATGTAGGTGGCGATGATGTCGGGGGCGGCAGATTAGGGGTTAATAAGTGTAAGATTAGGGGTGTTTAGACTCGGGGTTCATGTTAGGGTGTTTGGTGTAAACATAAATTTTATTTCCCCATAGGAATCAATGGGGCTACGTTACTGAGTTTTACACTGTTTTTTTGCAGGTGTTAGACTTTTTCTCAGCCGGCTCTCACCGTTGATTCCTATGGGGAAATCGTGCACGAGCACGTACGACCAGCTCACCGCTGACTTAAGCAGCGCTGGTATTGAAGTGCGGTAAGGAGCACAATTTTGCTCAATGCTCACTTCTTGCCTTTTAACGCCGGGTTTGTAAAAACCCTTAATACCAGCGCTGCAGGTAAGTGAGCGGTGAGAAAAAAACTGCTTGTTAGCACCGCACAGCTTCTATCGCAAAACTTGTAATTTGGCCGAGAGTGTCTTAGGAAATGGAGTACATTCAGGAGAGGGGGCAGTTAGTGGTGTTCCTCAGGGATCGGTTCTGGGGCCTGTTTTGTTTAACATATCTGTCGGAGATATCAGCAAAGGGCTACAGGGAAAAGTATGTCTATTTGCAGATGATACAAAAATTTTATAGAGAGTAGATATTCCGGGTGGGAGTAAACAAAAGGAGAATAGATATACAAAAATTGGAGGATTGGACAAATGACTAGGATCTAAAGTTTAACATTGCAAAGTGCAAAATTACACATTTAGGAAAGAAAAATGCAAATGTTAATTTCAGAATCAGTGACACTTTACTGACTGTTCCAAATGCAGAAAGGGACTTGGGAATTTGGGAATTATTATTTCAGATGATTTAAAATCTAGTAAACAATGTAGTATTGCAGCGCGTAAGGCCAGTAGAATTTATGGTTGTATTGGTAGAGGTATTTAAAGAAGAAATAGTAAGGTTCTTATACCACTTTACAGATCATTAGCTAGGTCTCATTTTGAGTATTGTGGCAGTTCTGGAGATCTCCAGAAGGATATAAACAAACTGGAATCTGTGCAAAGGAGGGCTACAAAAATGGTACATGGTCTAAAAAATAAAACTTTCCAGGAGAGGATCAATGACCTAAATATGTATGGCTTAGGTGAGAGAAGGGGATGAGGTGATATGATAGTCATTTTTAATTGTATTAAGGGCCTAAGTAAAGCTGAGGCTGTTAGTATTTTTCCTAATAAAATAAATTCAAGAACAAGGGGTTATGATCTTAAGCTGAAGGGTAGAAGATTTTAGGACTTTAGGAATGCATGGGATAAGCGTAAGGCTATCCTGCAAAGTAGATAAGTTTATACTTTTAGGAAATATCAGGCTTGCTGGACCTATGGTTCTTATATGTCGTTAAAATCTATGTTTCTATGTAAGTAAATTGAAAAGTTGTTTAAAATTGTATGCTCTTTCTGAATGATGAAAGTTTAATTTTGAATTGAGTTTTGTTTTAAAAACAATCCACACAATCACTAGTAATTGATCCAAACCCTAAAGAAAACACAGGCTTATAAAATTACACCTGAAACTTACTCAGACTCAAATGTAACCCAAATTTAGTGTGATCTCACTAAATAAAACATAAATAGATCCACTTCTATAGTAACAAAACAGGAGTTGTCATTTGTATTTGAGAAGGGAATATGGAATTATTAACTAAGAATATTTAGAATTAAAATGAAGCTCTGCAAGTATCCTCAGATTCTCTCCTACACTGTTTTCGATGATTACAGCATAAATCTCAACCCACTCCAATCCACCCCAAATCAATGTTGTACATATGAGCTGCACATAATTTAAAAAAAAAAAAAAGGTGTCTCAAGAACCATCTTTATCAGCCAGTAAGCATTAGAAGGACATGAAACAACTTGTAATTATAACACTTTTCTGGAGTTTATTAATGAATGATTCTGCCAGTCAAGTGTACAAACTTTCCACATACAATACCATTTGTTTGCTGTCATCGACTGATTGATTCTATTGTAAACTCCCCACAATTAGACTTATTTGGAGAAGCAAATCTTGTTATCTGAATAGTCAAGGCTATCATTATCTCAATACATCAGCTGAAGCCAATTAGAGGGGCATATATGTAGCAGGGTTAGGCTTGTGCAATCCGCAGAATAAATTAATAAAATATATGATAACAAATCTCAGTGTTTCATGTCCCTTTAAAACATACATTTCCTGCTGGTTTCAATTTAAATTTACTTAACCTTCTTCATGCTAAAACTTTAACATGTTGTGAGTTTTGTATGCATTTTTTTATTACATTGTCTCTTTAATTCTATATCATCTTCCAGAGGTTACTGCTTATTTGGTTGGACCAAGTGAGGTGACCGGAGCACTGGGAGGATCCGTGAATATATCGTGCTATTACAATACAATCTCCGCCAACATTCACGGGAGGAAATTTTGGTGCAAGATTCTCAAGAGGGATTGCAGAACCATCATATCCACCAATGGTTACATTGCAAATGGCCATATTAACAAAACTCGTCTTGTTGATTTTAAGGGTAATGGGAGCTTTATAATACAGATAACAAAGTTGGTGATGGAGGATGCTGGCCTATACAGATGCGGTATTGGAAATGATAATAATGGCTATGTTTATCCCATCACCCTGACTGTTCCTAAAGGTAGTTGCAAATCATTTTTTCTTTATAGTTACACTGGGATATATTTTTAAAACAGTTTGTGTTTAAATACTATTTATAGTAAATCTAGAAACAAGGTGATGTAGTTCAACAGTACACATTTTAGATTGAGGGGGCCACTAGCACCCCTACTTATATATTTACCATCAATAAATACTATTATCTGCAAAATTATATAGGCTAATATTAAGTTACAGTGACATCAGATAAAATAGATTGCAGTTTAGGTTTTATATCATCAATAGCACGACCAACAATTTTGGTAAGTAAAAAAAGCACCATTGCTTCAAAGACAAAAATATCAGAATCAAACCAGTTTTGTAAAAAAACAAAAACAAATTAAAACAACTCTTAAAACTATAAAGGTCGGAAAGAAAAACAATCAGTTGTAGCTGGTGATGCCTTTGAGTGTACCATCATAGGAAGTTGTATCTTTTAATTTCTTTTATTACTTTCTTCTATTTAAAAAAAAACAACACATTTTCTAAATTTTTTTTTTAAATATATGAAGTTATTTCTTTTATTATTTTCTTCAAGTTAAATTAATTTTTTTAAATATTCTATATTTTTAAAAAAATTATATATATTTTTACTTGTTAAATAAATTGAAAAATATATGCATTGCCTTTTTTATAATCTCACACTTACTTGAGGAATTCATTTCAAAACTATATTTCTGTTGGTATCTTTTGACTAACCATTCTCTTCAAACTACCTCATTGTGCCTTATAATTTAAAATTAGGGTTATATTACAAGTGCAGCAGAAAAATATAAGCACTATAGTGTGCTATATTATCTCAAATCAAAAGCATTTTTTATTTTTGGGCTCATATTACAAGTTATAAGTATTTTTTTATCACTCAAGCAAAAGTGAAGAGTGCCCTAACACCAGGATGTTGGAAAGTGCGGGTGCGCTAAATCCCTCACATAATAGACTTCTATGGGTGTGCGCAGTAAAATTAATGTCAGCTATCATTCAATCACTAAACCTAAGATGTGCTAAATGACCGCTCAGGTAGTGGAGTTCTTCACTTACTTGAAGAGAAATATAAGTGAAAAAGACAGCATACATACATACATACTGTATGTATACACACATGCACATATATACCCTTGACTGCTTCCCGATCCAGCAACTTTTCATATAAAATATCCTTTTAAATCACTAACAAAACATGTTCAATAATAAACTTTTTTTTTCTGCATATTTTAAAGCTTTAACAGTTTACTTCAGTTCTCCAAAAGCGCAAACTGTTTAATTGCTATTTTTTTTGCACTTGAGAGCAGAACTGAACTCACCGCTAGTAAGTAGTAACATGATTGTTAATAGAGCTCCCTGCTCTCTCCATTAAAAGTTTATAGCGTACTAAACAAAATGTTAGTCGTGTTTATATTCTCTAATAAATCTTATTTACCATCCACTTGTAATCTAACCCTTATTTAAGAAAGCAATAAATTAATAATGATGAGAGGGGCAAATATTTTTAAAAATAATAAAAGTAAATATATCTACAGGATCTAAGATTCCATCCTCATCAGAGTTAATTCTGGCTAAACTTAGGAGCTCTATTGTCATTCATTGTCCAATGCAAGATGAATTTTCGACCCGTCGGAAATACTTGTGCAAAATGCAGAGTTCAGATTGCGAAATCATTGTGGACAGTAATGGATTAGTCCACAAGGATGTCTGGGGAAGGGTGCTGATCAAAGAGGAAAAAAATTCAACTGGTTTTGTGGTCCTGTTGAATGACCTTGACAGGACAGACATTGGGTTTTACCGTTGTGGTTCTGGTTTATATGAGGAAGGATTGGACTGGAAGGACATACACTTGTTTGTCAGCAATGGTAAGTGAAATAGATTATGCATTCTGAATCTTTGTATCAAAAAGTGTTATATTGTTTTAAGTTATAATGAAAATTATATATATATATATATATATATATATATATACAGTATATATACACACACACATACATAACTGATTTAAGTGCATTTAAGGAGAAGGATGACAATAAGGAAGTCGTGAGGTGAACTGCCAACATTTAATCATTCTTGGCTTTTCCATCTTAAATGACACCATATACTTAGGAATAAATGTAATTTTAACCTCTTAAGGACATATGACGGAATTTTTCCGTCATAAAACAATTGAGCAAACTGAAAGCTGTGTCCTTAAAGGGTTAAGTCTGCTTTTACTAACATGCTTTTAATTTTTGTCTAATAAAGGTCACTATATAGTACAGAAAAATAACAGCATTACAAATTTGGTATTAATATTCCGATTTAATAGTGCTTAATCCCTAAATCTGCTATGAATAAACATCACATTATATTGTTGTAGCAGCAAGCAATGGTGGACACCCACTTAGCGTTAATAAAATTACTTTCATCCATGCTTGGGAGTGGTTCTCCTTCTGGTACTTGCTGTGACCCAACAATCCTCAAACTTTCACCAACAGCAGGCGCTTAGGGCCCGATTATCAAAAACTATCTGGCATGGAGAGAAATTTATTTGAACATTATATATGTAACACTGTCTGATAATCATTTAAAAAAACTGCATTAGAAAGTTATAAGGCATCAAAGATATGTCTTAGGTTTTAAAACAAAATGATTGCAAAGGGCTTTAACAAAGAGATACATACATATACATTTCTAAATATGTATGTATGTATGTATATATATATATATATTGCATACGAAGAGAGAAGCACTCTACTAGGAATGAACAACTCATCAGCTAGTTCTATGGTGATTTACCACCCAGGAGCAGCCTCTTTTAGACCAGTGTGCTTTTCACAGAGGAAAACTTTCCTGAAGTATATCACTCTGATCCTGCCATGTAAGGTCAGTCCAGCCCCAAAATATCAGGCAATTCTTCTCTGAACAAGGAACATGACAACCCCAGACGATCGTTTCGGCCTCCTTTGGCCTCATGAGTGAGGTGCAGCCACATTCCTCTAAGCACACTGGGCAAGGAGTCCACGTCTGGTTTCCACATCACCCATAGGGAGACCTCCCCAGGGTCATATTAATTTGCATACGAAGAGAGAAGCGCTCTACCAGGAGAAAACAACAGCTCATCAGCTAGTTCTATGGCAATTTACCACCCAGGAGCAGCTTCTTTTAGACCAGTGTGCTTTTCACAGAGGAAAACTTTCCTGAAGTACATCAGTCTGATCCTGCCAAGTAAGGTCAGTCCAGCCCCAAAATACCAGGCAATTCTTCTCTGAACAAGGAACATGACAACACCAGACGATCGTTTCGGCCTCCTTTGGCCTCATGAGTGAGGTGCAGCCACATTCCTCTAAGCACACTGGGCAAGGAGTCCACGTCTGGTTTCCACATCACCCATAGGGAGACCTCCCCAGGGTCATATTAATTTGCATACGAAGAGAGAAGCGCTCTACCAGGAGCAAACAGCAGCTCATCAGCTAGTTCTATGGCAATTTACCACCCAGGAGCAGCCTCTTTTATACCAGTGTGCTTTTCACAGAGGAAAACTTTCCTGAAGTACATCAGTCTGATCCTGCCAAGTAAGGTCAGTCCAGCCCCAAAATACTAGGCAATTCTTTCTAAACAAGGAACATGACAACCCCAGACATTTGTTTCGGCCTCCTATGGGCCTTGTCAGTGAGGTGCAGCCACATTCCTCTAAGCACACTTGGCAAGGAGTCCACATCTGATTTCCCCCATCACCCATAGGGAGACCTCCCCAGGGTCATATTAATTTGCATACGAAGAGAGAAGCACTCTACCAGAAATGAACAACAGCTCATCAGCTAGTTCTATGGTGATTTACCACCCAGGAGCAGCCTCTTTTAGACCAGTGTGCTTTTCACAGAGGAAAACTTTCCTGAAGTATATCAGTCTGATCCTGCCAAGTAAGGTCAGTCCAGCCCTGAAATACCAGGCAATTCTTCTCTGAACAAGTAACATGACAACCCCAGACGATTGTTTCGGCCTCCTATGGGCCTCGTCAGTGCAAATTAATATGACCCTGGGGAAGTCTCCCTATGGGTGATGGGGAAACCAGCCGTGGACTCTTTGCCCAGTGTGCTTAGAGGAATGTGGCTGCACCTCACTGACGAGGCCCATAGGAGGTTGAAATGATCTTCTGGGGTTGTCATGTTCCTTGTTCAGAGGAGAATTGCCTGGTATTCGGGGTTGGACTGACCTTACTTGGCGGGATCAGACTGATAAACTTCAGGAAAGTTTTCCTCTGTGAAAAGCACACAGGTCTAAAAGAGGTTGCTTCCGGGTGGTAAATTGTCATAGAACTAACTGATGAGCTGTTGTTTGTTCCTGGTAGAGTGCTTCTCTCTTTATATGCAAATTAATATGACCCTGGGGAAGTCTCCCTATGGGTGATGAGGGAAATCAGATGTGGACTCCTTGCCCAGTGTGCTTAGAGGAATGTGGCTGCACCTCACTGACGAGGCCCATAGGAGGCAGAAACAATTGTCTGGTGTTGTCATGTTCCTTGTTTAGAGGAGAATTGCCTGGTATTTCGGGGTTGGACTGACCTTACTTGGCGGGATCAGACTGATATACTTCAGGAAAGTTTACTTCTGTTAAAAGCACACTGGTCTAAAAGAAGCTGCTTCCAGGTGGTAAATCGCCATAGAACTAGCTGATGAGCTGTTGTTCGTTCCTGGTAGAGCGCTTCTCTCTTCATATGCAAAAAAATAATAATATATATATACATATATGTGTGCACATATTTATTTATGTATATAATATGTGTATATATATTTATAGACATATATACAGAGGCGGAACTAAGGCGGTTGCACTGGGCCCTTGAGGCTTGTGACTCTGGGGGGCCCCAGCATCCCACATGTCCCCTGCCCTGACTGTGAAGTTTTGTAGGCAGCACAGCAGCACAGTGAGTAGGGCCTGGGCCAGGAGGAAGCGGGAGAAAAAGAGTATGTGGGGGGGGGGGGATTGTAGGGCAGGGTTTCGAGCAAAGAACTTGTGCTCTGCTGAACCCGGGGGAATATCTGGCTGGGCCCTACCTCCACTCACTGGCAGTGATTGTCACTCTTCCGGTTCCCTCTACAGTGGTCCCTACTTCCCCTCTATCGCTGTCACTAAGAGAGATGCCAGGGTGAGTAGGGACCGCAGCAGAGGGAACAGGAAGACTAGCAGGGGTAGACTAATCCTCATTGGTGGAAGGCTGGGAGCACTCTGTCGTACCTCCACAATATGGAGTTTCATGCTTCTTGAAAAAATAATATTCACTTACAAATGTTAAGCTTTTCCTCATAACTTTTGTGCAACATATTTTGAGAATACCACCTCAATTATTTAGCCAAATGAATCTGCTTTTATTAATTTTTTTTTTTTTAATTTTTTTATGTCAAAGTTTAAGTTCTAAACCAAATTCTGAAGTGGAACTGTGCTCATAGCCAATTTAATTTTTTTTTTTAACGATTTATTATTAAGTTAGGATATCTTGAATAATAAAAAGAGGTGATGATGTTGGATTTGGGTGTGTAGAGTTTCATTTGAGTACAGGTGGCCCTCGGTTTACAACGGTTCAATTTGCACCATTTCAGAATAACAACCGTTTTTTTCAGTCATGTGACTGCTATTGAAAAGCATCGAGAAGCAGTGGATTGATTAAAATAGCCAGTAGGTGGAGCTGTACAGCTTGTGTTGCAGCAATAATATGCAAGCAAAGCAAGCTGAAATTAATCAGTTTAACCAGACCTGAGCTATCGAGCAGCTTGCAAAGGAACAAGATCTGCCTGTCTATAAATCAGTCCAGTTTGGAATGCATAGAAATAACTGTTTGCAGAAAAATGCAAGTAAAGTCTGTGTTGTGTTTTTATTTTATTAGTTTATAAAGCTGTTTTGCAATTGTTTTTGCTCATTTAACTTGGTTTAATTATATTTTCTGTGTTGTGTGATTATTTTATTAGGTTTATAATGCTGTTTAGCATTTAAAGTCTTCATTTCAAAGCTTTAAAAACAATGTATTAGGTGTTACTTATGCCAATTTTGAGAGGGGCCTGGAACCTAACTCCCTCACTTCCCATTGACTTACATTATAAACTGGGTTTCAATTTACAATGGTTTCGATTTACAACCATTCCTTCTGGAACCTAACCCCGGCGCAAACTGAGGGCTACCTGTATTACCATTTAAGGACTATTGTAGGGAAAAACAGCAGGTTTATTAAAGGGACATATTTCTCAGGTGTGCTGTACAATATAAGCCATCTACCATACTACTGATCTCTTGGGTAACACTGACTGATATGTATGCCCTCTAAACCGTGCATGGCGCATACCTACTAACTGGTGCCTGTGCTCTTGAACTGGGTGAGGGCAACTGGTACTGTTGTGATATAGCATAACATAGAATGTAGCTTTATTTATTAATACCCTTTGCATTATAAAGTGCTTTAGGTGACAGACAGGGTTAGGGCTCTAGTAGGGGAATGCCAAGAGTGAGTCTCATAGAGCACATAGAAGTTGTAGCAGGGGCAGGGGCTGTCTGTGAGACTGGCAGGGATTATAGGGGAGAGATGAGGGAAAGTGGCCCAGGGATATGAGGGAGAGAGGGAAACTTACCCCTGGGATCTCTACTCCTTTTAGTGCTGTCTCTCTCTCTCTGTGTCCTCCTCCTGTCTCGCTCTGTCCCTCTGTCTCTATCTGCCCTCACTCTCCCCCTCTGTCTTTCTCTCTTCTTTGTCTCTTTCTCTCTGTCTCTTTGTCTTCCCTGGCTCGCTCTGTCCTCCCCCTGTCTTGCTCTCTCTCTCTCTCTCTCTGTCCTCCCCCTGTCTTGCTCTCTCTCTCTCTGTCCTCCCCCTCTGTCTCTCTCTGTCCCCCTCTGTCTCTCTATGTTTCTCCCCCTTTCTCTCTCTGTCTGTCTGTCTGTCTCTCTCTCTCTCACAGATGCACAGTCAGCTATATATATGTGTGTGTATACAGCAATCAGCTATATATATATATATATATATATATATATATATATATATATATATGTATGTGTGTGTGTGTGTATACAGCTCATTCAGCTATATAAGTGAGTTTATACAGCACAGTCAGCTATATATGTGTGTGTATACAGAACACACAATTTTATTTTTTTCTGAATGAAATGTAGAAAAAAACGGTGTTAAATCCACTTTTTTTGGGGGGGGGGATTTTGGGGCTGCTTGGATTCTTGCACCTGGGGCCTGTGGTTTCTAGTTATGCCTCTGTGTATATATACACATATAAACACATAAATACATATGTATATGTGTATGTATATATATATATATATATATATATATATATATACATTGGAGCCCTTTGCAGTCAAGTAGCTGAAAACATGAAAAAATCATATTTATGCTATATTCATATTTAATAAAGTGTTATAGTATATATTTACTGTAAATATTGTACATTCCAATGTTCTATACATAGGGGAATATGTTCTATGTATTGCTAAATATATATTTCTGTATATATTTTTATATATCTATAAATATGTATAAATATATATATATATATATATATATATATATATATATAATATATATATATACACAGTATATATATAAAATAAATATACACACACACACATATATATATATATATATATATATATATATTTAAGAATAAATAGAACATGTTCTTCTATATAAAGAACATTGGAATGTGAAATATTTAAGCGTACTTAAATAAGATCTGGTTAGAGCGCGAGTATGGTTGTTAAGTTTGTTTTGCAGTTTTCTCGTTCCATTGAAGTCTATGGGGGAATACGTTGATGAGATTGCAACTTTGTGAAGTCTATCTTTTTGCACGCATCGGCTTTCGCTCATGCGCAAACATTTTACTTTCAACTTGTGATACGAGTGCAATCTGATGCAAGCAAAAAGCCTTCCTCTAGCAAAGTTAATACACAAGCGGGAGCACAAAATAATGCTCCATTCGTAATCTAGCCCTCAGTGAGATAAACAGTTTAGAAGCTAAAATTTGCCTTTCTAAATTTCTTTGAGGAACATAAAAGTACTGAAAATCTCACCAGACCAGAAAGCTTTAGAAAAATGGGCCTTTAGTATTAAAGCTTCACTTTTCTTTATGGAAGTTTGAGTATATTAGAAGTACAGTGAGTCCTGGAAGGAAGATTTCTTGCCAGCTTTAGTTAGAGCTTAAATAGGTCTTTTTTTACAGTTGAGAAATCAATTAATCTGATTAAAATAAATCTTAAACTGAATCATATCATTTTAAGTTGTGCATATTGTGAATAAAAGGCATAATCTTCCTCTGTCAAGGATCTTCTATGTAGGATATGGCATAGAATTACCAAATTCATTGTTGTTTTGTCTATTAAATGTATGCCATTTCTTTAAATCTAATTTTGGTTAAATTAAACTTTTCTAATGGGATGAAAAGACCCCACACAATTCAGATGGGGACATTTAAGAATTGCTGCTTATTGTACTTCCTATTGTAATGTTTGATGGAACTTCAACATATAATGGTAATTATTCCCAAGAAAAGATGGTTATTTATCAAACAAATAGTCATTCTATGAGATTCCATAGAAAATGAAGAAAATTAAATCTAAATTATTGTATACAATAGCATTACAAATATTGAACATATTTTAATCATTATTTAATTAACTTTTCTTAGTTGTTTATGACCTTCAGAAGTTCTGCCATCATCATATTTTCTTTATAGTATATTTGAAATATTTGTAAGTACTCTATTTTGATCATTTGTCTACAGATAAGGTGAAATACAGAAAATCAGTGATAGGATTTCCAGGTGACTTTGTTTCAATGGATTGCCCACTTGCAAAAGACCTGGATTCTTCTTCTAAGGTGTTCTGGTGTAAGTGGAGTGAAACTGGTTGCAGAACCCTAGTAGACTCCAGTGGGTTTGTAGAGGATGAGTTCATAACAAAAGTGGTTTTTCAGACCAAGCATCTTCCCCGCAGGAATTACAGACTATTGATTACCCAGTTAGATTTGGTAGACGCTGGATGGTACTGGTGTGTCATCACTGATGGACAGGAGGAGCACTCATTATCTGTTGAGTTGGTTATTGTAGGTAAGGATTTCAAAATAAATATTTATATAACTTAAATATTAGTTACAAAATAGCAAAACTGTGTATCAAAGACAAATATATTAAATTGAGTTAGAGAATTTGTGCACTTTTTGTTTAATGCTACTCTTTCACGCTTCCCCCTTTAATATTTTTCATTCTTTTTTTTATTTAAATAAAATATTGACTCAACACTTCTTTTTTTCCTACAGAAACCACAACACTGTTAAACACCCCCTCAACCAGCAGAGGGCAGCCTTACAACATATCCATTCTAACTGCCCTTCCATCTGCTACAGATGCTAAAGAAGGTTGGTGGTAAATGTATAGCTCAGCAGCACATTCATACTAATATCAAATAGCTGAATGCAATTTTTATGTTTTTTTGTCCTCTAAACTGATGTTACTTTCTTAAAAAGAATAATAATAATCAAATAGATATGCAATGAATCTCAAGTGTTAAACTTACTACTAGGTGTGTTTTTAAACTGACCTTACAAACAAAAATGAAACTGTTCTATTTTGATAGAACAGCTTCTTTTTTAAAAATGGCAAATATTAAAGGTTAATGTGGCCACTATTGGTACTTTTTGTTTTATCAATTTTATTGTTAATGTAACTTTGTGTGAAAATCAAATTAATTAGAATTTGTCAAACTAAAAAAAAACAGTGCAAGATTTCTACTCTGTCAGGTTCTAAATCAGTTGAAAATTTTTCTAAAGAATTTAAATCAATCTCTATGTTTTTAGCCTCTGCAGAAGAGGTTAAACACATAGTTAAAGTCAGCTTCAGAGCAGCAATGCACTACTGTGACCTAGCTGAACACAAATACCAATGATAAGAGGCACAAGTGTGTGGCCCCCAATCACTAGCTAACTGCTAGCAGTTCAATTTTTTACTGCTCCTGAGCCTACCTAGGTATGTTGTTCAACAAAGGATAACAAGAAAATAAGTAAATTTAAGGTTAATTGAAAAGTCTCTTAAAATTGTGTGATCTGTCTGAACTATAAAAGTTTAATTTTGATGTCCCTTTAACTCACTTTCTTAAATAAGACTGCTAAATCCTTTTTTATTCTTAGTTTTTATATATATTTTGGTTAGTTTATTTTTTTATTAACAGACTAGAGTAGTTCTGAAGTGTGGTTTGTATTTGCAGGCAAAAGTTCTTTATTTCTAATTAAAAAAAAAATAACTTATAATTTCTGTAATCAAAATAATTATTAAGCTGTTAATTTAAAGCACATTAGTTAAAATAACCTAGAAATATTGTGTAGTATCATACAGTGCTAGTGTAATAAAACATTTTTACCTCACATTAATAGTTGATGCAGCATTTGCATTCACAGAGAGAAGCAAGCAGGGGTAATTGCCCCCCACCTATTCTATGCGCATATATGGAGTCTAAACCTAGGTATAAGCAGTAAAACAGTATTTTATTTCAGCCATGTTCAAACCTAAAGTGACACGAGGCTGAGGGTAACCTAAAGGGGAATAAAAAAAATGTTTTGAATACGTTGGTTTTCAAACTTACCAGGTCCCCCACCTTATCCAACGGTCTTTTGGCAGGTGGTACAACTGCTCTAACATAAATGATCCATCTAATAGTTATTATCAATGTTCCTCAGGTTCTGAAATTCCTCACTATGACAAGAGTGACGGTGGAGAAGCAATTGAGACCACCTATACTAAAAGAGAATATTTTGTTGATTAAATACATTTATATTATTCACTCAAAAAAGAGTTTCTAAGAAATTGCATGTTGGTCCCATTGGAGCAACTCTATGAAACTTGTAGAACTTTCATTCGGTAGGATATCGTTTATTTTATGGGGATAAGACCTACTAAGCTCTTATGAACTTTGAGGATAATTTTATGTTTCCAAACTAATTCAACTATGCAATAAGACTTCAAACATATTTAGAAAACCTCTGGACCTTAAATGAACTTCTCAAGAACCCATAAATTTTTCTAGGACTATAAAATTATTCATACACGGTCTAGAAGTGGATGTGCAAATCACCCACCCTAAAATCACTAACTCCAACAGCTTTCCTGCACATTACATTTCACATAGAGAAAAGCTTTGGGTCAGTTTTCCGGGAACAAAGTTTGAGATCTCTTTGTGATTTCACAGTATTCTATTCATTTAATTCCAAAAGTATGTTTATTAAGTGTCAGGTATTTCTTTTAATATTCATCAAAACTCAAGACTTATGTGTATAATGTATACGAGTTTTTAAAAGTTTTAAAAAATACTTCTTCTTTCTGTCATTTTTTTGTTGTTCCTTAGTTCTTTTTTTGCTACTTTTCAACTATATTGTTTTGCCTGCTATTTTTCATTTCTTCACCTTATTGTTTCTGTCTTAATGATGCATAATGTGTAGTAATTTAGTTTCAATTTATTTTGTAAATAACCTAGTAACAAGACCTAGTAATGCTCATTAGTATCTAGATGGCACCTCAACTGCACCTTGGCATCTTTCTCCACTTAGAGATGATCAACCCTCTAGTCCACACCCCCTCCTTGTCACGCAACTTCAAGGTGTGTTACATCCTCATGAAAACGGACTTTACCTACGTGCTTAACTTCTATGTAGGGGTTACATAAACTAATACATTTACTCCATAATAAATGGATTTCATTTTATGAAAGAATACTGTACTCCTGGAGCAAAATGAGCAAACACCTATAGTAGCAGTTGTTTTGGATAACCTCCAAGATATTTCATTGGTGCATCTGATTTCTTTTTCTATGATGCAAAAAGTTAAACATAATTTACTCAAATTTGTGGACAACAAGGTCCAGATTAGGGGGCTGAATTATCATTGTGCGAGCGGACATGATCCGATATTGCGGATCATGTCCGCTGCACATCGATAAATGCCGACAGCATACACTCTCGGCATTTATTATTGCACCAGCAGTTCTTGTGAACTGCTGGTGCAATACCGCCCCCTGCAGATTCACAGCCAATCGGCCGCTAGCAGGGGGTGTCAATCAACCCGATCGTATTCAATCGTCTGCCGCCTCAGAACTGGCGGACAGGTTATGGAGTAGCGGTCTTTAGAAGGCTCGCCGGAAACATGGGGCATCAAGCTCCGTGTGGAGCTTGAGAAATATGCCCCTAGGAGTGGAGCAGTATATAGTGCTTTCGGTCTCACGCTAACTGTGCTAGAAGCAAACTTTTTGCGTGCGTTGGATTGGGTTCATATTACAAGTTGAAAGTGCGCTAACCTGAATGCAAATTCTTAAGTACGCTAATCAGACATAAAAATATGAATATTTCACATTCCAATGTTCTTCAGACAGCAGAATATGTTCTTTTTAATCATAAATACATATTTCTACATACAACTGATGGATTTTTACAATCTATACCTATAAATACATGATTATTTATAGGTATAGATATATGCAGATACATATAGGAATATCTACTGTATATATAAATACATAGAACATAGCCTGCTATGTGCAGAACATTAAAATGTGAAATATTTATAGTAAATAAACAGTATAGCACTTTATTAAATATGAATATTGCCTAAATATGACTTTTCATGTTTTCATCTACTTAACAGCAAAGGACTCCAATGCACTTATATGTCTGTAAACACATATATACACATATTAATACATATCTAACACACACACACACACACATATATATATATATATATACACACACTCATATACATCTTTAAACTTATGAATGTATCTCTATACTGTATTAAAACCCTTTGCCTGCTATTTTTTCTTATAATTGAGATCTCATATCTTTGAGCCTTTATAACTTTTGTGTGCAATATTTTTAAGAATAATTTTTATTAGATGATGTTATTATGAGTGTAACTGTATTGTGTAATGTATTTGTGATGTGTTTGTGACACATTTTAGAATAGCGAAACAGTTAACCAGAGCTCTGAGGTTGCTGTAATAATATTAGCATCAATCGCAATTGTGCTCACGCTTTGGCATCTACTTTCAACTTGTAATACAAGTGTAATTTAACTTGCATGCAAATGAACGGGAACCCTTTACTCGTAATTTGTCTCCAAGATGTGTAAAAATGAGGAAAAAATGTATTAATTTGAAACTCTCACATATCAACCTTAAATGGAGCTTGAAGCCCCTGTTTCCGCGTGAGCCTTCAGGACCGCTGCTCCATAACTGGTCCGCAACTGGTCCGCAAGCCTCTGAGGCTGCAGTCTTCAATCCGGTCTTCAATCCGCCCACTCCTATACGATCGGGCTGATTGACATCCCCTGCTAGTGGCTGATAGGCTGTGAATCTGCAGGGAGCGGCATTGCACAAGCAGTTCACAAGAACTGCTTGTGCAATGATAAATGCCGACAACGTATGCTGTCTGCATTTATCGATGTGCTTTTAATAAATCAGCCCCATGGTGTCTACAAAGGATGAAACATACTCTTTTTCTCCAATACTAATCCCAGTAATATTTTAATCCTTTTTATTCTCTCAGCTAAGGGTTCCAGGTTAAACTGGCATTTTATGTTATTAAAATATATAACAAGATTCTATAGGATAAAAAGGATAGTCCTAATGATTATTTGCTTGTGGTGTAACTAATACACTATGGAGGTCTAGTTTGCCCAGTATCAGAACATTAAACAGATATCATACGCATAATTCTTCTAGGTTCCCTGGTTATAGTTTGAACCGAGAAAATATCACGGTTATCCTTAAAACGCCATTATCCTTTTGTGCAATGATAGATTTTGCTGTGTGATGCAACATCACAAGTGGCGATTGCAGTAGGACAGGTTTACTACTTGTTAACTTGTTCATCAGCAGGGATGTTACATTTACCCTACTATATTATTCTTTAACATGTATCCATGAAAATAACCCATTAAATATAGTAGAATTGCACAATCAACAAGTACTTAAAGGGACACTGTACCCAAAAATTTTCTTTTGTGATTCAGATTGAGCATGAAATTTTAAGCAACTTTTTAATTTACTCCTATTATCAAATTTTCTTCATTCTCTTGGTATCTTTATTTGAAATGCAAGAATGTAAGTTTAATTGCCGGCCCATTTTTGGTGAACAACCTGGGTTGTCCTTGCTGATTGGTGGATAAATTCATCCACCAATAAAAAAGTGCTGTCCAGAGTGCCTTCTTTTTCAAATAATGATAGCAAGAGAATGAAGAAAAATTGATAATAGGAGTAAATTAGAAAGTTGCTTAAAATTGCATGCTCTTTCTGAATTACAAAAGAAAAAATTTGGGTACAGTGTCCCTTTAATAAAAAAAAAAAGACAATGCACTACCACATACTTTGAATTTTAAAGAAGCAGTAGAGTTTTTCTGACAAATTGTAAAATGTATTTTAATTATCTGGCCGCCTGTATCATGCGACAGCCATCAGCCAATCACAGACTCATATACGTATACACTGTAAACTCTTGCATATGTAGTATGATAGCCTCAGTAAATGCACATATAAAAACACTGTGGGAGTAAACTGGAAAGGCTCTTAAAACTGCCTGCTCTATCTGAATTATGAAGTTTAATTTTAATTTTAAGTTTTCCCTTAATTAATGTTTCAAATTAACCCACTACAGATATCAAACTCGCAGGACTGTAAGAGCCAATATTTTTAAACAGGTGCAACATTAAGACCTAATTCTAATTATAGGTTAAATATTGATTAAAGTTGGGGATGTGAATTTACAGATTTGTTTGTAACCTAATCACTGAAGTATGTAAACATATTATTTTTGTGAGAATGCTTAGCAGAATGAATGAGAACCTAAAGGCAAGGCTGCACTATCTGTCATGGGTCCTAGATAATTTTTCCTTTGTGGGCTCCTTTTTCCATAAAAAATATGTTTTACGATTGCGTTAGAAAAGCAAAGACTATAATCCAGGCTGTTTATCGTACTGATTGCTAGAACTAAACTGTGCTGAGGCTAAATAGGCCACCAATCTGCCATCATTTGATTGGCGCATATGGTGGACCACTATCATTGTCTATGGCTCCTCCAAACCCTGAACCTCACTCCATGATCTGAAGCCAAGCCTGTGGTGCTGTGCCCTCTGACACCACTCATAAAATGACAAGTAGTCAACTGACGAATGCAGACAAGACAAGAGTCAGACTGTGAGAGAACAGACAGCCCGCCCCAGAGCTTCAGGAATTCCGGAGGTGTATTAAAAGTACTGCTCCAATTGGCACCAAATAGAGGGATGCTGCTCATACCAGTTTATCTAGTCCCAGATATACCAGCTCTTATTTGCTTGCTACGTTTACTCTACATGGTTGGTGAAAGCCCGTGTATTAGATTACCTCTGTGTAAGAGTGAATGGTGCATTCACCTTCATCACAACATATCGGCTTCACTTTCTTAAAGAAAACTTACAGGAAAACAGGAAAATGTCATGTTCTAATTCATCTGGAAAAGTAATATTAGCACTAGCAACCCTGTATTGCTATGTGTTTAACCCACACTGAAGTTTTTATTTTAGTGGATGAGTGGCTGGAGTGGCGTCTAAGGGTATTAGAACCTGGGTCTTAAGTCTCCTGGGGGATCTGGTTGTAAGAGGGTTAATTTTGGTTAGGAGTTAGTAAATGAGCATGGTTATTGCATGAAAGGTGTTGTGGTTAGGAGTTAATTGGGCAGGGGTTTACAGTTAGCTTCATTAATATAACTTGAGGCTGGGGACTAATGTTCATCACCACTGCTCATAGAAAGTTGTAAAATATCATGGTAAGATATCAAACATATGTCATTTACTCTCCTAAGTCAAAATAAAGCTGCAGGCCTGTATAGAAGGTGCTAACATGGCAAGTCATTATTTTTTAGTAATGGCCTAGGAGTATAATGTGAGTTTTAGTGATCAGAGTGTTCACTCAAGAGAAACTGCCTTTTCACAACTGTTGTGGTAATGATTTATTTTTTCAAGATTGTATTTAGGATACATTTTTATTGTATAAAAAGATAGACAATGCCTTTACTACCCATTCCCCAGCTTTGCACATCAGACATTGTTATATTAATATACTTTATAACTTCTAAATCTCTAAACCTCTGCCTGCTTCTAAGCCCCGGCAGACTGCCTCTTATCTCAGTGTTTTTTATTAGCTTTTCACAGCCAGACAGTGCTAGTTAATCTGTGTAATATAGATACCACTGTGCTCGCTCCTGTGGAGTTACGTATGAGCCCGCACTGATTGGCTAAAATGCAAGTTTGTAAATAGAACCGAGATAAAGGGGCAGTCTGCAAAGGCTTAGATACAAGGTAATCACAGAGGTAAAAAGTATATTAATAAAACAGTGTTGGTTATGCAAAGCTTGGGAATGGGTAATAAAGGGATTATCTATCTTTTTTAAACAATAAACATTTTCAAGTAGTCTTTAAATACATTGGTTTACCCACTTTATTTTTGATGACCAATTATGTTAATTCTGGGGACCTGTCCGTCAACGCATATTTTCTTCACAACTCCCCAACCTTCATTCTCTGAACAGAAGCAATGTGGCAGCCCAGGACTTCCAGCCTAGGAAGAGCTGATAATAGATAGTAGCGATCGAGTTTGCACACGAGTAGGGTGTTTGTTTTTGTTTTTTCCACTTTTCATGCTCTGTTAAAGTCTATGGGGGAATACGTTAACGCAGTCGCAATATTTGAAGTTCAAAACTTTACGCATGTTGAATTTGTGCTCGTGTGAAACCTTTTAACTTTCAACTTATATTATGTGCACTACCCGATGTGCATTTAAATAATGCTCCACTCATAATCTAGCCCTAAATGTGCTTTGAGAGAAAATAAGGTGAAGTATTTATAAGTGGATAGGATAAATAGGACTGACTCCAGTTACAGATAAAAAGTATTTTACAGCGGTTTTCTATAAAATTAATCTTTATGGTATTGTGTGATTTCAAGAGTGGAGCTTTTCACTTACAATTTAATGTTAGCGGAATAAAGAAAATCCTAAGAGCAGGATGGCATAAGCTACAGTTTTTACAGACAGAAATTTCTCTTTAAACTATTTGTGACTGAGTGTTGCCTATTTATTAAATTAGAGAGATATTTAACGTGTTTTTTGTGAATATGCTCCACAGAACAAAAAATTGTTGGACATACGATTGCCATTAAAATATCTCTGACATAAAAGAATTAGAGTCACTTACCAAATACCACGTTATGCAGGAATGAAATATTTAATGCAGGATATTTATCTTAAAATATACTCTTGAATTTTTCTATGTAGAAAAAGTGACAAATGTACCCTAGAAACGCCACCAGAGGAACACACAGCAAAGCGCCTTCCTAAATACACCAATGCTTTTTTCACTTGCTACAGACCATACACAAGGTTTGTAGAAAACCTGTGTATTAGATCATAGATTACTTTTAGTAGAAAATCCTGATGCTCTCTATAGAGTGAGCACTTCATAGCAGATGCACTCACACTCATCCTATCATTCTGTTTGCTTCACTTCTTTAATCATTGGGCTACATTATGCGGAGGGTCTCGTTGTTCATGCTAGATCCTATCTTAAATCTTTCTTTTCCAGTCAATCACCAGCGGATGTTCCTGCTATTTATATCTATTTCGCACAGCAAACGTGAATTTACAAGAGAAATACAGAAAAACAATAAAGAACAAAACACAATTGAAAAATTAGATCTTTAATTCTGTGTTATTATTGAATAGTTTGCCAATAGAGGTCTAGATCAAAAGCTAAACGCTGCAGCTTTTTTGGCTCTTTTTCGGGTTGAAATGTTACTTTTCGATTTGGTGCAGTCACAAAAAGAGTTTTTGTCTCTTTGAAACAGCATTATGGACAACTTTACAACTACTTCACAGCTTCTTACTCAGTCTATTATCTTGCTCATGTATACCATGAAATTTCTAGAGGTTTATTAACATACACGGTCGGTATCGAATCATTAAGCTCCATTCATCCCTATTGGAGAAGCTGTATACAGTGGACAGGGCACATATTTCCATATGCATAGGTCCATATACTTATTTTTATGTATTAAATGTAAATCGTTAACCTGCTGCTGCCTTGGAGACCCGCAAATGAGATCATGCCTTTATTATTGAACTTGTGAACTGTAATGAGCATTCGTGATTGTGAGTTCAATAATGAAGGCACTGTCGGGAACTTAAATTAAATTATGACATTTAGGGAAGTCCCCCTAAGTGTGATGTGGGAATCCAGACGTGGACCCATTGCTCAGTGTGCCTAGAGGGATATGGCTGCACCTCACTGACGAGGCCCAAAATAGGCTGAAACGTATGTCTGGGGTTTTGCTGTTTCTCTCGTTCAGAGAGGGATTGCCTAGTATTTCGGGGCTGGACTGTACTGTAAAGTCAGGATCAGACTGCTATGCTTCAGGAAAGTTCCTATCTGTGAAAGGCACATGTTGAGCAAAAAGAGGCTGCTTCTTAGGTGGTAACTGGCCATAGAACAAGCTATTATGCTATTGGTCATTCCCAGTTTAAGCGCTTCTCTCTTTTTATTTATACTGTCAGGAACTTAGCCTGCATGGCGATGCGTTCGCTATAAAATTGCATTCATGAATGCACAATCTTGTTTAAGTATCTTCTAGGCAGATACAATGTAGCAATGCAATGGGTTAATGATTTACAGGTTAAAGGGACACTAGAGTAAACATTAAACTTTCATGATTCAGATAGAGCATGCAATTGTAAGCAACTTTCTAATTTACTCCTATTATCAAGATTCCTTAATTCTCTTGGTATCTTTATTTGAATGTAAACTTAGGAGTCAGACCATTTTTGGTTCAGAACCTGGGTAGCGTTTGCTGATTGGTGGCTACATTTATACACCAATCGGAAAGCCCTACCCAGGTTCTGAACCAAAAATGGGCCGGCTCCTAAGCTTACATTCTTATATTTTTTTCAGATAAAGATACCAAGAGAATGAATAAAAATTGACAATAGGAGTAATTTAGAAAGTTGCTTAAAATTTCATGCTCTATCTGAATCATGAAAGTTTAATTAATTTTGACTAAACTATTCCTTTAAATTTGACTTTACTGTCCATTTAACTAATGTTAAAATCCATCATGCCAAGACACATATGGCATTCACATGGTTAATGAGAGTTGAGGATAGATTCAGATAGCAATAGGTTAATATCTCGTAGGCAGATACAATGGCGTCAATTTATTAAATGCCGGGCGGACATGATTCGCCTGAAATGCTTGTGCAATACTGCCCCCTGCACATTCACGGCCAATCGGCCACTAACAGGGGCTGTCAATCATCCCGATAGTATCGGATCAGGATGATTGCAGTCTGCCACCTAAAAGATGGTGGACAAGTTAAGGAGCAGTGGTCTTAAGACCACTGAGTCTTAACTTAAGTTTCTGGCAATCCAGGAAACTTCAGGTGTAGAAAACATAATTTATGTAAGAATTTACCTGATAAATTAATTTCTTTCATATTGGCAAGAGTCCATGAGCTAGTGAGGTATGGGATATACATTCCTACCAGGAGGGGCAAAGTTTCCCAAACCTCAAAATGCCTATAAATACACCCCCACCACACCCACAATTCAGTTTAACGAATAGCCAAGAAGTGAGGTGATAAGAAAGGAGCGAAAGCATCAACAAGGAACTGGAATAATTGTGCTTAATACAAAAGAATCATAACCACCATAAAAAGGGTGGGTCTCATGGACTCTTGCCAATATGAAAGAAATGAATTTATCAGGTAAATTCTTACATAAATTATGTTTTCTTTCATGTAATTGGCAAGAGTCCATGAGCTAGTGACGTATGGGATAGCAAATACCCAAGATGTGGCACTCAACGCAAGAGTCACTAGAGAGGGAGGGATAAAAAGAAAGACAGCCAATTCCGCTGAAAAATTAATTCACAACCCAAATCAAAAGTTTTAATCTTATAATGAAAAAAACTGAAATTATAAGCAGAAGAATCAAACTGAAACAGCTGCCTGAAGTACTTTTCTACCAAAAACTGCTTCTGAAGAAGAAAAAACATCAAAATGGTAGAATTTAGTAAAAGTATGCAAAGAAGACCAAGTTGCTGCTTTGCAAATCTGATCAACAGAGGCTTTCTTAAAAGCCCAGGAAGGGGAAACTGACCTAGTAGAATGAGCTGTAATCTTCTGAGGCGGGTATTTACCCGACTCCAAATAAGCATGATGAATCAAAAGCTTTAACCAAGATGCCAAAGAAATGGCAGAAGCTTTCTGACCTTTCCTAGAACCAGAAAAGATAACACATAGACTAGAAGTCTTTCTGAAATCTTTAGTAGCTTCAACATAATATTTCAAATCTCTTACCACATCCAAAGAATGTAAAGATCTCTCCAGAGAATTCTTAGGATTAGGACACAATGAAGGGACAACAATTTCTCTACTAATGTTGTTGGAATTCACAACCTAAGGTAAAAATTTAAATGAAGTCTGCAAGACCGCCTTATCCTGATGAAAAATCAGAAAAGGAGACTCACAAGAAAGAGCCGATAATTCAGAAACTCTTCTAGCAGAAGAGATGGCTAAAGGAACAATACTTTCCAAGACAGTAATTTAATGTCCAGAGAATGCATAGGCTCAAACGGAGGAGCCTGTAAAGCTTTCAAAACCAAATTAAGACTCCAAGGAGGAGAGATTGATTTAATGACAGGCTTGATACGAACCAAAGCCTGTACAAAACAATGAATATCAGGAAGATTAGCAATTTTTCTGTGAAACAGAACAGAAGAGCAGAGATTTGTCCTTTCAAGGAACTTGCAGACAAACCCTTATCTAAACCATCCTGAAGAAACTGTAAAATTCAATGAATTCTAAAAGAATGCCAAGAGAATTTATGAGAAGAACACCATGAAATATAAGTCTTCCAAACTTGGTAATAAATCTTTCTAGACACAGATTTACGAGCCTGCAACATAGTATTAATTACTGAGTCAGAGAAACCTCTATGACTAAGCACTAAGCGTTCAATCTCCATACCTTCAAATTTAATGATTTGAGATCCGGATGGAAAAACGGAACTTGAGACAGAAGGTCCGGCCTTAACGGAAGTGGCCAAGGTTGGCAAATGGACATCCAAACAAGATCCACATACCAAAACCTGTGTGGCCATGCTGGAGCCACCAGCAGTACAAACGAACGCTCCATTATGATTTTGGAAATCACTCTTGGAAGAAGAACTAGAGGCGGAAAGATATAAGCAGGTTGATAACTCCAAGGAAATGTCAACGCATCCACTGCTTACGCCTGAGGATCCCTGGACCTGGACAGATACCTGGGAAGTTTCCTGTTTAGATGAGAAGCCATCAGATCTATTTCTGGAAGCCCCCACATCTGAACAATCTGAAAAAACACATCTGGGTGAAGAGACCACTCTCCCAGATGTAAAGTCTGGCAACTGAGATAATCCACTTCCAATTGTCTATACCTGGGATATGGACCGCAGAAATTAGACAGGAGCTGGATTCCGCACAAGCAAGTATCCAAGATACTTCTTTCATAGCTTGAGGACTGTGAGTCCCACCTTGATGATTGACATACGCCACGGTTGTGACATTGTTCGTCTGAAAACAAATAAACGGTTCTCTCTTCAGAAGAGGCCAAAACTGAAGAGCTCTGAGAATCGCACGGAGTTCCAAAATATTGATTGGTAATCTCACCTCTTGAGATTTCCAAACCCCCTGCACTGTCAGAGATCCCCAGACAGCTCACCAACCTGAAAGACTCGCATCTGTTGTGATCACAGTCCAGGTTGGATGAACAAAAGAGGCCCCTTGAACTAAACGATGGTGATCTAACCACCAAGTCAGAGATAGTCGAACATTGGGATTTAAGGATATTAATTGTGATATCCTTGTATAATCCCTGCACCATTGATTCAGCATACAAAGCTGAAGAGGTCTCATGTGAAAACGAGCAAAAGGGATTGCGTCCGATGCTGCAGTCATGAGACCTAAAACCTCCATGCACATAGCTACTGAATGAATGATGAATGATTGAAACTGAAGGTTCTGACAAGCTGCAACCAATTTCAGACATCTCTTGTCTGTTAGAGACAAAGTCATGGATACTGAATCTATTTGGAAACCTAAAAAGGTTACCCTTGTCTGAGGAGTCAAAGAACTTTTTGGTAAATTGATCCTCCAACCATGTTTTCGAAGAAACAACACTAGTTGATTCATGTGAGATTCTGCAGAACGTAAAGACTGAGCTAGTACCAAGATATCATCCAAATAAAGATACACCGCAATACCCCGCTCTCTGATTGCAGAGAGTAGGGCACCGAGAACCTTTGAAAAGATCCTTGGAGCTGTCGCTAGGCCAAAAGGAAGAGCAACAAATTGGTAATGCTGGTCTATTCATGTTACCCCTTTGTTCACTGTGAAAGCAAAATACTCAATAACATCTGTGACAATAGCTTATTTTTATTAGAATCCATCCTCAACTCTCATTAACCATATGAATGCCATATGTATCTTGGCATGATGGATTTTAACATTACTTAAACAGTAAATCATGAATCCTGAGCCTTTTCTGGGTTAACTGGAATGCGTGAGAGAAAGAAACTTCTCACAGGCGGTCTTACTTTGAAACCTATTCTGTACCCTTGAGAAACAATGTTCTGAATCCAATGATTTTGGAATGAATTGATCCAAACATCCTTGAAAAATTTTAGTCTGCCCCTACCAGCTGAGCTGGAATGAGGGCTGCACCTTCATGCGGACTTAGGGGCTGATTTAAAAAGTTTAAATGGCTTGGATTTATTCCAGACTGAAGAAGGCTTCCAATTGGAAACCGTTCCCTTAGGGGAAGGATCAGGTTTCTGTTCCTTATTTTGTCGAAAGGAACGAAAATGGTTAGCAGCCTTAAATTTACCCTTAGATTTTTTATCCTGAGGCAAAAAGCTCCCTTCCCCCCAGTGACAGTTGAAATAATTGAATCCAACTGAGAACCAAATAATTTATTACCTTGGAAAGAGAGAGATAGCAACGTTGATTTAGAAGTCATTACAGCATTCCAAGATTTAAGCCATAAAGCTCTTCTAGCTAATATAGCTAAAGACATATATCTGACATCAATTCTAATGATATCAAAAATGGCATCACAAATGAAATTATTAGCATGTTGAATTAACTTAACAATGCTATACACATTATGATCTGATACTTGTTGCGCTAGGGTTTCCAACCAAAAAGTTGAAGCAGCTGCAACATCAGCCAAAGAAATAGCAGGCCTAAGAAGATGACCTGAACATAAATAAGCTTTCCTTAGATACGATTCAAGTTTCCTATCTAAAGGATCTTTAAAAGAAGTACTATCTGCCGTAGGAATAGTAGTACGTTTAGCAAGAGTAGAGATGGCCCCATCAACTTTGGGGATCTTTTCCCAAAACTCCAATCTATCAGACGGCAAATGGTACAGTTTCTTAAACCTTGAAGAAGGAGTAAAAGAGGTACCCAGTCTATTCCATTCCCTAGAAATTACATCTGAAATAGCATCAGGAACTGAAAAACCTCAGGAATAACTACATAAGGTTTAAAAACTGAATTTAAATGTTTACTAGTTTTAATATCAAGAGGACTAGTCTCCTCCATATCTAATGCAATAAACACCTCTTTCAATAAGGAACAAATATACTCCATTTTAAATAAGTATGAAGATTTGTCAGTGTCAATATCTGAGGCAGAATCTTCTGAACCAGATAGATCCTCATCAGAGATAGATAAATCAGAATGTTGTCGGTCATTTAAAAATTCATCAATTTTATGAGAAGTTTTAAAAGACTTTTTACGTTTATTAGAAGGTGGGATGACAGACAAAGCCTTCTGAATAGAATTAGAAACAAATTCTCTCACATTAGCAGGAATATCCTGAGCATTAGATGTTGAAGGAATAACAACAGGTAATGGATTACTACTAATGGAAATATTGTCTGCATGTAAAAGTTTGTCATGACAACTATCACAAATTACAGACGGAGGTACAGTTACCACAAGTTTACAACAAATGCACTTAGCTTTGGTAGAACCGACATCGGGCAGCAGGATTCCAATAGTGGATTCTGAAACAGGATCAGATTGAGACATATTGCAAAGAGAAAAAAATAACATATAAAGCAAAATTATCAATTTCCTTATATGACAGTTTCAGGAATGGGAAAAAATGCAAACAAAATAAGCCTCTGGAAACCAGAAGCAAAAATAAATGAAGACTTAAATAATGTCAAAAAGTCTGGCGCCAAGTATGACGCCCACAAATGACAAAATATTTTTGGCGCCAAAAACGTCTACAACAAACACGAGCGTCATAGATGACGCAACTACGTGAAAAATTCTCGCTGCCAACTAAGACGCCGGAAATGACGAAATTACGTCAACAAACGTAAATCTCGCACCAAAAAAGTCTCGCGCCAAGAATGACGGAATAAATTATAGCATTTTGCGCACCCACGAGCCTAACAGTCAGCAATTTAGAAAAGAAAGTCAATTTGAAAATTTCAGCTAAGAATTTTTTTTAATTTTTTTTTATGTGCATTTCCCAAAATGAAACTGACAGTCTGCAAAAAAGGAAATATACTGATAAACCTGAATCATGGCAAATATAAGTACAAAAATTATATTTAGAACTTTACATATAAAGTGCCAAACCATAGCTGAGAGTGTCTTAAATAAAGGAAAACATACTTACCAAAAGACACTCATCTACATAAAGTAGATAGCCAAACCAGTACTGAAACGAGAATCAGCAGAGGTAATGGTATATAAGAGTATATCGTCGATCTGAAAAGGGAGGTAGGAGATGAATCTCTACGACTGATAACAGAGAACCTATGAAATAGATCCCCGTTAGGATGACGATTGCATTCAATAGGTAATACTCCCTTCACATCCCTCTGTCATTCACTGCACTCTGAGAGGAACCGGGCTTCAGCATGCTGAGAAGCGCATATCAACATAGAAATCTAGCACAAACTTACTTCACCACCTCCATAGGAGGCAAAGTTTGTAAAACTGAATTGTGGGTGTGGTGGGGGGTGTATTTATAGGCATTTTGAAGTTTGGGAAACTTTGCCCCTCCTGGTAGGAATGTATATCTTATACGTCACTAGTTCATGGACTCTTGCCAATTACATGAAAGAAAGCAGCATTTGCTGCTTGTTAAATCTACCTCAATGTAGCAAGGCAGTGGATTCCCGATTTACTGTTTAAGTAATGTTAAAATCCATCATGCCAAGATACATATGGCATTCATATGGTTAATGAGAGTTGAGGATGGATTCTAATAAAAATAAGCTATTGTCACAGATGTTATTGAGTATTTTGCTTTCACAGTGAACAAAGGGGTAACATAAATAGACCTTTACTGTAACCTTAAGGGGTGTGCATTGGCTATTGCATCAAGTTTTGGGAGACTTATGAGTTTCCATTTTAAATAACAGATACTTAAGACAAAAAGTCCTTTTCGGGTCTGTTTGGTTGAAAACTCATTTGCAGCAGCAGGCTTTTAACAAACTAAATAATATAGCTTTGTGATCACTTAAGACACTTGGTGGCCAATTCAGTTGGAAAGCAAAAAGCCTTTAAGGAGCAAACCGCCAATAGATTGTATTGAGGCCATAATGTTAAATATTTTCTTGTCTTTTCTGTTAAAAAGTCTTGCTGGGCAGAACAAAATTTGTCTTGTCAATCTCACAAATGCAAAAAAGGGGCTTACTGTGGCTATACTGGAGAATTCCAGGACTTTCTCTAAGTGTCCTTAGGATTTTTCACCTAAATTGTAACTCAGCATGCAAGATTTAGTGTAAATTATATTGTTGATGAAGTTTTACTATATCAAATCTAACTGCTTCTTTTTATTTTTATTATCTTTAACTTCTTTCAAGTTTTTTCAACTGCATATGTTAAAGTTGGCTATTTTATAGAGGCTGTTTTTTTTATTGTTTGTTTTTAAAAAAAATTATAACATTTTTGTGATGATGGTATCCTTGACAGGAGAAGTCTTCTATGGGAATGAAAGATAGAGGGATCTCCATTGATTTCAATAGATCTCTACCCTCACTGCTCTGTTGTGAGTAGGGTACAAATATTTTTGAATTCCCCAATTATTTCGAGCGTTGATGTTGTTGTAAGTTTTTTCAGCCAGTTATTGGTTTTATTGTATCCAGGTCATTGATTGATTTAACTTTATTCGCCATTCTGTACAGGGACTAAACTAAACCCATACCCAGCAATTTCCAGTATGGGGACATATAGCACCACAAAGCAAACAAGTCAACTTCTACATTCTAGACAGTGACGTGCAGTGACGTCAGAGGCTGGTGAGGCAGTGGCTAGGATACGCCTTCATTCTTTAGATATCCTTTGTTGAAGAAATAGCAATGCACATGGGTGAGCCAATCACATGAGGTATCTATGTGCAGCCACCAATCAGCAGCTACTGAGCATATTTAGATATGATTTTCAACAAAGGATATCAAAAGAATGAAGAAAATTAGATATTAGATGTAAATTGGAAAGTTATTTAAATTTGCATATGGGTTTCATATGGGTTTCATGTCCCTTTAAATGGTGTCTTGGAAAACTGGTCAACTTAGTAAACATCTGATTTTAGTCTAAAAGGATTGTAACAGAAACTCTTGCCAGATAACACAATGCTTGCTCTGATTATGAGATCTAGAAATCCATGCCCATTAAAATATGTTTAAAACATACTTTTTACTTTAATGCTGCAAATTATGCTTGTAGATTCTTTCATTATTCAGTAAATATAAAAATGTCTTGATCCAGTGGCGGCTGGTGAAATTAAAAGATGGTGGGGCCCTTGACCCCACCCCTTTAAATAAAGCCACACCATCAGATGGCACTACCAATTCATTAATTAAATAAATAAAAGGTAGACAGAAACACAGAAAAGCACTCAGGGGGAAAGGGAGAGAGAGACGGGGGAGAGAGACACAGAGGGTTAGAGAGAAAGAGAGAGAGAGACACAATCACACACAGAGGGTTAGAGAGAGAGAAAGAGAGAGAGACACAATCACACACAGAGGGTTAGAGAGAAAGAAAGAGAGAGAGAGAGACACAATCACACACAGAGGGTTAGAGAGAGAGAGAAAGAGACACAATCACACACAGAGGGTTAGAGAGAGAGAAAGAGAGAGAGACACAATCACACACAGAGGGTTAGAGAGAGAGAAATAAAGAGAGAGTGAGAGACACAATCACACACAGAAGGTTAGAGAGAAAGAGAGACACAATCACATACAGAGGGTTAGAGAGAGACACAATCACACACAGAGGGTTAGAGAGAGAGAAAGAGAGACACAATCACACACAGAGGGTTAGAGAGAGAGAGAAATAGAGAGAGACACAATCATACACAGGGTTAGAGAGAGAGAGAGAAAGAGAGAGAGAGACACAATCTCACACAGAGGGTTGAAAGAAAGAGAGAGACAATCATACACAGAGGGTTAGAGAGAGAGAGAGAGACACACAATCACACACAGAGGGTTAGAGAGAGAGAGAGAGAGAGAGAGAAAGAGACACAATCACACACAGAGGGTTAGAGAGAGAGAGAAAGAGAGAGACACAATCACACACAGAGGGTTAGAGAGAAAGAGAGAGAGACACACAATCACACACAGAGGGTTAGAGAGAGGGAGAGACGCAATCACACACAGAGGGTTAGAGAGAGAGACACAATCACACACAGAGGGTTAGAGAGAGAGAAAGGGAGAGAGAGACACAATCACACACAGAGGGTTAGAGAGAGAGACACAATCACACACAGAGGGTTAGAGAGAGAGAAAGAGAGACACAATCATACACAGAGGGTTAGAGAGAGAGAGAGAGAGAGAGAAAGAGAGACACACAATCACACACAGAGGGTTAGAGAGAGAGACACAATCACACACAGAGGGTTAGAGAGAGAGAGAGAGAGAGAAAGAGAGAGAGAGACACAATCACACACAGAGGGTTAGAGAGAGAAAGAGAGAGACACAATCACACACAGAGGGTTAGAGAGAGAAAGAGAGAGAGACACAATCACACACAGAGGGTGAGAGAGAAAGAGAGAGACACAATCACACACAGAGGGTTAGAGAGAGAGAAAGAGAGAGACACAATCACACACAGAGGGTGAGAGAGAAAGAGAGAGACACAATCACACACAGAGGGTTAGAGAGAGAAAGAGAGAGAGACACACAATCATACACAGAAGGTTAGAGAGAGAGAGAGAGAGAGACAATCACACACAGAGGGTTAGAGAGACACATAAGGGATGAGAGTCAGAGGGGGAGGAAGAGAGACAGAGAGAGAAAGAGACCATGGGGGAGAACAACACATAAGGAGAGCAGTGACGTGCAGTGACGTCAGAGGCTGGTGAGGCAGTGGCTAGGATACGCCTTCATTCTTTAGATATCCTTTGTTGAAGAAATAGCAATGCACATGGGTGAGCCAATCACATGAGGTATCTATGTGCAGCCACCAATCAGCAGCTACTGAGCATATTTAGATATGATTTTCAACAAAGGATATCAAAAGAATGAAGAAAATTAGATATTAGATGTAAATTGGAAAGTTATTTAAATTTGCATATGGGTTTCATATGGGTTTCATGTCCCTTTAAATTGTGTCTTGGAAAACTGGTCAACTTAGTAAACATCTGATTTTAGTCTAAAAGGATTGTAACAGAAACTCTTGCCAGATAACACAATGCTTGCTCTGATTATGAGATCTAGAAATCCATGCCCATTAAAATATGTTTAAAACATACTTTTTACTTTAATGCTGCAAATTATGCTTATAGATTCTTTCATTATTCAGTAAATATAAAAATGTCTTGATCCAGTGGCGGCTGGTGAAATTAAAAGATGGTGGGGCCCTTGACCCCACCCCTTTAAATAAAGCCACACCATCAGATGGCACTACCAATTCATTAATTAAATAAATAAAAGGTAGACAGAAACACAGAAAAGCACTCAGGGGGAAAGGGAGAGAGAGACGGGGGAGAGAGACACAGAGGGTTAGAGAGAAAGAGAGAGAGAGACACAATCACACACAGAGGGTTAGAGAGAGAGAGAAAGAGAGAGAGACACAATCACACACAGAGGGTTAGAGAGAAAGAAAGAGAGAGAGAGACACAATCACACACAGAGGGTTAGAGAGAGAGAAAGAGACACAATCACACACAGAGGGTTAGAGAGAGAGAAAGAGAGAGAGACACAATCACACACAGAGGGTTAGAGAGAGAGAAATAAAGAGAGAGTGAGAGACACAATCACACACAGAAGGTTAGAGAGAAAGAGAGACACAATCACATACAGAGGGTTAGAGAGAGACACAATAACACACAGAGGGTTAGAGAGAGAGAAAGAGAGACACAATCACACACAGAGGGTTAGAGAGAGAGAGAGAAATAGAGAGAGACACAATCATACACAGGGTTAGAGAGAGAGAGAGAAAGAGAGAGAGACACAATCTCACACAGAGGGTTGAAAGAAAGAGAGAGACAATCATACACAGAGGGTTAGAGAGAGAGACACACAATCACACACAGAGGGTTAGAGAGAGAGAGAGAGAGAGAGAGAGAGAGAGAGAAAGAGACACAATCACACACAGAGGGTTAGAGAGAGAGAGAAAGAGAGAGACACAATCACACACAGAGGGTTAGAGAGAAAGAGAGAGAGACACACAATCACACACAGAGGGTTAGAGAGAGGGAGAGACGCAATCACACACAGAGGGTTAGAGAGAAAGAGAGAGACACAATCACACACAGAGGGTTAGAGAGAGAGAAAGAGAGAGAGACACAATCACACACAGAGGGTTAGAGAGAAAGAAAGAGAGAGAGAGAGACACAATCACACACAGAGGGTTAGAGAGAGAGAGAAAGAGACACAATCACACACAGAGGGTTAGAGAGAGAGAAAGAGAGAGAGAGACACAATCACACACAGAGGGTTAGAGAGAGAGAAATAAAGAGAGAGTGAGAGACACAATCACACACAGAAGGTTAGAGAGAAAGAGAGACACAATCACATACAGAGGGTTAGAGAGAGACACAATCACACACAGAGGGTTAGAGAGAGAGAAAGAGAGACACAATCACACACAGAGGGTTAGAGAGAGAGAGAAATAGAGAGAGACACAATCATACACAGGGTTAGAGAGAGAGAGAGAAAGAGAGAGAGAGACACAATCTCACACAGAGGGTTGAAAGAAAGAGAGAGACAATCATACACAGAGGGTTAGAGAGAGAGAGAGAGACACACAATCACACACAGAGGGTTAGAGAGAGAGAGAGAGAGAGAGAGAGAGAGAGAGAGAGAGAGAGAGAGAGAGAGAGAAAGAGACACAATCACACACAGAGGGTTAGAGAGAGAGAGAAAGAGAGAGACACAATCACACACAGAGGGTTAGAGAGAAAGAGAGAGAGACACACAATCACACACAGAGGGTTAGAGAGAGGGAGAGACACAATCACACACAGAGGGTTAGAGAGAGAGACACAATCACACACAGAGGGTTAGAGAGAGAGAAAGGGAGAGAGAGACACAATCACACACAGAGGGTTAGAGAGAGAGACACAATCACACACAGAGGGTTAGAGAGAGAGAAAGAGAGACACAATCATACACAGAGGGTTAGAGAGAGAGAGAGAGAGAGAGAGAGAGAAAGAGAGACACACAATCACACACAGAGGGTTAGAGAGAGAGACACAATCACACACAGAGGGTTAGAGAGAGAGAGAGAGAAAGAGAGAGAGAGACACAATCACACACACAGGGTGAGAGAGAAAGAGAGAGACACAATCACACACAGAGGGTTAGAGAGAGAAAGAGAGAGAGACACAATCACACACAGAGGGTGAGAGAGAAAGAGAGAGACACAATCACACACAGAGGGTTAGAGAGAGAGAAAGAGAGAGAGAGACACAATCACACACAGAGGGTGAGAGAGAAAGAGAGAGACACAATCACACACAGAGGGTTAGAGAGAGAAAGAGAGAGAGACACACAATCATACACAGAAGGTTAGAGAGAGAGAGAGAGAGAGAGAGACAATCACACACAGAGGGTTAGAGAGACACATAAGGGATGAGAGTCAGAGGGGGAGGAAGAGAGACAGAGAGAGAAAGAGACCATGGGGGAGAACAACACATAAGGAGAGCAGTGACGTGCAGTGACGTCAGAGGCTGGTGAGGCAGTGGCTAGGATACGCCTTCATTCTTTAGATATCCTTTGTTGAAGAAATAGCAATGCACATGGGTGAGCCAATCACATGAGGTATCTATGTGCAGCCACCAATCAGCAGCTACTGAGCATATTTAGATATGATTTTCAACAAAGGATATCAAAAGAATGAAGAAAATTAGATATTAGATGTAAATTGGAAAGTTATTTAAATTTGCATATGGGTTTCATATGGGTTTCATGTCCCTTTAAATTGTGTCTTGGAAAACTGGTCAACTTAGTAAACATCTGATTTTAGTCTAAAAGGATTGTAACAGAAACTCTTGCCAGATAACACAATGCTTGCTCTGATTATGAGATCTAGAAATCCATGCCCATTAAAATATGTTTAAAACATACTTTTTACTTTAATGCTGCAAATTATGCTTATAGATTCTTTCATTATTCAGTAAATATAAAAATGTCTTGATCCAGTGGCGGCTGGTGAAATTAAAAGATGGTGGGGCCCTTGACCCCACCCCTTTAAATAAAGCCACACCATCAGATGGCACTACCAATTCATTAATTAAATAAATAAAAGGTAGACAGAAACACAGAAAAGCACTCAGGGGGAAAGGGAGAGAGAGACGGGGGAGAGAGACACAGAGGGTTAGAGAGAAAGAGAGAGAGAGACACAATCACACACAGAGGGTTAGAGAGAGAGAGAAAGAGAGAGAGACACAATCACACACAGAGGGTTAGAGAGAAAGAGAGAGAGAGACACAATCACACACAGAGGGTTAGAGAGAGAGAAAGAGACACAATCACACACAGAGGGTTAGAGAGAGAGAAAGAGAGAGAGACACAATCACACACAGAGGGTTAGAGAGAGAGAAATAAAGAGAGAGTGAGAGACACAATCACACACAGAAGGTTAGAGAGAAAGAGAGACACAATCACATACAGAGGGTTAGAGAGAGACACAATAACACACAGAGGGTTAGAGAGAGAGAAAGAGAGACACAATCACACACAGAGGGTTAGAGAGAGAGAGAGAAATAGAGAGAGACACAATCATACACAGGGTTAGAGAGAGAGAGAGAAAGAGAGAGAGACACAATCTCACACAGAGGGTTGAAAGAAAGAGAGAGACAATCATACACAGAGGGTTAGAGAGAGAGACACACAATCACACACAGAGGGTTAGAGAGAGAGAGAGAGAGAGAGAGAAAGAGACACAATCACACACAGAGGGTTAGAGAGAGAGAGAAAGAGAGAGACACAATCACACACAGAGGGTTAGAGAGAAAGAGAGAGAGACACACAATCACACACAGAGGGTTAGAGAGAGGGAGAGACGCAATCACACACAGAGGGTTAGAGAGAGAGACACAATCACACACAGAGGGTTAGAGAGAGAGAGAGAGAAAGAGAGAGAGAGACACAATCACACACAGAGGGTTAGAGAGAGAGACACAATCACACACAGAGGGTTAGAGAGAGAGAAAGAGAGACACAATCATACACAGAGGGTTAGAGAGAGAGAGAGAGAATGAGAGACACACAATCACACACAGAGGGTTAGAGAGAGAGACACAATCACACACAGAGGGTTAGAGAGAGAGAGAGAGAGAGAAAGAGAGAGAGAGACACAATCACACACACAGGGTGAGAGAGAAAGAGAGAGACACAATCACACACAGAGGGTTAGAGAGAGAAAGAGAGAGAGACACAATCACACACAGAGGGTGAGAGAGAAAGAGAGAGACACAATCACACACAGAGGGTTAGAGAGAGAGAAAGAGAGAGAGAGACACAATCACACACAGAGGGTGAGAGAGAAAGAGAGAGACACAATCACACACAGAGGGTTAGAGAGAGAAAGAGAGAGAGACACACAATCATACACAGAAGGTTAGAGAGAGAGAGACAATCACACACAGAGGGTTAGAGAGACACATAAAGGATGAGAGTCAGAGGGGGAGGAAGAGAGACAGAGAGAGAAAGAGACCATGGGGGAGAACAACACATAAGGAGAGAGATGGATAGATAGAGTGAGAGACACACACACACACAAGGGGGGGCGAGAGGGACCACTGCATTTTAAAGTAATAAAACAGCAGAGCTACAGAGAGTTCAGAAAATGAGTCTATAATTTAGTGTGAAGTACAGAGGCAAGCTGCTAAGTTAGTGGATGTAAAGTTTGAGTAAACAAAATACAAAAACGACCCTGCTGTAAAAGAGTAAAAAAACACTAAACCACATTCATTAAATTATCATTTTCACTAACAGAATCCCTTTCAGTAAAATCTTACTTTAATAAGATTTGGCTGTAACACTGCTCTCTGTTCCTCTCTTCCTCCTCTGTAAGGATTCAGGAAGTGACAGTGGCACATTCCACTGCACTTAGAGGGGAAGAACAGAACTCTCATTTTCACTTTAGCAAAGCTAGCAGGTTCACAGGACAGCAACAAAATAAATGAAAGTTGTTTTTTTCCGTTTTTGTTTTGTTTTATATGATTTAACATCCAGCCCCAACCCTATGTTCCACTTACTAATGCCTCTCGCTGGATTGGTTCAGCCCAAATAGGACTGCCTCAAATAAGCAGTTAATGGGCCATGCAATGATCTTAACCACTTGCATCCAGTAGGTGGCGCAGCATGTTGTGTAATGGTGGGCAGACCTGCTTGTGCCTCTCCATTGCACAACATATAGCTGTGAGGAAAAAAAAATTACAATTTTTTTTTTTAAAGCCAATAAAAAAAATATATTTTTGCCCATATGAGAGGTGAAGCACTGCCTCACCTGCCTCTAGTGACTGCACATCACTGAAGGAGAGAGATGGATAGATAGAGTGAGAGAGACACACACACACACACACACACAAGGGGGGGGCGAGAGGGACCACTGCATTTTAAAGTAATAAAACAGCAGAGCTACAGAGAGTTCAGAAAATGAGTCTATAATTTAGTGTGAAGTACAGAGGCAAGCTGCTAAGTTAGTGGATGTAAAGTTTGAGTAAACAAAATACAAAAATGACCCTGCTGTAAAAGAGTAAAAAAACACTAAACCACATTCATTAAATTATCATTTTCACTAACAGAATCCCTTTCAGTAAAATCTTACTTTAATAAGATTTGGCTGAAACACTGCTCTCTGTGCCTCTCTTCCTCCTCTGTAAGGATTCAGGAAGTGACAGTGGCACATTCCACTGCACTTAGAGGGGAAGAACAGAACTCTCTTTTTCACTTTAGCAAAGCTAGCAGGTTCACAGGACAGCAACAAAATAAATGAAAGTTGTTTTTTTCCGTTTTTGTTTTGTTTTATATGATTTAACATCCAGCCCCAACCCTATGTTCCACTTACTAATGCCTCTCGCTGGATTGGTTCAGCCCAAATAGGACTGCCTCAAATAAGCAGTTAATGGGCCATGCAATGATCTTAACCACTTGCATCCAGTAGGTGGCGCAGCATGTTGTGTAATGGTGGGCAGACCTGCTTGTGCCTCTCCATTGCACAACATATAGCTGTGAGGAAAAAAAAAATTACAATTTTTTTTTTTTTTTAAAGCCAATAAAAAAAATATATTTTTGCCCATATGAGAGGTGAAGCACTGCCTCACCTGCCTCTAGTGACTGCACATCACTGATTCTAGCACATTATGAGGAATGAATAAGCAAATACTGCATAGTATCAATTTAAATTTTTAATTTAGGAGATCTATAACTCCTTTCTTTAAAATTTTTAATTATGTTCTGTAAAGCAACAAACATGTACCAAAGAAACACTAGCAGAGGGAGACATAACAGTTCATCCAGTGCTAGATACATCACTAACGTTTCACCTGCTACAGACGATAGAGAAGGTTTGTTGAGGACTTGTTTATTAGATAACAGTGATTGGTGATTGACAGTACCTTCACTCACGCGATTGGTCACACGAAGGAAGGGGCGGGCATTACACACTCATTGGAGTGTGTAATGATACATACAGGCCACGGACGAACAGATCCGCTGCCCGTATGCAGCGAAGGTTGGTGGACAGCTACGTAAGTTCGCCTTTTAATATATGGGGCCCCTGGTCTACGTCAAGTGAACTGTTTTTAGTTCTATTTTCCTATTAAATACCATATTTACTTTCTGGAGCCTACTTAATTATGCGTGTTTACTACTTACTCTGGGCTAGATTATGAATGGAGCACTATCGTTTGCGTGAGTGATATCAGCTTTATTCGGCTTTTTGCTCACTCCGGAAATAGTGCACATGTTACAAGTTGAAAGTAAACACATTTGTTCGAGCAGAGTCCTGTCTTGCCTTTTAAATACTTTTTTACTTTTTGAAACCTATTTGCTTATATATGCATATTTCCTACTCTACAACTGGGGTCTGGGCAACTATACTAGAATCATTACAGCTATATTCTGTAGTCTGCTTTGGCTCTTTAATTTAATTGTTCATCCACTGAATGATGTCCCAGCTCACCACTTGACCAAGAACAACTTAAACCTAAACCTCATTATATAAAGCACCAAAATTCTAATATTGCAGACAAATCTGTATCCCAGCACCATCAGTAGAAGGTTGTATAGCAGTACTGTACAGCAGTTCCAATCAGCCAATAGGATTTGAGCAGCTCTCATCCCATTGCCTGTTCCAATCAGCCAATAGGATTGAGCTCTCATCCTATTGGCTGATTGGAAAAGCCAATAGGATGAGAGCTGCTTAAATCCTATTGGCTGATTGGAACAGCCAATAGGATTTTAGCAGCTCTAATCCTATTGGCTGATAGGAACCTTTCAGCCAATAGGAATGCAAGGGACTCCATCTTGGATGATGTCACTTGCATTCAAGTTCCAGTTTACGGCTCCGACCGTATTGAAGAGGAGCTCCGCGCCGGATGTCTTCAGGATGGACCCACTCTGCGCCGGATGGATGAAAATAGAAGATGCCGCCTGGATGAAGACTTTGCCGGCTGGATGAAGATGGAAGAGGACGCCCGGATGAAGACTTCTTGCCGGCTAGATGGATCCTTCAAGCGGAACTTCAAGAACTCTAAGTTGATCATCGGGGGTAAGTGTTAGGTTTATTTAAGGGTTTTTTGGGTGGGTTTTATTTTTAGAGTAGGGTCTGGGCAATAAAAGAGCTAAATGCCCTTTTAAGGGCAATGCCCATACAAATGCCCTTTTCAGGGCAATGGGGAGCTAAGGTTATTTTAGATAGGGTTTTTATTTGGGGGGGTTGGTTGTGGGGGTGGTGTAGTTTAGTAATTTTTATTAAGATTAAACAGTAGATTTAAATAATTTTTAGTAGGGTTAGGCTTTTTTAATATGTAATTTAGTTAATTTAATTGGTAGTTGGTAGTTCAAGTGTAGTATAATTAGGTTAATTAATAGTTTAAAAATAGTTTATTTTAATTCTACAGCTAAGTTTAAATGTATTTTTTATTTAAAGTTAGCGGCTTGTTAGGTTTAGGGGTTAATAGCTTAATTTAGTTTATGGCGATGTGGGGGGCTGGCGGTTTAGGGGCTAATGGGTTTAGTTAGTGGTAGTGATGTGGGAGGCCAGAGGTTTAGGGGTTAATACGTTTATTTAGTGGTGGCTGAGTCCGGGAGCAGCAGAATAGGGGTTAATACTTTTATTTAGGTTGCGGCGGGGTCGGGGAGCGGTGGAATAGGGGTTAATAACATTATGTAGGTTGCAGCGATGTCGGGGTGGCAGATTAGGGGTGTTTAGACTCGGGGCTTATGTTAGCGTGTTAGGTGTAAACGTAAATGGTTTTCTACCATAGAAATCAATGGGATATCTGGCAGCATCGAACATAAGCTTTCGCTGCTTTCAGACTCCCATTTATTCCTATGGCATCCGCGGCCTCCAGGGTGGCGGATTTAAAACCAGGTACGCTGGGCCGGAATAGCCGCAAGCGTACCTGTTAACTATTTGATAACTTTTAAAAAGTTTCAAACAGTGCCGAATGTGTTTTCGGAACATCTGTAATGACATAAGCATCGATCTGTGTCAGATTGAGACCGGCGGATCGTATGTTACGTCACAGATTTCAAATTTTGCTGGTCTGTAGGCTTTGATAACTAGGTCGAATCAAGTTTGCAACAATTACGCTGTGGAATTCCAGCGTATTTGCGGTTGACGGCTTGATAGATATCCCCCTTTAAATTAATTTTAAGTTTGATGTTGCTGCAGATAAATTAACCACTGTTTGAATTACAACAAAATTATGAGGCTGAATTATGAAAGGTCTTGCGGACCTGATTCGACAGTGCCTCATCAGAGCAGGCGGACAGGTTATGGAGCAGCGGTCTTTAGACCGCTGCTTCATAACTGCTGTTTCTGGCGAGTCCGAAGACTCGCCAGAAACATGGCCCTTCAAGCTCCGTACGGAGCTTGATAAATGGGCCTCTATATATAGCAAATTTATTTTCTTTAAAAACCTTAGTCTTAGAGTAAAGATAGTGTTATACTAGTGAGGGAAACCTATCTATCCTCAGTGGGATCCTATGCACTGACTTATAGAATACCCTATAGGCTGTAAGCTGAAATATTTTATCCAGGATATTTATCTTAAAATATTTCCTTCCTATTTCTAAATCAGAAATTTTGTTCTGTAGAGACAACAAACATGTACCCCATAAAGGCCAGCAGAGGGAGACAAAGCAGTACACCTGATCCTAAATACACCTCTGACTTTTCACCTGCTACAGATGCACAAGGTTTGTTGAAGACCCGTGCAAAAGATCACAGATTAGTTTAAGTGGAACTGAAATTCTGCCCATCCAATTGAGCACTTGATAACAGGTGCACTGACTGTCAGCTTCATTCCCTTAATTATTTACTGATTTAACATGATTGTTTGTTCTGCACAGGGGCTAAAACAAACCTATACCCCAGCATGGGGACATATAGAATCACACAGTCTATTCCACAGATGACAAGCGCTCTTCTACATTCTAGCACAGTTGAGCAAGGTTTGTAATATCTTCTAAAATTGATTATAATAAATCCAATACTGTATTCTTAGAGAGAGTTTGTATTTTTTTAATGTTGTACTTTGTAGATTTACTACATATTTAAGTATGGATGATCCATCTTTTCACTTTAGTCTAAAACATGATTTGCCAGTCTCAACTTTCAGGCTTAAAAACATTGTTCTGCAGCTTTATTACTTAATGCTTGCATGTTAGGCTGCTCCCTGTCTTCACCACACCATGCTACAATTTTCAGTGTTTTTGTTTAACCTTATTTAGCATGTATTACAGCATGGTTTTGCGCAAAACGTCATGCATGCCCTTCTCTCTTCACGCTCTTCTCTCATTAGCTATTACTGATTCACTGAAATTATTTAAACAGCCATGCAGATCTGCTACGTGCATATGCAAGGAGTTTGTTTCCTGTTTGCTTACAGAGTTCTTTGTATTGATCTTAATGCTCTCCTGAACTATTGACCTGGGCTTGGACTCTATTCACCTTTGGTTAAACCCATTTGCCTTGCCTGGGTTCTTGCAGCTTTTTGAATCTTACTTTTGATTGGACCTCAATCTTTCCTCTAGTTTAACCCCTGGAGTCTTGCCTAGATTCTGTCTGAATTTGGGATTTGATCTGACTGGACCTTGATCTTGTCTTTGGTTTTACAACTTGTGCCTTACATGAATTCTGTATGCCTATTGGGTTTTGATTTCTCAATAAACCTTGATATTGGACTTAAAAGGTTCTGATATACCTGTGAAAACTTTATTCATTATTTTTTGTGTTTGTAAAACTAAGATATTTTCACTTTGTCTAACCCAAGTGAACTGTATTGATTTTTATTAAGCCTATTAAATTCTAGGCATAATTTCTGATGCCGACTTGCTTATACTCTGCAACTGGGGTCTGCTCAATTATACCAGAATCCTTACATTCTACATTAGAATTTAATTATTGATCCACTGCATAAAGGACATGTGTTTGACATTATAGGGTGTAAATAACCAAATTTAGGAAATTTATAAATCCCTTCTTCAAAATTTTGAATTTTGTTCTGTACAGCAACAAGCATGTACCAAAGAAACACTATCAGAGGCAGACATAACAGTACATCCAGTGCTAGATACATAACTGACATTTCACCTGCTACAGAGCATGCACTAGGTGTGTTGAAGACCTGTTTATTAGATAATATATTTGTTATAGTGGAACATATCTATCTATGAGTGATATAACGTAATTCTGTGTTCTGTACAGGGAAGAACACCAGACTATACCCCAGCACCACCAGTACGGGGATATATAGCACCACACAGTCCTTTCTACCACTAACAAGGGCACTTCTACATTCTAGCATGGTTTGTGATGTCTTGTACAATTGATTACAATTAAATTCACATACTGTACCACACATAGTAGATTTAGTAAATATTTATGTCAGAAATATCCAACTCTTTCATTTCTATGGCATGATTTGCCGATTTTAAATTTCAGGTTTTATACTTATTAGTTTTAAACGTTAAACTTATCACTTGGATCCTGCACTGCTCCAGGAATCTTCTCTATTCTGAATTAAATGTATTAAAATACTTTTCTGTTGTAAATATATATTATATATATATATTTTTTTAATTCTACAATTGGATGTTTGCCTTTTAATTGTTAATCAGTGTTCATCTTTTAAGGAAATGATTTTTAAGTGATTATGCTTTAAATCCATTTCCATCTTAAGGGGAGGAGAGTCCACGGCTTCATTCATTACTGTTGGGAATTAAGAACCTGGCCATCAGGAGGAGGCAAAGACACCCCAGCCAAAGGCTTAAATACCTCCCCCACTTCCCTCATCCCCCAGTCATTCTTTGCCTTTCGTCACAGGAGGACGGCAGAGAAGTGCCGAAGATCGGAGTAGTCTCTTATGGAGGGTAGTACTCTTCACATTGGGACTGGAGTTTTAAGTAGACATGTGCATGGCGAAAAAATTCGGTTCAGTTTGGATCGATTCAGAATTTTCAAAGTTCGGTTCGGATCGATTCGAATTCGGAAAATTCTGAATCGATTCGTTTCGGATTCGTTTCGGATTCATTCGGATTCGAAGAAATTCGGCTGGATTCGATTCGGTTCGATTCGGTTCGGAAATTCGGCATTTCGGTAAGTGTTAGGTGGGATTAGACTAGTATTATACTGTATATTAGGTGTTAACCTAACATACTGTAAAATACTAGTGTAATCCAATGGCCATCCCGAATTTCCGAATCGATTCGAACTAATTCAGTTAGATTCGGAAAACTCGGCAGAATTTTAATTCGGAATTTCGGTTCGATCCGAATCGCCAAATTTGCAGAATTTTCCAAATTTCCGAATCGAACCGAACCGAATCGCACATATCTAGTTTTAAGTAGTCCTGTCAGCCTCTCAGTGAGAGCCTGGGTGAAAATTAGAGTCTGGAGATGCAGGGAGAGTCTTTCTGCGAAACCATCCCGACTCATATTAACACAAACAATCAGCGATGACGAGTTTCGCTGCCTGCTTTTTACACTCAAGTCCATGTCAGGAGTGAGGCTACTAACCTGTCAGACTTGAAGGGCTGTGTTCCTGTTCCACAGCGTAGATTCTGGTAAGATAGTTTCATTTTTTATTACATAATGATAACACGGAAGACAGGGTCACAGTGTGACGCCTTTTATCTTTACAGAATCAAGGGTTAATATTCCTAGAAAGGGGATTATTGAACAGGGAGGGTTTATACATAATATTGTTTATTGTGTCATTGCTGCGTTATGTGCGAAATGAGGCTTTGGCTATGTGTGGAACTCTCAGATGACTTACGGGAGTATGGCGCAGCCTTTTTTGGCGTGTTTTCTTCTTAGGCAGGGGCGGTCCTGCTGGGCATTCCATGTGACCAGGTGTGGCTATCTATCTTCCTCTGTTGATCAGCGGCGCAGGAGACAAAACGGTTTCTGTAGTGCTGGTCATAGGAGGTGGTGAGTGCCCCAGCCATTGGAGGTTATAAAGGTGCCTACTTATTATGTTAATCTAGTCCTTAATAATAGTGCAAGCTATGGAGGACTCTGACGCGTTTGAGGGCTCGCCCTCTTTAACTAGGTCTGATTCCTGTGTTTATTGTAAGGAGGTTCTGGTAGATCAGCCTGCTCAACTATGTTCCACCTGCCTTAATAAAGTTACAACATCTAAGAGCAAACGGATGTCTAGTACTACTAAGTCGTCCACCTCTGAGGGGTCCCTGTCCCATGAGGTGCGTTCCCTGCATCCATCTCTTATTGCACATGCAGCACCCCAGGGTCCAACCATTACTCCTGCGGAAGAGATTCATTGGCCATCAGATTTTGCGGATCAACTGTAAACAGCGGTATCGAAAGTAATCCATGCCTTACCATGTTCTGCTAAGCGCAAGCATAGGACATATCATGGCGGCCCAGCCCAGGGATTGTCTATGCCTGTGGAAATATCTGAGGTGTTATACGATAACAATGCCCACTCCAACTCTTCGGAGGAGGCCCCTTCTGGGTCGGAGTCTGTGTGTTCGGAGGAGCCTGATTTTAGGTTTAGGATGGAAAATTTGCGCTTTTTGCTGAAACAAGTGCTTGCTACTCTGGAAGTTCCCAAACCGAAACATCCAGAAGAACCTGTGATTCCTAAGCTTGATAAGGTATATAAGGACAGGGTGGTGCCTCAGGACTTCCCGGTTCTTGTTAAAATGGCAAATATTATTAAGAATGAATGGGAGCGATTAGGTTCTTCCTTTTCCCCTTCTTCTTCCTTTAAGAAACTGTTCCCCGTCCCGGACTCTCAGCTGAAGCTGTGGGGTACTGTCCCTAAGGTGGATGGTGCTATCTCCACGCTTGCGAAGCGGACAACTATTCCCCTCGAGGATAGTTCATCGTTTAAGGAGCCCATGGATAAAAAGTTAAGGAAGATGTTTCAACACGAGGGGTTTGTTTTTCAGCCGGCAGTAACTGTAGCTGCGGTCGCCTGAGCTGCGACATATTGGTGTGAATCCCTGTGTGAAATGGTCGAAGGGGAGACTTCCATCGACGAGATAAAGGATAAGATTAAGGTGCTGAAGATCGCCAATTCTTTCATATGTGATGCCAATATGCAAATTATTCGTCTGAACGTGAAGGTGTCAGGTTTTTCTGTTTTAGCTCGCAGGGCTCTGTGGCTAAGTCTTGGTCTGCGGACATGACCTCTAAGTCGAGGCTGTTGTCCCTGCCTTTCCAAGGAAAGATTCTGTTCGGTCCAGGATTGGATTTGATCATATCCACGGTTACAGGAGGCAAGGGAGTTTTCCTACCTCAGGATAAGAAGGCTAAGCCTAAAGGATCTACTTTTCACCCCTTTCGTGTGGACAAGACCCAGTGCCAGCAGCTGGCATGAAGGGGCGGCCCCCGACTGGTCTCCGGACCAAGTAGGGGGCAGATTATCTCTCTTCTCAGAAGCCTGGTTGCAGGACGTTCAGGACCCTTAGGTTCTAGACGTTGTCACCTAGGGTTACAGGATAGGGTTCAGATCCCATCCACCCAGGGGCAGATCAAACCTATCTTCAAGACCGGATAAGAGAGAAGCCTTTCTAGAATGTTTGAGAGATCTCTCCTCTCTAGGCATTATCGTACCAGTACCCCAAGCAGAAAGTGGTCTAGGGAACTATTCAAATCTTTTTGTGGTTCCAAAGAAGGAGGACACGTTCCGTCCGATTCTGGACCTAAAGTGTTTAAACAAGTTTCTGAGTGTTCCATCATTCAAAATGGAAACAATAAGATCAATTCTGCCCCTAGTTCAAGAGGTACAGTTCATGACAACCATAGACTTGAAGGACGCTTACCTTCATGTGCCAATCCAGAGGGACCACTTCAAGTTCCTGAGATTTGCGTCTCTAGACCAACACTTCCAGTTTGTGGCCCTTCCTTTTGGTCTGGCGACAGCCCCAAGAGTCTTCATGAAGGTTCTGGGGGAGCTACTTGTGGTGGCCAGAGCCAGAGGCATTGCTGTGACGCCCAATCTGGATGACATTCTAGTCCAGGAGCTGTCACTCAGTCTCACAGAGGATCATTTGAGGGCTCTTCTTCTTTTGCTCCAATCTCACGGTTGGCAGATCAACTCAGGAAAGATTTCCCTGGTTCCCAGCAACAGGGTGGAGTTCATGGGCAAGATAATAGATTTTATGTCTATGAAAATATTTCTCACAGACCATCAACACAGGAAGATTGTGTCCTCTTGTCTTGCCCTTCAGTCCTCCTCAAACCCCTCGTTGGCTTAGTGTATGGAGGTGATTAGACTAATGGTTTCCAGCATAGACGTCATTCCATTCGCCAGGTTTCATCTCAGACCTCTTCAATTGTGCATGTTGAGACAATGGAACGGCGATCATTCAGATCTATCACAGCAGATATTCATGGATGCTTGAACTCGGATCTCCCTCCCTTGGTGGATCCATCCAGAGCAACTGTCCATGGGGACATCCTTCTTGAGACCATCCTGGGAGATAGTGACCACGGACGTGAGTCTGGCAGGATGGGGAGCTGTTTGGCATGCCAGGATGGCACAAGGAAAACGGTCCCGGGAGGAGTTTCTCATTCCGATAAATATTCTGGAACTCCGAGCAATCTACAATGCTCTGAAGGTGTGGCCTCTTCTGGGGTCATTCAGCTTCATTGGATTCCAGACCGACAACATTACCTTGGTGGCTTACATCAACCATCAGGGGGGTACAAGAAGCTCCCTAACTATGAGGGAGGTGTCTTGGATCTTGGAGTGGGCGGAGTCCCACATCTGCTCGCTCTCAGTGATTCACATTCCAGGTGTGGACAACTAGGAAGCAGACATTCTCAGCAGGCAATCCTTCCACCAGGAGGAATGGTCTCTTCACCCCAAAGTGTTTGCGGATATTTGTCTCAGGTGGGGAATGCCAGAGATAGATCTCATGGTGTCCAGACTCAATTGCATGCTACCCCAATACGGGTTGAGGTCCAGGGATCCCCAGGCAGAGCAAATAGATAAAGCCCAAGGGAGGGCGAAACACGTCGCTTGCATTTGTGACACTGTGACACTGTGACTTTGAAACAGCAAGGGATATTTCAGTACAGCCTGTACTGCAACTTTAAACCCGGGTTACCAGCATCTTTGAATATCCCAAGGTGAGGGATAACTTGTGCCCCACTACTGTATTGGATCATTAAACATACCTACAGCAGCCAAGTCTGCCTTCACAGAAAGTTCCCACCAGGACACAGCAATCAGCTGCTTTTCCTTTACGCTGCTGGAGCAGCGAGTAACACCCTGAGAGGAGCCGATGAGAAGCCTGTGACGTCAGACGCCGACTCACATGTGCAGAGGTTTGCACACTTCTATCTCCAGGAACGGCAGTTACTGCAGCTGCGGTCCAAGCCTTGACCGAAGGATTTCTTCTCCTCGGTAACACCCTCTGAACACTCTCTTGACTTACGGTACAGTAAACTGTATCTATTTGTGGTACAAGCCGTTATTTTCTTTCCACTGTTCCAATATCGGCATTCATTTGCATACGGCCACCTGCACTGTGTTGATACATATGAACTTGGTGCTTGTCTTTTAAGTTTTATTTTATGATATCACTGTTATGCCATATCTTTTAATTATCATTTTTATGCTATATCTTTTTTTATGTCATAGATTATCAATTAGTATCTGCATTATTCATCATTTATAGGTTTTAACCTGTTTTTTCATTAGGATTTTTTCCTAGTTTTATTTACATTACAGGGAGACGTCCCTATTTTTAGTGTATATATTTGTGTATCTTATTCTATATGTTTATTAAATTTTCACTTCAATTCCTTATATGGTGTGTATACTTTCAGCTTGTTAGCGCACTTTCTCTATCTTGAAGCTTTGGCTTCACTATTTGGTTATTTCAGAGCAAATAGATGCCTTAGCGGTACCTTGGGGGTTCAGCCTAGCTTACATTTTTCCACCGTTACCACTTCTACCTTGTGTAGTGGCACGCATCAAACAGGAGCGAGCTTCGGCCATTCTGATTGCTCCATCATGGTGGCAGAGGATGTGGTTTGTGGATCTGGTGGAGATGTCATCCTCTCCGCCGTGGAGGTTACCCTGTCACAGGGATCTGCTGGAACAGGGCCCCTTTCACCATCAAAATCTCGATTCTCTGAGGCTGACTGCGTGGAGATTGAACACCTAGTCTTGATCAAGAGAGGCTTTTCGGTAAGTGTGATTGATACTCTAATTCAGGCAAGGAAGCCAGTCACTCGTCGCATCTACCATAAGGTGTGGAGGACTTACTTGTCCTGGTGTGAGAAGCATGGATATCCTTGTCATAAGATGAAGGTATCCAGGATTCTGTCCTTCTCCAAAAATGGTTTGGAGAAGGGTCTTGCTGCTAGTTCCTTAAAGGGACAGATTTCAGCATTATCAGTCTTGTTGCATAGGAGACTCGCTGAGCTCCCTGACATCCAATCTTTTGTTCAGGCTCTGTCTAGAATCAGGCCTGTCTTTATACAGTCTGCTCCCCCATGGAGCTTAAACTTGGTCCTTAAGGTATTGCAGAAGGTTCCGTTTGAGTCTATGCATGCCATTGACATTAAAATTCTGTCCTGGAAGGTTCTCTTCCTGTTGGCCATTGCATCAGCACGCAGAGTATCTGAACTGGCTGCCTTGCAATGTGAGCCTCCTTATCAGGTTTTTCATGCAGATAAGGCTGTGCTTCACACTGGTTTGGGGTTTCTTCCCAAGGTGGTGTCTAACCATAACATCAATCAGGAAATAGTGGTTCCTTCTTTGTTTCCTAGCACTTCTTCTTCTAAGGAGAGGTTACTTCATAATCTGGATGTGGTTCGTGCCCTGAAGTTCTATCTTCAGGCTACGAAGGATTTCAGACAGTCTACATCTCTTTTTGTGGTGTATTCAGGGAAGTGCAAGGGGCAGAAAGCCTCTTCTACTTCTTTGCCCTTTTGGTTGAGGAGCTTAATTAGCTTGGCCTATGAGACAGCGGGACATAAGCCTCCTCGGAGGATCACGGCTCATTCCACTAGAGCTGTGGCTTTGTCTTGGGCCTTCAAGAATGAGGCCTCTATGGAGCAAATTTGTAAGGCGGCTACCTGGTCCTCCTTACACACTTTTACACAGTTTTACAAATTTTACGTTTTTGCTTCTGCGGAAGCTGTTTTTGGGAGAAAGGTTTTGCAGGCTGTGGTGCCCTCATATTAGGGTCTGCCTTTTCCCTCCCAGGTTCCATTCAGTGTCCTCTAGAGCTTGGGTATATTTTCCCAACAGTAATGAATGAAGCCGTGGACTCTCCTCCCCTTTAGATAAAAAACATAAATTATGCTTACCTGATAATTTCATTTCCATCAAGGGGAGGAGACTCCACAGCTCCCGCCCGTATCTCCGATGGGCGGACCTAAATTTAATTTATCTTCTGGCACCTTTTATACCCTGATATTTCTCCTACTGTTCCTTGTTCCCTCGGCAGAATGACTGGGGGATGAGGGAAGTGGGGGAAGTATTTAATCCTTTGGTTGGGGTGTCTTTGCCTCCTCCTGGTGGCCAGGTTCTTAATTTCCAACAGTAATGAATGAAGCCGTGGACTCTCCTCCCCTCGATGGAAATGAAATTATCAGGTAAGCATAATTTATGTTTTTACGTTTGATGTTGCTGCAGACAAATTTACCACTGTTCCAATTACAACAAAAATTATAGCAAATGTATATTCTTTAAAGGCCTTAGTCTTAGAGTAAAGGAGAGTGTTTATATTAGTGATGGAAACCTATCTATCCTCAGTGTGATCCTATGCACTAACTTATAAAATACCCTATAGGATGTAAACTGAAATATTTAATCCAGGATATTTATCTTAAAATATTTCCTTACTATTTCCAAATCTGGAATTTTGTCCTGTAGAGACAACAACAAACATGTACCCCATACATGCCAGCAGAGGGAGACAAAGCAGTACACCTGGTCCTAAATACACCTCTGAGTTTTCACCTGCTACAGATGCACAAGGTTTGTTGAAGACCCGTGCATTAGATCATAGATTTGTTTAATTGGAACTGATTTTCTGCCTATCCAATTGAGCACTTAATAACAGGTGAACTGTCTGTCAGCTTCATTCCCTTAATTATTTACTGATTTAATGTGATTGTTTGTTCTGTACAGGGGCTAAAACAAACCTATACCCCAGCACCACCAGCATGGGGACATATAGCATCACACAGACTATTTCACAGATGACAAGCGCTCTTCTACATTCTAGCACAGTTGAGCAAGGTTTGTAATATCTTCTTAAATGTATTATAATAAATCCATTACTGTATTCTTAGAGAGAGTTTTTTTTTAAATTTTGTTCTTTGTAAATTTAGTACATATTTAATATGGATTATTCATGTTTTCACTTTACAGTCTAAAATATGATTTTCCAGTCTCAACTTTCAGGATTAAAAAAACATTGGTCTGCAGCTTTATTACTTAATGCGCTTGCATGTTAGGTTGCTCCCACTCTTCATCCATGCTACAATTATCAGTGTTTTTTTTTTTTTTTTAATTATTTAATTTTTATTGAGATTTTTAGAAACACCTACAAATCATGTAACATTGCCTTAACTTAGTACAGAAGTTGAAATGAAATTCACAGTGATAAAATGATGTACATTCATCTTTACATAGAAACTCAACATTGAATGGGCAAAGATAGCTGATACCTCTTTTTTATGTTTATATAGACCTCCTCTGATACTAGTAGGCCACTTTTGTACCTATGCGACATAATAATAATCAATGGAGATAAACTACCCACTTAAGGCTGATGAGGCCACTTTTGGACCTTCAATGTAGTTTACAAGACATATATAAGGGGGGTTATATTTCTATAAGGCCACTTTGGGACCTTCGTACATATCAACTGCAAAAATAACTAGCATATATGAACATCTCTAATATATGGTAAACAATTTAAACTTTAGCGACTCTGTGCTTAGCAGCCAAGTCTGAAGAATAAGATAGAGGTGGAGTCAGGATGAAGCCAATATGGACAGATAAGGGGCTACACAAATCTAAGAAATCTGGGAACTTATATCTTTGTAGTAGCAATGTAGTAGCAATATGGAGTATATGATGTAATTGCAATTTGTTTTAAATACTATGGTGGTAGGGGTTAATATTAAGAACTACTCATATCAATATGTAAATTTAGGAACTATAAACACTGGTTGTAGGAATATGGAAACTCAAACAGCAGATCCGTGATAGGGACCAACCCCCCCCCCCCCCCCCGTCCCAGCCACTGACAAGGGGACATGGCACCACACACAGACAAACTGAATATAGGGTCTAATCAAACATGGAGGGAACCAGAATTCATGTTAGGCAATTTTAGAGACTAAGATATGATTACAGAGTAAGGTAGTATATATGAGCGTTTGCTGTCAGTATCCTAAGTCAATCACATTCAATAAACACAGCATCAGGAAGGTATAGCAGAATAACAATTCAAGTAGTATACATCCATGAAAAATAAGTATGTGCAATGTTAAAGTGAAACAAACAGGTAAACAAACACAAATAATGAGCATTCTCTAGATGAGCTAGCTAATAATAACAGAATCCTATGTCAGCTATATTCAATCCATATGGTATCAGTAAGGTTTAATTGCATGTTATCGCTAACTATATAAACCCAGGAGGCATAAGTATGTATGATATAATAAAACTGGACTATGTATTTGAGTCTAAAATAATGATCCATTACTAACGTGATGTGTGCTGACAACTGGAAAGTAAAATATGTGACATGAATGAATACACATTCAAAGAAAAATTAATAACAGGGGTGGGGTTAACATTTTATAAAACTGTTTATGAGAGACTATTAATTATAACCTTAGCGTAATCAATGATCCAAGCTATTAAAATTCAAGCCCAAAGGCTGTCATCAAGACTTAGTAGTCCAGCTATGATAGTTATTGAGGTTGGAGTGCAGTAGTAGCCTTAAACCGGTACCTGAATTCAGAGCGTCAGGGTTATTCAGAGAGGGGTCGAGCACGGAGTAGGTAGTGAAGTATCATTGGCATTGTTCTTTCAACCTACTCCTATTGGCTCGTCAAGAGAGGCTCTAGTAGGGGCATTGAGACTCATGTTAGGTGAGTGACCATCTGAGTGTCTAGGCTCCGGTAAGCAGTCAGATCGTATGTACCACCAGGATGCATGACTGGAACAAATTTCTCCACTCCTCGCATCCCCATTTAGAGCTATGGACTGACGTGGGTAAGTTAGCATATTCAAACTGCTCAGGCGTGACATCTCTAATGATGTAGCAAGATCAGTTTTCCGTTTTTTTTCGACAACAGCCTTATCTGCATCTCCGGGGCACTGATGGACAGCACTCTCCTCAGACGGCACAGGTATAATCTATGCCTCTGACTCTGCTTCTGATGCATTCCACTCACGCATGGTTTCGGGTCCTGCAGACTCCAGTAATTCTTCCAAAGTCACAGGTCTCCTCATCTGGGGATTTAACGCAGGTAGAGATTTCTTTGGGAAGGCGCAGATTAGTTCCCCATGCGGGTAAGAGATGGGGACCTCCAAATTATCTGTTACCATCTCGCAGGGTATAAGATCACCAGTTAGTCCCGTTACCATCAGACTTGTGTGTTCCAGATGTAGCCTCTTATTGTTTTGGGCAGTTATCAGGATATCATATAGCTCTTATTCTAGACTCCCAAAATGTTCCTCTATAAGCCGGGTCAATGTCAACTACCATCTATGTAGACCCTCCATTTTGAAATAAAGGGTAGGTGGGCTACCAAGCAGCAGAGTCCCAAATTATGCTTTAGTATTGAGGAAATATCCTATTGCAGGATAGCTTAACCCCAGAGTTTGGGGGTGTAATTGTGCGGCAGCCCCAGACCTATGATTCACGTCTCACACAGACTTTGATTAGTGAGATCCTCTCGTTACTTGAACATGGCAGTTGTAAAATGGCTACTAGGCCTGAGGAGATGCATGTCTCACAGCTGTCTCAGAGAACATAGGCAAGGATGCAGTTGAGACATCCACTTTTAGCATCTGTCGGATCTCGGTTGAACAGATGATTGGAAGAGAATAAAATAGTGTAGATTTTCTGCAGGAAAGCCATACAAAATCTATCTGGTATCAGGAGCTTCACACAGATGCAACCTACTGCACTGAGAGCAGGCTCCACCCCCTTCAGTAGTTTTTTAATCTTATTTAGCATGTATTACAGCTTGGTTTCATGCAAAACGTCACGCATGTCCTTCTCTCTTCACGCTCTTCTCTCATTAGCCACTCCTGATTCATTGCAATTATTTAAACAGTCATGTAGGTCTGCTATGTTCCTATGCAAGGAGTTTGTTTCCTGTTTGCTTACAGAGTTCTTTGTATTGATCTCAATGCTCTCCTGAACTATTGACCTGGGCTTGGACTCTATTCACCCTTGGTTAAACCCATTTGCTTTGCCTGGGTTCTTGCAGTTTTTGGATCTTACTTTTGATTGGACCTCAATCTTTCCTCTAGTTTAATCCATAGGGGTCAATTTATCAAGCTCCCCGTGAAGGCTTGCCAGAAACAGAAGTTATGAAGCAGCAGTCTAAAGACCGCTGCTCCATAAACTGTCTGCCTGCTCTGAGGCAGCGGACAGAAATCAACCTGATCGAATACGATTGGGTTGATTGACACCCCCTGCTAGCGGCCAATTGGCCGCGAATCTGCAGGGGGCAGCATTGCACCAGAAGTTCACAAGAACTGCTGGTGCAATGATAAATGCTGACAGAGTATGCTGTCTGCATTTATCGATGTGCAGCGAACATGATACGCTACATCATATCATGTCCACTCGCACTATAATAATTTGACCCCCTGGAGTCTTGCCTGGATTCTGTCTGCATTTAAGATTTGATCTGACTGGACCTTGATCTTGTCTTTCGCTTTACAACTTGTGCCTTACATGGATTCTGTATGCCTACTGGGTTTTGATTTCTCAAAAATCTTTGATATTGGACTTGCAAGGTCCTGAGTAACCTGTGAAATCTTTATTCATTATTTTTTGTGTTTGTAAAACTAAGCTATTTTTACTTTGTCTAACCCAAGTGAATTGTATTTAGTTTTATTAAGCCTATTAAATTATAAGCTTAATTTCTACTCAATTATACCAGAATCATTACAACAACATTCTATATTGGAATTTAATTATTGATCCACTGCATGAAGGTCATGTGTTTGACATCATAAGTTGTGAATACCCAAATACCACATAGTATAGATTTTAATTCTCAATTTAGGAAATTTAAAAATAATTTCTTCAAAATTTTTTATTTTGTTCTGTACAGCAACAAGCATGTACCAAAGAAACACTATCAGAGGCAGACATAACAGTACATCCAGTGCTAGATACATTTCAACTGCTATAGACTATGCACAAGGTGTGTTGAAGACCTGTTTATTAGATAATATATTTGTTATAGTGGGACATACTGTATCTATCTTTGAGTGATATAATGTTATTCTGTGTTCTGTATAGGGCCGAACACCAGACAATACCACAGCACCAACAATATGGGGAGATATAGCACCACACAGTCCTTTCTACCACCAACAAGTGCACTTTTAAATTCTAGCATGGTTCTACAAGGTTTGTGATGTCTTGTATAATGGATTATAATTAAATCCACATACTGTACCATATATAGTAGATTTAGTAGATATTTATGCAATAATTATCCAACTCTTTAATTTCTATCTATGGCATGATTTGCCTATTTTAACTTTTAGGCTTTATACATATTGGTGTAAAACATTACATTTTTTGCTTGGATCCTGCACTGCTCTAGGAGTCTTCTGGATTTTGTATTAAAATACTTTTCTGTGGTAAATATATATATATATATATATATATATATATATATATATATATATATTTACATTTCTTCAATTGGATGTTTGCCTTTTAATAATTAATCAGTGTTCAGTGTTCATCTTTATTAAGTGATTATTCTTTAAATTAAACAAAAATATATAGCAATTTTTTATTTATTTTTTAAAAACCTTAGTCTTTGAGTAAAGGAGACTGTTTATACTAGTTAGGGAAACCTATCTATCCTCAGTGGGATCCTATGCAGTGACTTATAGAATACCCTATAGGATCTAAGCTAAATATTTTATCCAGGATATTTATCTTAAAATATTTCCTTCACTATTTCCAAATCTTGAATTTTGTCCTTTAGAGACAACAAACATGTACCCCATAAATGCCAGCAGAGGGAGACAAAGCAGTACACCTGGTCCTAAATACACCTCTGAGTCTTCACCTGCTACAGATGCACAAGGTTTGTTGAACACCCGTGCATTAGATCACAGATTAGTTTAAGTGGAACTGAAATTCTGCCCATCCAATTGAGCACTTGATAACAGGTGCACTGTCTGTCAGCTTCACTCCCTTAATTATTTACTGATTTAATGTGATTGTTTGTTCTGCACAGGGGCTAAAACAAAACTATACCCCAGCACCACCCGCATGGGGACATATAGCATCACACAGACTATTCCACAGATGACAAGCGCTCTTCTACATTCTAGCACAGTTGAGCAAGGTTTGTAATATCTTCTGAAATGGATTATAATAAATCCAATACTGTATTCTTAGAGAGAGTTTTTATTTTTTTCTTTGTAGATTTACTAAATATTTAAACATCGATTATCCATCTTTTTCACTTTGCAGTCTAAAATATTATTTTCCTGTTTGAACTTTCAGGATTAAAAAAACATTGGTTTGCAGCTTTATTACTTAACCCTTTTGAGTGCTAAGCAATTTACCACCTGGGTGCTAAGCTGGATTTGAGTTTTTTTTGTTCTTTTTTAAATTAAATATATGTTTTTACTTTTTTGTCCTCCCAAGATCCCCAAGACTTATACTGTTGGGAAGGTGATTACCTTTCCAATGGTGGGTCTTGGGGGTCTGTAGCTACTTAGATGCCTGAGATACAGGCTTCTAAGCAGCATGCCCCCATTTCCCTATACTGTCCATTGTAATTTTTAAATAAAATTGTGCAGTGATGTCATCACATCATTTCGTGTGACGTCACTGTGCAAAATGTGAAGCCCCAGCGATGCCTGTCACTATACAGACCAGATCGCCGGGGTGGGAGTCAGTGGGAGCCCCCAGATTGCTCTCAAGGTTGGTGAGTGCTAGCGATGGCTTTGAGCCGTCGTCAGCACCTGACTGGGACAATTTGCGATGGCTCAGAGCCATCGTTAGCACTCAAAGGGTTAATGCTTGCATCACACAGTGCTACAATTTTCAGTTTTTAATCTTATTTAGCATGTATTACAGCTTGGTTTCACGCAAAACTTCATGCATGCCCTTCTCTCTTCACGCTCTTCTCTCATTAGCCACTCCTGATTCACTGCAATTTAAACAGCCATGCAGATCTGCTACGTGCATATGTAAGAAGTTTATTTCCTGTTTGCTTACAGAGTTCTTTGTATTGATCTCAATGCTCTCCTGAACTATTGACCTTGGCTTGGACTCTATTCACCTTAAAAAACATTGGTCCGCAGCTTTATTACTTAATGCTTGCATGTTGGGCTGCTCCCTGTCTTCACCACACCATGCTACAATTTTCAGTATTTTTTTAACTTTCTTTAGCATGTATTACAGCTTGGTTTCATGCAAAACTTCATGCATGCCCTTCTCTCTTCACTCTTCTCTCATTAGCTTCTACTGACTGATTCACTGCAATTATTTAAACAGCCATGCAGGTCTGCTTCGTGCATATGCAAGGAGTTTGTTTCCTGTTTGCTTACAGTTTTCTATCTATTGATCTCAATGCTCTTCTGAACTATTGACCTGGGCTTGGACTCTATTCACCTTTGGTTAAACCCATTTGCCTTGCCTGGGTTCTTGCAGCTTTTTGAAACTTACTTTTGATTGGACCTCAATCTTTCCTCTAGTTTAACCCCTGGAGCCTAGATTCTGTCTGCATTTTGGATTTGATCTGACTGGACCTTGATCTTGTCTTTGGTTTTACAACTTGTGCCTTACATGAATTCTGTTTGCCTATTGGGTTTTGATTTCTCAATAAACTTTGATATTGGACTTAAAAAGTTCTGATATACCTGTGAAAACTTTATTCATTATTTTTTGTGTTTGTAAAACTAAGATATTTTCACTTTGTCTAACGCAAGTGAACTGTATTGGTATTTATTAAGCGTATTAAATTCTAAGCTTATTTTCTGAAGCCGACTTGCTTATACTCTGCAACTGGGGTCTGATCAATTATACCAGAATCCTTACATTCTACATTAGAATTTAATTATTGATCCACTGCATAAAGACCATGTGTTTGACATTATAAGGTGTAAATAACCAAATTTAGAAAATGTATAAATCCTTTCTTCAAAATTTTGAATTTTGTTCTGTGCAGCAACAAGCATGTACCAAAGAAACACTATCAGAGGCAGCCATAACAGTACATCCAGTGCTAGATACATCACTGACATTTCACCTGCTACAGACCATGCACTAGGTGTGTTGAATACCTGTTTATTAGATAATATATTTGTTATAGTGGAACATATCTATCTATGAGTGATATAACGTAATTCTGTGTCCTGTACAGGGATGAACACCAGACTATACCCCAGCACCACCAGTACGGGGATATATAGCACCACACAGTCCTTTCTACCACTAACAAGGGCACTTCTACATTCTAGCATGGTTCCGCAAGGTTTGTGATGTCTTGTACAATGGACTATAATTAAATTCACATACTGTACCACACATAGTAGATTTAGCAAATATTTATGCCAGAAATTTATGGCATGATTTGCAGATTTTAACTTTCAGGTTTTATACTTATAAGTTTAAAACATTAAACTTATCGCTTGGATCCTGCACTGCTCCAGAAGTCTTCTTGATTCTGAATTAAATGCCTTTTAATTGTTAATCAATGTTCAGTGTTCATCTTTTAAGGAAATGATTTTTGATTATGCTTTAAATCCATTTTACGTTTAATGTTGCTGCAGACAAATTTACCACTGTTCCAATTACAACAAAAATTTATAGCAAATGTATTTTCTTTAAAGACCTTAGTCTTAGAGTAAAGGAGAGTATTTATACTAGTGAGGGAAACCTATCTATCCTGAGTGTGATCCTATGCACTAACTTATAAAATACCCTATAGGCTGTAAGATGAAATATTTTATCCAGGATATTTATCTTAAAATATTTCCTTCCTATTTCCAAATCTGGAATTTTGTCCTGTAGAGACAACAACAAACATGTACCCCATAAAGGCCAGCAGAGGGAGACAAAGCAGTACACCTGGTCCTAAATACACCTCTGAGTTTTCACCTGCTACAGATGTACAAGGTTTGTTGAAGACCAGTGCAAAAGATCATAGATTTGTTTAAGTGGAACTGATTTTCTGCCCATCCAATTGAGCACTTGATAACATGTGAACTGACTGTCAGCTTCATTCCCTTAATTATTTACTGATATAAGTATGTGCAATGTTAAAGTGAAACAAACAGGTAAACAAACACAAATAATGAGCATTCTCTAGATGAGCTAGCTAATAATAACAGAATCCTATGTCAGCTATATTCAATCCATATGGTATCAGTAAGGTTTAATTGCATGTTATCGCTAACTATATAAACCCAGGAGGCATAAGTATGTATGATATAATAAAACTGGACTATGTATTTGAGTCTAAAATAATGATCCATTACTAACGTGATGTGTGCTGACAACTGGAAAGTAAAATATGTGACATGAATGAATACACATTCAAAGAAAAATTAATAACAGGGGTGGGGTTAACATTTTATAAAACTGTTTATGAGAGACTATTAATTATAAACTTAGCGTAATCAATGATCCAAGCTATTAAAATTCAAGCCCAAAGGCTGTCATCAAGACTTAGTAGTCCAGCTATGATAGTTATTGAGGTTGGAGTGCAGTAGTAGCCTTAAACCGGTACCTGAATTCAGAGCGTCAGGGTTATTCAGAGAGGGGTCGAGCACGGAGTAGGTAGTGAAGTATCATTGGCATTGTTCTTTCAACCTACTCCTATTGGCTCGTCAAGAGAGGCTCTAGTAGGGGCATTGAGACTCATGTTAGGTGAGTGACCATCTGAGTGTCTAGGCTCCGGTAAGCAGTCAGATCGTATGTACCGCCAGGATGCATGACTGGAACAAATTTCTCCACTCCTCGCATCCCCATTTAGAGCTATGGACTGACGTGGGTAAGTTAGCATATTCAAACTGCTCAGGCGTGACATCTCTAATGATGTAGCAAGATCAGTTTTCCGTTTTTTTCGACAACAGCCTTATCTGCATCTCCGGGGCACTGATGGACAGCACTCTCCTCAGACGGCACAGGTATAATCTATGCCTCTGACTCTGCTTCTGATGCATTCCACTCACGCATGGTTTCGGGTCCTGCAGACTCCAGTAATTCTTCCAAAGTCACAGGTCTCCTCATCTGGGGATTTAACGCAAGTAGAGATTTCTTTGGGAAGGCGCAGATTAGTTCCCCATGCAGGTAAGAGATGGGGACCTCCAAATCATCTGTTACCATCTCGCAGGGTATAAGATCACCAGTTAGTCCCGTTACCATCAGACTTGTGTGTTCCAGATGTAGCCTCTTATTGTTTTGGGCAGTTATCAGGATATCATATAGCTCTTATTCTAGACTCCAAAAATGTTCCTCTATAAGCCGGGTCAATGTCAACTACCATCTATGTAGACCCTCCATTTTGAAATAAAGGGTAGGTGGGCTACCAAGCAGCAGAGTCCCAAATTATGCTTTAGTATTGAGGAAATATCCTATTGCAGGATAGCTTAACCCCAGAGTTTGGGGGTGTAATTGTGCGGCAGCCCCAGACCTATGATTCACGTCTCACACAGACTTTGATTAGTGAGATCCTCTCGTTACTTGAACATGGCAGTTGTAAAATGGCTGCTAGGCCTGAGGAGATGCATGTCTCACAGCTGTCTCAGAGAACATAGGCAAGGATGCAGTTGAGACATCCACTTTTAGCATCTGTCGGATCTCGGTTGAACAGATGATCGGAAGAGAATAAAATAGTGTAGATTTTCTGCAGGAAAGCCATACAAAATCTATCTGGTATCAGGAGCTTCACACAGATGCAACCTACTGCACTGAGAGCAGGCTCCACCCCCTTCAGTAGTTTTTTTAATCTTATTTAGCATGTATTACAGCTTGGTTTCATGCAAAACGTCACGCATGTCCTTCTCTCTTCACGCTCTTCTCTCATTAGCCACTCCTGATTCATTGCAATTATTTAAACAGTCATGTAGGTCTGCTATGTTCCTATGCAAGGAGTTTGTTTCCTGTTTGCTTACAGAGTTCTTTGTATTGATCTCAATGCTCTCCTGAACTATTGACCTGGGCTTGGACTCTATTCACCCTTGGTTAAACCCATTTGCTTTGCCTGGGTTCTTGCAGTTTTTGGATCTTACTTTTGATTGGACCTCAATCTTTCCTCTAGTTTAATCCATAGGGGTCAATTTATCAAGCTCCCCGTGAAGGCTTGCCAGAAACAGAAGTTATGAAGCAGCAGTCTAAAGACCGCTGCTCCATAAACTGTCTGCCTGCTCTGAGGCAGCGGACAGAAATCAAACTGATCGAATACGATTGGGTTGATTGACACCCCCTGCTAGCGGCCAATTGGCCGCGAATCTGCAGGGGGCAGCATTGCACCAGAAGTTCACAAGAACTGCTGGTGCAATGATAAATGCTGACAGAGTATGCTCTCTGCATTTATCGATGTGCAGCGAACATGATACGCTACATCATATCATGTCCACTCGCACTATAATAATTTGACCCCCTGGAGTCTTGCCTGGATTCTGTCTGCATTTAAGATTTGATCTGACTGGACCTTGATCTTGTCTTTCGCTTTACAACTTGTGCCTTACATGGATTCTGTATGCCTACTGGGTTTTGATTTCTCAAAAATCTTTGATATTGGACTTGCAAGGTCCTGAGTAACCTGTGAAATCTTTATTCATTATTTTTTGTGTTTGTAAAACTAAGCTATTTTTACTTTGTCTAACCCAAGTGAATTGTATTTAGTTTTATTAAGCCTATTAAATTATAAGCTTAATTTCTGAAGCCGACTTGCTTATACTCTACAACTGGGGTCTACTCAATTATACCAGAATCATTACAACAACATTCTATATTGGAATTTAATTATTGATCCACTGCATGAAGGTCATGTGTTTGACATCATAAGTTGTGAATACCCAAATACCACATAGTATAGATTTTAATTCTCAATTTAGGAAATTTAAAAATAATTTCTTCAAAATTTTTAATTTTGTTCTGTACAGCAACAAGCATGTACCAAAGAAACACTATCAGAGGCAGACATAACAGTTAATCCAGTGCTAGATACATTTCAACTGCTATAGACCATGCCCAAGGTGTGTTGAAGACCTCTTTATTAGATAATATATTTGTTATAGTGGGACATACTGTATCTATCTATGAGTGATATAATGTTATTCTGTGTACTGTATAGGGCCGAACACCAGACAATACCACAGCACCAACAATATGGGGAGATATAGCACCACACAGTCCTTTCTACCACCAACAAGTGCACTTTTAAATTCTAGCATGGTTCTACAAGGTTTGTGATGTCTTGTATAATGGATTATAATTAAATCCACATACTGTACCATACATAGTAGATTTAGTAGATATTTATGCAAGAATTATCCAACTCTTTAATTTCTATCTATGGCATGATTTGCCTATTTTAACTTTTAGGCTTTATACATATTGGTGTAAAACATTACATTTTTTGCTTGGATCCTGCACTGCTCTAGGAGTCTTCTGGATTTTGTATTAAAATATATTTACATTTCTTCAATTGGATGTTTGCCTTTTAATAATTAATCAGTGTTCAGTGTTCATCTTTATTAAGTGATTATTCTTTAAATTAAACAAAAATATATAGCAATTTTTTATTTATTTTTTAAAAACCTTAGTCTTTGAGTAAAGGAGACTGTTTATACTAGTTAGGGAAACCTATCTATCCTCAGTGGGATCCTATGCAGTGACTTATAGAATACCCTATAGGATCTAAGCTAAATATTTTATCCAGGATATTTATCTTAAAATATTTCCTTCACTATTTCCAAATCTTGAATTTTGTCCTTTAGAGACAACAAACATGTACCCCATAAATGCCAGCAGAGGGAGACAAAGCAGTACACCTGGTCCTAAATACACCTCTGAGTCTTCACCTGCTACAGATGCACAAGGTTTGTTGAACACCCGTGCATTAGATCACAGATTAGTTTAAGTGGAACTGAAATTCTGCCCATCCAATTGAGCAATTGATAACAGGTGCACTGTCTGTCAGCTTCACTCCCTTAATTATTTACTGATTTAACGTCATTGTTTGTTCTGCACAGGGGCTAAAACAAACCTATACCCCAGCACCACCAGCATGGGGACATATAGCACCACACAGTCTATTCCACAGATGACAAGCGCTCTTCTACATTCTAGCACAGTTGAGCAAGGTTTGTAATATCTTCTAAAATGTATTATATTAAATCCATTACTGTATTCTTAGAGAGAGTTTTTATTTTTTTCTTTGTAGATTTACTAAATATTTAAACATCGATTATCCATCTTTTTCACTTTGCAGTCTAAAATATTATTTTCCTGTTTGAACTTTCAGGATTAAAAAAACATTGGTTTGCAGCTTTATTACTTAACCCTTTTGAGTGCTAAGCAATTTACCACCTGGGTGCTAAGCTGGATTTGAGTTTTTTTTATTCTTTTTTAAATTAAATATATGTTTTTACTTTTTTCTCCTCCCCAGATCCCCAAGACTTATACTGTTGGGAAGGTGATTACCTTTCCAATGGTGGGTCTTGGGGGTCTGTAGCTACTTAGATGCCTGAGATACAGGCTTCTAAGCAGCATGCCCCCATTTCCCTATACTGTCCATTGTAATTTTTAAATAAAATTGTGCGGTAATGTCATCACATCATTTCGTGTGACGTCACTGTGCAAAATGTGAAGCCCCAGCGATGCCTGTCACTATACAGACCAGATCGCCGGGGTGGGAGTCAGTGGGAGCCCCCAGATTGCTCTCAAGGTTGGTGAGTGCTAGCGATGGCTTTGAGCCGTTGTCAGCACCTGACTGGGACAATTTGCGATGGCTCAGAGCCATCGTTAGCACTCAAAGGGTTAATGCTTGCATGTTGGGCTGCTCCCAATCTTCATCACACAGTGCTACAATTTTCAGTTTTTAATCTTATTTAGCATGTATTACAGCTTGGTTTCACGCAAAACTTCATGCATGCCCTTCTCTCTTCACGCTCTTCTCTCATTAGCCACTCCTGATTCACTGCAATTTAAACAGCCATGCAGATCTGCTACGTGCGTATGTAAGAAGTTTATTTCCTGTTTGCTTACAGAGTTCTTTGTATTGATCTCAATGCTCTCCTGAACTATTGACCTTGGCTTGGACTCTATTCACCTTAAAAAACATTGGTCCGCAGCTTTATTACTTAATGCTTGCATGTTGGGCTGCTCCCTGTCTTCACCACACCATGCTACAATTTTCAGTATTTTTTTAACCTTCTTTAGCATGTATTACAGCTTGGTTTCATGCAAAACGTCATGCATGCCCTTCTCTCTTCACTCTTCTCTCATTAGCTTCTACTGACTGATTCACTGCAATTATTTAAACAGCCATGCAGGTCTGCTACGTGCATATGCAAGGAGTTTGTTTCCTGTTTGCTTACAGTTTTCTATCTATTGATCTCAATGCTCTTCTGAACTATTGACCTGGGCTTGGACTCTATTCACCTTTGGTTAAACCCATTTGCCTTGCCTGGGTTCTTGCAGCTTTTTGAAACTTACTTTTGATTGGACCTCAATCTTTCCTCTAGTTTAACCCCTGGAGCCTAGATTCTGTCTGCATTTTGGATTTGATCTGACTGGACCTTGATCTTGTCTTTGGTTTTACAACTTGTGCCTTACATGAATTCTGTTTGCCTATTGGGTTTTGATTTCTCAATAAACTTTGATATTGGACTTAAAAAGTTCTGATATACCTGTGAAAACTTTATTCATTATTTTTTGTGTTTGTAAAACTAAGATATTTTCACTTTGTCTAACCCAAGTGAACTGTATTGGTATTTATTAAGCGTATTAAATTCTAAGCTTATTTTCTGAAGCCGACTTGCTTATACTCTGCAACTGGGGTCTGATCAATTATACCAGAATCCTTACATTCTACATTAGAATTTAATTATTGATCCACTGCATAAAGACCATGTGTTTGACATTATAAGGTGTAAATAACCAAATTTAGAAAATGTATAAATCCTTTCTTCAAAATTTTGAATTTTGTTCTGTGCAGCAACAAGCATGTACCAAAGAAACACTATCAGAGGCAGCCATAACAGTACATCCAGTGCTAGATACATCACTGACATTTCACCTGCTACAGACCATGCACTAGGTGTGTTGAATACCTGTTTATCAGATAATATATTTGTTATAGTGGAACATATCTATCTATGAGTGATATAACGTAATTCTGTGTCCTGTACAGGGATGAACACCAGACTATACCCCAGCACCACCAGTACGGGGATATATAGCACCACACAGTCCTTTCTACCACTAACAAGGGCACTTCTACATTCTAGCATGGTTCCGCAAGGTTTGTGATGTCTTGTACAATGGACTATAATTAAATTCACATACTGTACCACACATAGTAGATTTAGCAAATATTTATGCCAGAAATTTATGGCATGATTTGCAGATTTTAACTTTCAGGTTTTATACTTATAAGTTTAAAACATTAAACTTATCGCTTGGATCCTGCACTGCTCCAGAAGTCTTCTTGATTCTGAATTAAATGCCTTTTAATTGTTAATCAATGTTCAGTGTTCATCTTTTAAGGAAATGATTTTTGATTATGCTTTAAATCCATTTTACGTTTAATGTTGCTGCAGACAAATTTACCACTGTTCCAATTACAACAAAAATTTATAGCAAATGTATTTTCTTTAAAGACCTTAGTCTTAGAGTAAAGGAGAGTATTTATACTAGTGAGGGAAACCTATCTATCCTGAGTGTGATCCTATGCACTAACTTATAAAATACCCTATAGGCTGTAAGATGAAATATTTTATCCAGGATATTTATCTTAAAATATTTCCTTCCTATTTCCAAATCTGGAATTTTGTCCTGTAGAGACAACAACAAACATGTACCCCATAAAGGCCAGCAGAGGGAGACAAAGCAGTACACCTGGTCCTAAATACACCTCTGAGTTTTCACCTGCTACAGATGCACAAGGTTTGTTGAAGACCAGTGCAAAAGATCATAGATTTGTTTAAGTGGAACTGATTTTCTGCCCATCCAATTGAGCACTTGATAACATGTGAACTGACTGTCAGCTTCATTCCCTTAATTATTTACTGATTTAATGTGATTGTTTGTTCTGCACAGGGACAAAAACAAAACTATACCCCAGCACCACCAGCAAGGGGACATATAGCACCACACAGTCTATTCCACAGATGACAAGCGCTCTTCTACATTCTAGCACAGTTGAGCAAGGTTTGTAATATCTTCTGAAATGGATTATAATAAATCCAATACTGTATTCTTAGGGAGAGTTTGTATTTTTTAATTGTTGTTCTTTGAAGATTTAGTACATATTTATATATGGATTATTCATGTTTTCACTTTACAGTCTAAAATATGATTTTACAGTCTCAGCTTTCAGGATTAAAAAACTTTGGTCTGCAGCTTTATTATTTATTATGCATGCTAGGTTGCTCCCAATCTTCATCCGTGCTACAATTTCCAGTGTTTTTTTATCTTACTTGCATGTATTACAGCTTGGTATCGTGCAAAACTTCAAGCATGCCCTTCTCTCTTCACGCTCTTCTCTCATTAGCTACTCCTGATTCACTGCAATTATTTAAACAGCCTTTAAGGTCTGCTACGTTCCTATGCAAAGAGTTTGTTTCCTGTTTGCTTACAGAGTTCTTTGTATTGATTTCAATGCTCTTCTGAACTATTGACCTGGACTTGGACTCTATTCACCTTTGGTTAAACCCATTTGCCTTGCCTGGGTTCTTGCAGTTTTTGGATCTTACTTTTGATTGGACCTCAATCTTTCCTCTAGTTTAACCCATAGGGGTCAATTTATCAAGCTCCGTAAAAAAGACCGCTGCTCCATAACCTGTCCGCCTGCTCTGAGGCAGTGGACAGAAACCAACCCGATCGAATACGATCGGGTTGATTGACATCCCCTGCTAGCGGCCTATTGGCCGCGAATCTGCAGGGGACAGCATTGCACCAGCAGTTTACAAGAACTGCTGGTGCAATGATAAATGCCGACAGCGTATGTGCAGTGGACATGATACGCTACATCGTATCTTGTCTCCTATAATAAATTGTTTCCCTGGATTCTGTCTGCATTTAAGATTTGATCTGACTGGACCTTGATCTTGTCTTTTGTTTTACAACTTGTGCCTTACATGGATTCTGTATGCCTATTGGGTTTTGATTTCTCAATAAACTTTGATATTGGACTTGCATGGTCCTGAGTAACCTGTGGAAACTTTATTCATTATTTTTTGTTTTTGTAAAACTAAGCTATTTTTACTTTGTCTAACCCAAGCAAATTGTATTTAGTTCTATTAAGCCTATTAAATTATAAGCTTAATTTCTGAAGCCGACTTGCTAATACTCTGCAACTGGGGTCTGCTGAATTATACCAGAATCATTATAACAACATTCTACATTGGAATTTAATTATTGATCCACTGCATAAAAGCCATGTGTTTGACATCATAAGTTGTGAACAACCAAATACCACATAGTATACATTTTTTTTTTTTTTTTTTTTTTTTTAAACAAGCTTTATTAAACATAAAGAAACATCATACAAAGACAAAATGTTACACCATCATAGTATACAAGAGGGCTTGTGTTTAAGTTATCCAAAAACTGAAAGCTATGGAGAGATATTGACGTGAGTCCAATATTAAACAGTGTTCAGAAATGTGCCCTCCCCGAGGTCGGAGAGGGCGAGTCCTCTGCTGTTTTAACTACAATGTCCTCTGGTCATTAGTGAGAAAAGTATCTCTGGCGTAACATTCAATATAATAAAACTCGGGTTTTTATTGCTAAACAGTTCAACATTTTTTTTGTACTTTGCTTGTTCTTAAAAAGAAGTAAACATTTTAACACGAACCAAAAGATATACGGAAGACAGATAAGATAGGGTTCAGAGCGTTTAAGAAGGGAGAGAAAAAAAAGGGGGAGGGAAGGGGAAGAGAGAGAAGGGGGAGAGAAAAATAAATAAATAAATAAATAAAAAAAAAATAAAAAAATTGTCGAATATTTGTAATTGCATGCATTAGCACGGTCGGGAGTATAAAAGTATAGGTAATGGTCCACCATTATTGTGGATGTGTAGGAGGAGGGTTCCAAGTGGCCAACATCAGTTCATATGTGGCCATCTGGTTGCTCCTGAGGTAATGGAATTTCTCTAGGATCAACAGTTCCTCTACTGCGGAACGCCAATCAGAGAGGGCAGGTGTTTCTCTAGATTTCCACAACTTTGGTATTAGTCTCTTAGCTCCAGTGAGCATGATCAGGAGAAGGGCCCGGTTATGGCTGCTCTTAGTGTCGGGAAGATGAAGAAATAGTAAAGTTTCTGGAGATGTGGGGATATTTAAGTTCAATTTATCAGACATCTCCTTCAGGACTGACGTCCAATAGTTGGTCAATTTGGGGCATTCCCACCAAATATGAATAAGAGTACCCTGTTCACCACACCCTCTCCAGCAGGCATCTCTGACTGTCGGGAAAATCTGATGGAGTCTGTGTGGGGTGTAGTACCATCTTAAGAGTAGTTTAATATGTATTTCTTGGACTGTGGCTGAGACAGAGGAACGTTTAATTAACTTAAACGATTTAAGCCAATCATCTTCTTCAATAATAGAATTAAGGTCCCTATTCCATGATCTAACAAATGAGGGGAGTGGAGTGTCTGGAGGGGTCAAGAGTAATTTATATATTTTTGAAATTAGTCGTCTTGGCGGTGAAGTCCCTGTACAGAGTGTTTCAAAGGGAGTAAGGTCTCTGAGAAAGTTTCCTCTGTCGTTATGGTGTGACAAGTAGTGCGATAACTGATGATATCTTAACCATGAGGAAAAGACTTCCCCATGGAGGTCAACCATCTCCTGTTGTGATCGTAATCTGCCGTTATGGAGAGCGAAATGTAGTATTCCTAATCTCAGATTATGTGGTGCAGTTTTACGTTTACACAATTCATAATAGGGAATCTCAGGATTTTCAAGAATCGGAAGCATTGGTGATGATCTTGCCGATATGTGTGTGCTAGTTGCAAGTAATCTATCCCATTCAAAAAATGTTTCTGACGTTAGATGATATTTGTGTAAAAGTTTAGGGCGCTTAGAGGCATGGATCCACGCGAAGGATGCCACATTGTTGGTATGAAGGATCTGTCCATCTAACCTAACCCATTGTTTCTGGGCTGTGTTGTGTGACCACTCCACCAATCTCTGAAGGAGTATAGCTCTTCTATACAAGGCCAGATTAGGAAATCCCAGCCCCCCCCTATCTCTAGGAAGGTATAGTGTTTTTTTTGGTATTCTGGGTTTTACTCCAGTCCAGATAAACCGTTCTAGGGAACCCTGTAGTTGTAATAAGAAGTCTGTGGGCAGACGTATAGGTACAGTTTGTAAAACGTACAATATACGTGGCAAAATGTTCATCTTAATTAGACTTATTTTTCCCAGCCAGGATAAGGATTTATTTCTCCAGGAGGAAAGATCATTAATTATTTCCCTACGTAATGCAAGGTAATTATGTTTATATAAATCTGAGGGGTTTGCTGACAGATAAATGCCTAGATACTTCAGTTTGGATGTAGCCAAGGGAACATTGTAATACGTAGCTAAGAGTCGGATTTGTTCTGCAGGGGTATTAATGTTAAGGAGCTCCGACTTCGAGAGGTTCAGATGAAAATTAGACATCTCACCATATTCTTGAATCTCTCTCAGTAACTCTGGGATGGACGTTTCTACATTAGTGAGGGTGTAAAGAACATCATCGGCGTATAACGCCTGTTTATACTCCATATCACCTATTCTAATACCCGTAATATTTGAATTAAGCCTGACCTTTTGCGCCAGGGCTTCTATGGAAAGGGCAAAAAGTAAAGGGGATAGAGGACATCCCTGACGGGTTCCATTTGATATTTTAAAGGTATTTGATAGTGTTCCATTTATCCTAATTCGTGCATTTGGGGATGAGTATAGTGCGAAGACCATATTCAAGAAGGGTTCTCCAAAATTCATGGTCCTCATAACCTGACGCAGAAAAGACCAATCGACCCGGTCAAAGGCCTTCTCTGCGTCAGTCGAGAACAGCGCCATAGGCACCCTCTCAGCCTGCGCATAGTTTATCAGCTGAATCACCTTATTGGTATTATCCCGCGCCTCTCTCCCCGGCACAAAACCAACTTGGTCAGATGAGATGAGACTCGGCAAAAATCTGTTGAGGCGATTCGCCAGGACTTTGGCTAGAATTTTTATGTCCAAATTTAATAAGGATATAGGTCTGAAATTAGCTGGGGAGGTAGGTGGCTTTCCGGGCTTGGGGATAACTGTAATATATGCTTCAAGCATAGAGCTAGAGAGTGTGGGCTGTTCTATTAAATTATTGAAAAGTTGGAGCATTAGGGAACTCAAAGTGCCCCCGAATAGTTTGTAATACCTAGGCGAGAAACCATCCGGACCCGGGCTTTTCCCACTCGGGAAATCCTTAATGGCTTGTGTTATTTCGTCTGCTGAAATGCATTTATCTAGGCTATCTCTTTGTTCTGTATCTAATTGAGGCAGTTTCAGTGTGGTTAAGTATTGTATCACCAGACTTTCTTTCTCGGAGCTGACTCCGCCAGAGTCCTCTGGTCTCTGAGGTTGTTTGATGTTGTATAGTGATTGATAGAATGAATGAAAAGAATGAGCTATTTGTTTTGAGCCTTTTAATATCGACCCGTCTGGATTTTGCATCTCATGTATATGTGTTTTAAGTTGTTTTCTTCGGACTGCCCTAGCCAACAATTTGCCTGGCTTATTGCCTCCTTCATAGTATTGCTGCTTTAGATGTAACATTTTGCGTTGATAGGCCTCCCACAAATGTGTATTTAAATCTGATTTAGCTTTCTCTAACTTCATTTTAGTATCTAAATCTGAGGGGTCTTCTTTGTGTTTCTTTTCTATTTGAATAATGTTTTGAAGCAATTGCGTGTGTCTTGTTCTGCGGTTCCTATTAAGTCTCGCCTGGTGTTTGAGAAACTCACCCCGCATCACGCATTTATGTGCCTCCCAAACTGTTACAGCTGAGGTCTGGGAAGGACAATTATGAGCTAGGTATTCAGTCAGTGATTTTTGTATGTCAATTTTTATTAGAGGGTCATTTAATAGGGAGTCGTCTAGTCTCCAGGTATATGTTGTAGGTGGTAAGTCAGGCCAATGTACTGTGCAGGTAACGGGGGCGTGGTCAGACCAAGTGATCGGTCCAATTGAGCAGTCAGTGATCATGTCCAATCCGTTAGAGTCAGTAAAGAAATAGTCTATACGAGAATATTTGTTGTGTGGGGATGAAAAAAAAGTGAAGTCTTTGTTGGTTGGGTGTAGCGTCCGCCAGACATCATGTAAATGTAAATTTGTGAATGTGGACCTGACAGATTTAATTATTTTGGGTGAGGTGCTAGTTAATCCGTTTGATGTATCCAATTGTGCGTCCATGGTGATATTGAAGTCACCGGATAGAAACACCGGGCCCCTCGCATGATCCAAGAGAATCTTAGAAAATTTAGTCAGGAATAGATGCTGGTCAGAATTTGGGCTGTACAGTGTGGCTAAAGTGATAGGGTGCTCATACAGTAGACCCGTGACTATCAAATACCTGCCCTCTGGATCTTTTTCTACGTGTAAATTTTTCAGTGGGACTGAGTGGTGAATCAATATACCCACCCCACATCTCTTAGTAGTGCCAGAGGCAAAAAAAGCAGTCGGGTATTGTGCGTTAAACCATTTCGGCTCTCTTCCCCTGCTGAAATGTGTCTCTTGGAAGAAGAGAACATGACTATGTAATTTCTTGAGAGCATTAAAAGCGATGGATCTCTTACCTGGATTATTTAACCCTTTGGCATTGACCGTGGTCAATGTTATGGTATGAGCGCCATATCTACTAGCACGTTGAGTCATTCTGGAAGAAAAAAAAAAAAAAAAAAAAAAAAGGAGGAGGATGGGTAGGGAAAGATATCGGACGATTAAAGTGTAAAGAAGGGTTAGTGAGGGCAATTAAAGGATATATGAAAGAAAGTATTCAGTTTAAGAGAGTGAATATAGTTTAAAGGTATAAAGAAATAGAAAAGAAAAGTGTACAGTCAAATACTAGTTAAGCATTCAACAAAAACAGTGAAACAAAAGTACTAACGGGGTAGTAACCCTCAGGCTAATTCAAACAATAGATACTTTCGTGTCCCCTATCATGGGTCTAGCCCATTCTCTATAGGGTATTTGTACAGTTGGCATATGATAATATATGGCGAGGGGAAAGGGGAGGGAGGGGGAAGGGAAAAATGAGGGAGGTTAGGGTAGGGGTAGGATAGGTTATGAGTGAGGGGGTGAAGGGGAAGAGGGAAGGCTATATGGAAAGGAGGTAACAATCTAAAACTATTAATAAGAATATTTGAACTTATTCCCACCTTTGATAACATGCAGTAATCAACATTATAAACCTTATATTAATCAATTTTATATGATCTAAGTGCAACAAATTCTAGAAACCATGGGTCTCTAGTTGAAGGCAGTCTCAACATTAAAGGCATCATGGTACATCATAAAATAACTGTGGGCCCTTATTTCCAGGTGAACCAGGAGGGTCACCAGGGTCATATATTTGACTAAAAGCGTAGTCAAATGAAAAAGGATACAATTTAGGCAGTTCTTGAAGTAAAGTTCCTGTAATCTCAATATGGGAAGTTTCCTGCTTTGGTTGTTGTTGATCACAGGCGTGAAGAAGAGTGTCCTTGAGGCGCCTCTGGGCCGGGCAGAGGCTCAGCAATGGAGAGGCTTGTATAGAAGGCTTGCAAGTCTGCTCCTGGGCTGAACACTGCAGTCTTGTTCTGGTGTGTTGCCACTAGTGATATCGGGAATCCCCAGCGGTACTGGATTTTATGTGCTCTTAATCTGGATGTAACATGACTCAGCTCCCTTCTCTTTTGGAGGGTGGTAGGTGACAAATCTGAGAAGACTTGAATTTCCTCACCTGCATGGTGAACAGGGCTCTTAAGGCGGGCAAATTTGAGGATCTCTTCCTTGTCTTTGTAATTTAAAAAGCGAACAATTATGTCCCTAGGGGGAGCCTTAGGTGGTGGCTTAGCTCTAAGAGCTCTGTGTGCACGTTCGAGCATTATATCTGGAGCTGACGGAGAGTCTTTTAGGGTTCGAAATAAACTTTGGAGGTATCCATCAATTGCCGGTGGATGAACAGATTCAGAGACCCCTCTGAAGCGTAAATTGTTACAGCGGCCCCTGTTATCCAGGTCCTCCACCATGTCTGAGAGCTGTTGTATAGTTTCATTTTTGTGTTGGAGCTCCGTGTTCAATAATTGTACCGATGTTGCTTGTTCATGTTGCGTCGTTTCCACTTGCGAGACCCTGGCATCCAGTATTGTGATGTCTTTTCTAAGGTCATTGAAAAGGGTACGCATCTCTTGAACTGCATTTTTGATGTCCTCTTTTGAGGATAAATGTTTTAGATCTTCTTTCGTTATGCATTCACTGTTAGAGGCCATTTTGTCAAGATCTTTTTGCTGTACAGCAGAGTATGGCAGATTAGTCTCCACAATATCAATAGTTGGAGAGCAGGGTTGTTCCACTTGCTTTAGATATTTATTTAATGTGCTTGCAGTTGTAATTTTGTCAATTTTAACTTGTTTCTTGCCAGGCATTACTCAGTCTCTTATTGAAAGGAGGGGAAAAAAAAAAAAAAAAAATCTCACTTTTCTCTTCTTTTTCTTCTCTTTTTTTTCCTTTTATTTGTTATTTTTTATTCTCCTTCCTCCCTCCCACTTTATTTTATCCCTTCCTATGAAGCTGCCAAGACTCTGCTGTGTTAAAGTAATGTGGATAACTTCACTTTCTCTTTATACCAATGCATATATTCTTACTTGGCCTGAAAGTTATGACTCATTAATATTATGATACATCGATGGTAAAAAAGAGTTTGCTAGACTAGAGTGATAATGTTAATGTATATCTCTAATTTTAATCTTAAAAATTGATGCAGTTTTTACACCTCTCTGAATGATGTCAGACTTATAGTGCAGTATAAGTTACAGAAGCAATCAAAAAGATTCCCAGTAACAAAAGGTGCCAGCCTGAGCAATGGGCCTTAATTACTCCGGTTAATTGTCAGGTGGCCTTCTCATGCATGTCATTGTATTGTTGACATGGGATAACAGTGTGTTGGTGCCTCTAATCCCCTTATCAAATCTAGAGGTGGCTGTAGTAGCTTGTGAAGAGCTTGTGAAGATGCGTGACGCAACCAAGCCCCAGGCTGTATAATGCGGCGCGGCCGCGTGTAAAGCTGTGTATCCTACCTCGGGTCTGTGCGAGAAGGTTATAGTATCACTGAGAAGTCCGGCGGTAAGCGTTATCTTCTTTTGCTTACTCCTCCGGTCCGCACGAAGGAGCGGTGTATAATGTATTATGTCGGCGCCACCGCACTTTCCTTGCTGAGTGTTCAGCTGCCTGAGGCCTGATCGCGGCTGTCTGCCCTATCTCCAAGGGGTCTCCGTCGGCAGTGGGGATTTGGTAGTCTAGCAAGGGGTGCTGTACAATTGTTCCTCCTTTTGAAAACTTTGAGCCATAAAATAAAAAGATTATGCCATTTTTATGTTAAATTCGCCTGAGGGTTTAAGGAGCAGACTTAAAACACAGCCATCTGCCTGCGTGGCTTGGCTCCGCCCCCCCATAGTATACATTTTAATTCTTAATTTTGGAAATTTAAAAATAATTTCTTCAAAAACTTAACTTATGCTTACCTGATAATTTTATTTTCTTCAGATGGAAAGAGTCCACAGCTGCATGCATTACTTTTGGGAATTCAGAACCTGGCCACCAGGAGGAGGCAAAGACACCCCAGCCAAAGGCTTAAATACCTCCCCCACTTCCCTCATCCCACAGTCATTTTGCCGAGGGAACAAGGAACAGTAGAAGAAATATCAGGGGAAAAAGGTGCCAGAAGAACAAAAATAACAGATGCCCCACAGAAAAAATATGAGCGGGGAGCTGTGGACTCTTTCCATCTGAAGAAAAGAAAATTATCAGGTAAGCATAATTTAAGTTTTTCTTCATAAACGGAAAGAGTCCACAGCTGCATTCATTACTTTTGGGAAAACAATACCCTAGCTATAGAGGACACTGAATGCAAAAACGGGAGGGTACAAGAAGCTTCCCATTCTGAGGGCACCAGGCCTGAAAAACCCTACCCAACAAAATTCTGCTTCGTCCGAAGCCGAGAACAACTTTGAAAAAAAGGAAATGGCCGAAGGACACTGACCCACAGATAGTCCACAAGCCTTGCTAGAGACTGCAGGAACTAGACTCGACTGAGTCAACCGCCTCCAAGAGACACCGTTGCCCAGCAGTCGGTCTCCAAACAACACACCCCTTACTAAAGTAAGGGAACTACCATATCCTTCCACAAGGAAGAAAAGACACGAGGAAAACATGATTGTACTTGTAAAGCACGACTAATCCCCCTTAAGGGACTCAAGGCACTGCTCATTTTATCAACCTCAAAAGGAGTGCATTAGTATGCTGAGCTAGCTGAACAGCTAGCATAAGGAACTCCAAAAAAAACCCCTAAAAAGGGCACAAACACAGAGCAAAAAACCCGAGAAACTGGGTCATGCTAACAGAGACCCAACCAGTCTCATAGAAACAAGGGGAGGCAATGCCCAGACTCCAGAAATACAGAAACCATGGGATAAGGCAGGGAGTCTGAAACAGAGAGAGGATCTTACACCAAAAAATATTGCAACTGAAAGCAACTGAAGACGAAGGTCCCCAAGTCGTAAAAAGGTAGCTCAGGATACCGAAATATTCAGAAACGAAACCTCGTGCAGCAAGCTCAGATAGGTCTAACGAACACCTGTAGCGAAGGAAAGAAGGCGCCTTCTTTCCTTCGCTACAGATTCCACTTACCTCGTCTATTTTCGGAAGAGCTGCCTGGTTTCTACACTTTGGAAACTGTCGACTACCATCATCGTTTGCATACTGAGCGCACCTACATAGGAGGACGATACTCTGAATTGTTTCTAACGAACACCTGAAGCAAAAACACTGCAAGCTGCAGTCATCTAAAAATGACTCTGAAACTTAAATACTTGCGGGCAAGTAGAACGCAGCTGAAGATAGGATCCTTCAGATTGCTAAGTATCCACTAACCAGTGGATAACGTTGCAGGCTATCTAAGAGCCGCCAGAAAGGAGAAACCTCAAAAAGGCTTACCATACCTTGAATGCTCTGAGGATGAAATAGCAGAGCAACAGGTCTCAAATCCTGCTCCAACACCGGACCAGCCCAAGTGACAGACATGTCCGATAGACAGGGGGAACAGAAAGACCCCAACCACAAGCCCCCATGGAATGGAGAGAAAAAGGGGGGACTCACCCCCACCAACAGAGCTCAGGTGTTAACCCAATCCGCTCCTCCAAAACAAGGAGGACCCCCTAGAACCTGGAACAGAGAAAAGTGCAATAGATCCATAGGAAGACCTGTCACGACTCTCTTAGACAGTCTCTACTTAGAGAGATCAATTTCCAACAGGTGGAACAGAGCCCACAGAGCAGCAGATGCTGCCCCTTACAGAAATTAGCCACCTGATCCAATCTCCTACACACAGGGCAGGACAATCACCCTCCAAAGAGAGGAAACCCCAGCTCATAAGAAAGACACACTATCCCCTCAAAAGGGAAGGGCACAGATAAGAACAGCCTACATGTTCACAAGACATGAAGCCATAGTATGATCAAAACACGGACCAAATGAAAAATCACCCAGACACCACTGTTGACCCAACAGAGAAAAAATTCCCCATGAAAAGGAACACACTCCATCCGAAGGAAAAGTAAGGCCTTAATTTATAACCAGTACCATAGGTGGATGTGAACTCTGGCCTTCCTGCTTGCAATCCCAATGAGCAAGCCCCTATGAGCTAGGGTCCCTGAAAAAACAGTTTCGTCCCGAACCAATCCACAGGATCATAAGTCTCCAGACATCCAAGAAGGATCCAAGACAAAAACCCTGGACCCAGGACCTAGAATCATCCTAGAACGAACGTCACCCCCAGGGAACACAAGATACCCCGTCTGAAGCAATCAGACCTCACAGGGGATGATAACTGGGGAACCCAGAAAATGGGTACAGGACTCACTCATAATTCCCAGCCCAAAGGGAAGAGAACACCCTTGGCCGGAGGTCAACACCCCTCCCCCAACAAGGTGCTAGGCCATGAAAAAGTCACACAATTTCCCTAGAGCCCCAAGGCCCCAAGGGCAACACAAGGGAATGAGAACGAGAACAGAGTCAGAGTAGAAAGGAAAGGCTAGTCTCCATAATCCTTTCAGATTAACATTCCAGAGGACCACACCCAAAGGGGAAGAATGCAAAGCATCCCAAACCCAGGCAGAAAAACATCCCCTAAGCAGAAAGCTTTGAAAAAGAGACAAGACCTCCTATCGCCCCTGATATGGAGACAACTAACTCCCAAAGGAAGACAGAGCCTCACAGCCTTCACTTCCTAATTAAGCGGCCAAAGCCACCAGAAAAACCGGACAAAGTCTAGAAAGTCTCGACCCAAAGGAAGAGAACCTCTAAAAGGAACAAGTCCTAAAAGGACACTTCCAAAGAGACCATGAAAGGCAAAACCGTAAGAACGGCGGTATGAAGGACCTAAATCCTCCAAACCTCCAACCCACAATGGGAAGGAACACTCTAGTTCCCAGAAAATTCAGAAATGACTAAGCATGTCGCCACAGATCTCAACGTAGTCCCGGCCCACTAGATCAAAAAGTGAATGAGGACTGAACCAATGCCCCATTCCCCTAAGCAACTATGGACCATCAAGTCCTCTCAGGATGCTAGTTTAAGCTTGTAAAAAAACAACACAAATCATATTGTGATCACTAGGCACCCTCACTGGACCAGTTGGACATAAAAAGGTGCCACATGTCTGAACTAGGCCTCAAAGACAGAAGGATTTGTACCCAGTCAGGACCAGCCTGAACCCAAGGGCCCCAGCACTAACAAATCCACATAGAGTCTCCCCCAAGATGGAGGGATAAAGAACAGTCAGACAGAACATAGGGCTTGTACGTCCTCACTCTTGTAAAAGTAAACAGTGAGACCATAAAATCGTGAGTATCAATTCCAGAGAAGAAAGTTCCCGAAGGAAACATCACACAACATGAGACCAAATACAAATCATCCTCTAAGCTCAGAACTGGAAAAGGATACACAAATAACAAAGACTATAAGAAGATTACTTCATCCCCTTATGTCTATGCAAGCAAGCCAGTCAAAGAGTAAGACTGAGAATCCCCAGACCCATTAAGAGTGGGATCCTCCAGCAACGCCAAAATGTGCCTCAGTAGAACACGAAGGCACGCCAGTCTATAACAAAAGGCGCAACATACCTTCGCCGGGACAAAAGAAAACACTGGCCCTGAAAGTTGACCCCCTGAGGCCTCAGGGGCAGTCGCCCCCCCGGAGGGCTGAACTGGACCAGGCGATCTCATGCCTGACGAGCCCCGGTTAACGGAACATGGACAATATCATAAGCACACTCCCGGGAGGTGCAGATGCACCAGTGCCAAAGATATGACCGTGCAGAACCGCGTCGTAGCCTGCGGTGGGAACAGGTCACACTCCTTAGAAGGATAAGTAGCATTTGGGTTATCTGCATGCATAGTAAGAGTTGGTGGTAGGGAACTCGCCTCGTGGGAAATAGAATCCCCATAGGTGGATGGCTCAGAGGGAACTTGATTCCCTGATTCAGAGGAACAGAGTACTCTAAAACGTCATTTGGAACATAACTGATGGGCATGTATCACCCGGGCCAATTCATAATCTTTGCAAGAAGTAGAGTCTGAAACAGAGACATCCGTCTCCACAAAATCAGAATCCTCCATAACTGGGATATTGAATAAAAAATGGACCAATAAGAAAAATCTAAATGGCACCTTACACCCCCAATGGCTGGGGCACTCACTACCTCCTGGGAACCAGACACCAGCGAACCAGGATTTCTCTGTCACCACACGGTCAGGAATGCGGAAATGGAGAGCCAAAATGTGGCCACGCCGGTCACAAGGTAAACTGTGCAGTCCATGCAAAAGCGCGCCCGACCGTAAAGGCCGCCTCACTAGACATAGGCCGTTATAATCCAAAATAGCCATGAGCCGAAGCAACGCTACACAGTAGCAGACAGAATCACATAACAAACATTATTATAACCCCCCTGTTCAATAACCCCTCTCAGCAGATATTAACCCTTGATTCCGAGATACAAAAAGGAGCCTCACTGAGACCCTAAGTTAAAGTCATCCCCGAAAGTTTGTAGCCCCTCTTGGACAAACAATTGTAATTACAATACATCAATGATGAAAGTAAAATTAAATGATCTTACCGGAATCTACGCTGTGGAACAGGAAAACAGCCCTTCAAGTGTGACAGATAGCAGCGTCACTTCTGCCATGGACTCGAAAGAAATAAGCAGGCAGCAAAACTCGTCAACGCTGATTGCTTGTGGAGCTCTTAATATGAGTCGGGATGGTTTTGCAGAAAGACTCTACCTGACTCTCTGGAACTCTAACTTTCACCCATGCTCCCACTGAGAGGCTAACAGGACTACTTAAACTCCAGTCTCATGCCGAAGAGTACTACCCTCCATAAGAGAGTATTGAAAACTTCTGACACTTCTCTGCCAACCTCCTGGGACGAAAGGCAAACAATGACTGGGGGATGAGGGAAGTGGGGGAGATATTTAAGACTTTTTTTTTTTGAGCTCAGGCTCATTCTGGTTTTAAAGTGTCTCAACTAATAAATATCCTTTTTATCTTTCTACGTGACCCCCCTGAATCATTTTATTTCATATCCTATGGACACTTGAAGGAAAAGGTTTGTGAAGCCCCGGAAGCCTGTTTGTGTGATTTTTATTTAAGACTTTGGCTGGGGTGTCTTTGCCTCCTTCTGGTGGCTAGGTTCTGAATTCCCAAAAGTAATGAATGCAGCTGTGGACTCTTTCCATTTATGAAGACATTTTTTTATTTTGTTCTGTACAGCATTAAGCATGTACCAAAGAAACACTATCAGAGGCAGACATAACAGTACATCCAGTGCAAGATACATCATTGACATTTCACCTGCTACAGACCATGCACAAGGTGTGTTGAAGACCTGTTTATTAGATAATATATTTGTTATAGTGGAACATATCTATCTTTGAGTGATATAATGTTATTCTGTGTTCTGTATAGGGACGAACACCAGACTATACCCCAGCACCAACAATATGGGGAGATATAGCATCACACAGTCCTTTCTACCACCAACAAGTGCACTTCTAAATTCTAGCATGGTTCTACAAGGTTTGTGATGTTTTGTATAATGGATTATAATTAAATCCACATACTGTACCACACATAGTAGATTTAGTAGATATTTATGCAAGAATTATCCAACTCTTTAATTTCTATCTATGGCATAATTTGCCTATTTTAACTTTTAGGTTTTATACATATTGTTGTAAAACATTACATTTTTTTGATTGGATTCTGCATTGCTCTAGTTAGGAGTCTTCTGGATTTTGCATTAAAATACTTTTATGTGGTAATATATATATATATATATATATATATATATATATACAGTGGATATAAAAAGTCTACACACACCTGTTAAAATGTCAGGTTTCTACGATGTAAAAAAATGAGACAAAGATAAATCATTTCAGAACTTTTTCCACCTTTAATGTGACCTATAAACTGTACAACTCAATTGAAAAACAAACTGAAATCTTTTAGGGAAAGGGAAATAAAAATAAAAAAATAAAATAATATGGTTGCATAAGTGTGAACACCCTTTTATAACTGGGGATGTAGCTGTGTTCAGAATTAAGCAATCACATTCAAAATCATGTTAAATAGGAGTCAGTACACACCTGTCATTATTTAAAGTGCCTCCGATTAACCCAAAATAAAGTTCAGCTGTATATATATAAATTTAATTTCTTCAATTAGATGTTTGCCTTTAAATAATTATTCAGTGTTCATCTTTATTAAGTGATTATTCGTTAAATTAATGTTACGTTTGATGTTGCTGCGGATACATTTTTCACTGTTTCAATTACAACAAAAATATATAGCAATTTTTTTTAATTTTTTTTTAAAACCTTGGTCAAAGAGTAAAAGAGAGTGTTTATACTAGTGAGGTAAACCTATCTATCTTCAGTGAGATCCTATGCAGTGACTTATAGAAAACCCTATAGGATGTAAGCTAAATATTTTATCCAGGATATTAATCTTAAAATATTTCCTTCACTATTTCCAAATCTTAAATTTTGTCCTTTAGAGACAACAAACATGTACCCCATAAATGCCAGCAGAGGGAGACAAATCAGTACACCTGGTCCTAAATACACCTCTGAGTCTTCACCTGCTACAGATGCACAAGGTTTGTTGAAGACCTGTGCATTAGATCATAGAGTTGTTTAAGTGGAACTGAAATTCTGCCCATCCAATTGGGCACTTGATAACAGGTGCACTGTCTGTCAGCTTCACTCCCTTAATTATTTACTGGTTTAACATGATTGTTTGTTCTGCACAGGGGCTAAAACAAACCTATACCCCAGCACCACCAGCATGGGGACTTATAGCACCACACAGTCTATTCCACAGATGACAAGCGCTCTTCTACATTCTAGCACAGTTGAGCAAGGTTTGTAATATCTTCTAAAATGGATTATATTAAATCCAATACTGTATTCTTAAAGAGAGTTTGTATTTTGTTCTTTGTAGATTTGCTACATATTTGAATATGGATTATCCATCTTTTTCACTTTACAGTCAAAAATATGATTTTCCAGTCTCATCTTTCAGGCTTAAAAAACATTGGTCTGCAGCTTTATTACTTAATACTTGCTTGTTAGGTTGATCCCACTCTTCATCCATGCTACAATTTTTAGTGTTTTTCTTAATCTTATTTAGCATGTATTACAGCTTGGTTTCATACATGCCCTGCTCTCTTTACGCTCTTCTCTCATTAGCCACTCCCGATTCACTGCAATTATTTAAACAGACTTGCAGGTCTGCTACGTTCCTATGCAAGGAGTTTGTTTCCTGTTTGCTTAGAGTGTTCTATGTATTGATCTCAATGCTCTCCTGAACTATTGACCTGGGCTTGGACTCTATTCACCTTTGGTTAAACTCATTTGCCTTTCCTGTACTCTTGCAGCTTTTTGGATCTTACTTTTGATTGGACCTTGATCTATCCTCTAGTTTAACGTTTGGAGTCTTGCCTGGATTTTTTCTGCATTTGGGATTTGATCTGACTGGACCTTGATCTTGTCTTTGGTTTTACAACTTGTCTTACATGAATTCTGTTTGCCTATTTGGTTTTGATTTCTGAATAAACTTTGATATTGGACTTGCAAGGTTATGAGTAACCTGTGAAAACTTTATTGATTATTTTTTGTGTTTGTAAAACTAAGCTTTTTATACGTTGTCTAAGCCAAGTGAATTGTATTGAGTTCTATAAAGCCTATTAAATTCTAAGCTTAATTTCTAAAGCCGACTTGCTTATACTCTGCAACTGGGGTCTGCTCACTTATACCAAAATCATTACAACAATATTCTACATTGGAATTGAATTATTGATCCACTGCATAAAGACCGACAGATAGATTATGAGTTGTGCATTATGAGTGAAAAAGCATTGTTATGACTCTTTTTCACTATCGCTGGTATTACAGGTGTTGTAGGTATAGCTGTACCGCACACCTTTTTGGCCATCACGCAACGTAACTACCGCACATTTCAAAAAGTCCTTTTTCAATGGGACTTCCATAGCGCCGGTATTATGAGTTTGCCTGTCCGGCCGAAAAGTGAGCGGTACAGCCTATAACCACAAGATCTGTACCGCCACCTGAAAGTCAGTAGTTATGAGTTTTACGTTACAAAGCTGTACCATAAAACTCATAACAAAAGTGTTAAAAAGTACACTAACACCCATAAACTACCTATTAACCCCTAAACCGAGGCCCTCCCGCATTGCAAACACTAAAATAAAATTATTAACCCCTAATCTGCAGCTCCAGATGTCGCCGCCACTATAATAAACATATTAACCCCTAAACTGCTGCACTCCCGCTTCGCAAACACTAGTTAAATATTATTAACCTCTAATCTACTGCCCCCAATGTCGTCGCCACCTACATACACTTATTAACCCCTAATCTGCTGCCCCCAATGTCGCTGCCACTATACTAAAGTTATTAACCCCTAAACCTAACCCTAAGTCTAACCCTAACCCTAACGTAACCCTAACACCCACTAACTTTAACATAATTAAAATAATTCCAAATAAAAATTACAATTAATACCTAAATAATTCCTATTTAAAACTAAATAAATACTTACCTGTAAAATAAAACCTAAGCTAGCTACAATATAACTAATAGTTATATTGTAGCTAGCTTATGTTTTATTTTTATTTCACAGGTAAGTTTGTATTTATTTTAGCTAGGTAGATTAGTTATTAAATAGTTATTAACTATTTACTAACTACCTAGTTAAAATAAATACAAATTTACCTGTAAAATAAAACCTAACCTGAGTTACACTAACACCTAACATTACAATAAAATTAAATACATTAAATTAAAAAAAATACATTTATCTAAATTACAAAAAATAATAAACACTAAATTACACAAAATAAAAAAAGAAATGATCAAAAATAAAAACGCATTACTCCTAATCTAATAGCCCTATGAAAATAGAAAAGCCCCCCAAAATAAAAAAATAAAAACCTAGCCTACACTAAACTGCCAATAGCCCTTAAAAGGGCCTTTTGCGGGGCATTGCCCCAAATAAATCAGCTCTTTTACCTGTAAAAAAAAAATACAAACAACCCCCCAATAGTAAAACCCACCAACCACACAACCAACCCCCCCAAATTAAATCCTATCTAAATAAACCTAAGCTCCCCATTGCCCTGAAAAGGCCATTTGGATGGGCGTTGCCCTTAAAAGGGTATTTAGCTCTTTTATGGAGCCCAAAACCCTAAGCTAAAAATAAAACCCACCCAATAAACCCTTAAAAAAACTAACCCCCAAAGATCCACTTACAGTTTTTGAAGACCGGACATCCATCCTCATCCAGCCGGCGAAGTCTTCATCCAAGCAGCAAGAAGTCCTCAACGAAGCCGGGAGACGTCTTCATCCAAGCAGCAAGAAGTCCTCAACGAAGCCGGGAGAAGTCTTCATCCAAGCGGCAAGAAGTCGTCCTCCAGGCGGGCAGAAGTCTTCATCCAGACAGCATCTTCTATCTTCATCCTTCCGACGCGGAGCGGCTCCATCTTCAAAACATCCGGCGCGGAGCATCCTCTTCATACGGTCCCAGCCATACACTGAAGGTTCCCTTTAAGGGATGTCATCCAAGATGGAGTCCCTTGAATTCCGATTGGCTTATAGAATTCTATCAGCCAATCGGAATTAAAGGGTCAAATATCCTATTGGCTGATGAAATCAGCCAATAGGATTGAGCTACAATCCTATTGGCTGATTTTTTACCCTTTAATTCTGATTGGCTGATATAATTCTATCAGCCAATCGGAATTCAAGGGGCGCCATCTTGGATGACGTCCCTTAAAGGGAACCTTCAGTGTAGGGCTGGGACCTTATGAAGAGGATGTCCGCGCCTGATGTCTTGAACATGGAGCCGCTCTGCGTCAGAAGGATGAAGATAGAAGATGCCGTCTGGATGAAGTCTTCTGCCTGCCTGGAGGACGACTTCTTGCCACTTGGATGAAGACTTCTCCCAGCTTCGTTGAGGACTTCTTGCCACTTGGATGAAGACTTCTGGCTGGATGAGGATGGATGTCCGGTCTTCATAAACTGTAAGTGCATCTTCGGGGGTTAGTGTTTTTTTGAGGGTTTATTTGGTGGGTTTTATTTTTAGCTTAGGGGTTTGGGCAACGTAAAAGAGCTAAATGCCCTTTTAAGGGCAATGCCCATCCAAATGCCTTTTTCAGGGCAATGGGAGCTTAGGTTTATTTAGATAGGATTTTATTTGGGGGTTGGCTGTGTGGGTGGTGGGTTTTACTGTTGGGGGTTGTTTGTATTTTTTTTTACAGGTAAAAGAGCTGATTTATTTGGGGCAATGCCCTGCAAAAGGCCCTTTTAAGGGCTATTGGCAGTTTAGTGTAGGCTAGGGTTTTTTTATTTTGGGGGGCTTTTTTATTTTTATAGGGCTATTAGATTAGGAGTAATTTGTTTTTATTTTTGATAATTTCTTTTTTTATTTTGTGTAATTTAGTGTTTATTATTTTTGTAATTTAGATAAATGTATTTTTTTTAATTTAATTTATTTAATTTTATTGTAATGTTAGGTGTTAGTGTAACTCAGGTTAGGTTTTATTTTACAGGTAAATTTGTATTTATTTTAACTAGGTAGTTAGTAAATAGTTAATAACTAAATTACAAACTTAGCTGTGAAATAAAAATAAAACCTAAGATTGCTACAATGTAACTATTAGTTATATTGTAGCTAGCTTAGGGTTTATTTTACAGGTAAGTATTTAGTTTTAAATAGGAATTCTTTAGTTATTAATAGTAGGTTTTATTTAGAATTATTTTAATTATGTTAAAGTTAGGGGTGTTAGGGTTAGATTTAGGGTTAGGTTTAGGGGTTAATATATGTATTTAGTGTTAGTGATGTGGGAGGCCAGAGGTTTAGGGGATAGTAACTTTAGTATAGTGGCGGCGGTGACGTTGGGGGCGGCAGATTAGGGGTTAATAAATTTATGTAGGTGTCGGCGACATTGGGGCGGCAGATTAGGGGTTAATAAATGTATGTAGGTGGTGGCGACATTGGGGCGGCAGATTAAGGGTTAATAAATTTATGTAGGTGCCGTGACTTTGGGGGCGGCAGATTAGGGGTTAATAAATTTATGTAGGTGGCGGCGACATTGGGGCGGCAGATTAGGGGTTAATAAGTGTAATGTAGGTGGCGGCTATGTCGGGGGCAGCAGATTAGGGGTGTTTAGACTTGGGATTTATTTTAGGGTGTTAGGTTTAAACATAACTTTTTATTTCCCCTAGACATCAATGGGGCTGCATTACGGAACTTTACGCTCCGTCATTGCAGGTGTTAGACTTTTTTTTAGCCAGCTCTCCCCATTGATGTCTATGGGGAAATCGTGCACGAGCATGTCAAAGCAGCTCAAAGCAGCGCTGGTATTTGTGTGCGGTATGGAGCTCAACGCTGCCATATTGCCCGCAAACGCAGTTTTTTTGCAAACCTGTAATAGCAGCGCTATTAAAGGTGAGTTATGGAAATAATTAGTAGCGAGCCACTCATAAAGCAAAACTCATAAGCTTGCTGCATGTGTTTGACATTATAAATTGTGAATAGCCAAATACCACATAGTATAGATTTTAATTCTTAATTTAGAAAATGTATAAATCCTTTCTTCAAAATTTTGAATTTTGTTCTGTACAGCAACAAGCATGTACCAAAGAAACACTATCAGAGGCAGACGTAACAGTACATCCAGTGCTAGATACATCACTGACATTTCACCTGCTACAGACCATGCACTAGGTGTGTTGAAGACCTGTTTATTAGATAATATGTTTGTTATAGTGGAACATATCTATCTATGAGTGATATAACGTAATTCTGTGTTCTGTACAGGGATGAACACCAGACTATACCCCAGCACCACCAGTACGGGGATATATAGCAGCACACAGTCCTTTCTACCACTAATAAGTACACTTCTAAATTCTAGCATTGTCCCACAAGGTTTGTGATGTCTTCTATATTGGATTTTAATTAAATATAGATACTGTTACACATAGTAAGTAGATTTAGCAAAAATTTATGCCAGAATTATCCAACTCTTTAATTTCAATGGTATGATTAGCCGATTTTAACTTATACTTATTGGTTTAAAATGTTACACTTATTGCTTGGATCCTGCACTGCTCCAGGAGTCTTCTGGATTTTGTATATATATATACTGTATATATATATATTTTTTTTTTTTTTTAATTTCTACAATTGGATGTTTGCCTTTTAATAATTAATCAGTGTTCAATGTTCATCTTTTAAGGAAATGATTATTAAGTGATTACTCTTTAAATTAATATTACGTTTGATTTTGCTGCAGATTTACCACTAATTCAATTACAATAAAAATATATAGCAAAATTATATTCTTTAAAAACCTTAGTCTTAGAGTAAAGGGGAGTGTTTATACTAATGAGGGGAATGTATTTATCCTCAGTGAGATCCTATGCAGTGACTTACCCCATAGGATGTAAACTGAAATATTGAATCCAGGATATTTATCTTAAAATATTTCCTTCACTATTTCCAAATCTTGAATTTTGTTCTGTAGAGACAACAACAAACATGTACCCCATAAATGCCAGCAGAGGGAGACAAAGCACTAAACCTGGTCCTAAATACACCTCTGAGATTTCACCAGCTACAGATGCACAAGGTTTGTTGAAGACCCGTGCATTAGATCATAGAGTTGTTTAAGTGGAACTGAAATTCTGCCCATCCAATTGAGCACTTGATAACAGGTGAACTGACTGTCAGTTTCACTCCCTTAATTATTTACTGATTTAACATGATTGTTTGTTCTGCACAGGGGCTAAAACAAACCTATACCCCAGCACCACCCGCATGGGGTCATATAGCATCACACAGACTATTCCACAGATGACAAGCGCTCTTCTACATTCTAGCACAGTTGAGCAAGGTTTGTAATATCTTCTAAAATGTATTATAATAAATCCAATACTGTATTCTTAAGGAGAGTTTTTATTTTGTTCTTTGTAGATTTAGTAGACATTTAAATATGAATTATCCATTTTTTCACTTTAGTCTAAAATAGGATTGGCCAGTCTCATCTTTCAGCCTTAAAAAACATTAGTCTGCAGCTTTATTACTTAAAGGGCCACTAAACCCAAAATCTTTCTTTCATGATTCAGATAGAGAATAGAAATTTAAACAACATTACAATTTACTTCCATTATTAATTTTGCTTCATTTTTTAAATATCCTTAGTTGAAGAAAAAGTGATGCACATGGTGAGCCACTCACACGATGCTTCTATGTTCAGCAACCAATCAGCAGCTAGTGAGCATATCTAGATATGCTTTTCATCAAAGAATATAAAGAGAATAAAACAAATTAGATAATAAAAGTAAATTAGAAAGATGTTTAAAATTGCATTCTCTTTCTAAATCATAAAAGAAAAAATGTGGGTGGCATGTCACTTTAATGCTTGCATGTTGGACTGCTCCCAGTCAATCATCACACGTGCTACAATTCTTAATGTTTTTTTAACCTTATTTTGCATGTATTACAGCTTTGTTTCGTGCAAAACTTCAGGCATGCCCTTCTCTCTTCACGCTCTTCTCTCATTAACTACTCCTGATTCACTGCAATTATTTAAACAGCCATGCAGGTCTGCTACGTGCATATGCAAGGAGTTTGTTTCCTGTTTGCTTAAAGTTTTCTATCTATTGATCTCAATGCTCTTCTGAATTATTGACCTGGGCTTGGACTCTATTCACCTTTGGTTAAACCCATGTGCCTCTCCTGTATTCTTGCAACTTTTTCTTATTACCACATAGTATAGATTTTAATTCTTAATTTAGGAAATGTATAAATCCTTTCTTCAAAATTTTGAATTTTGTTCTGTACAGCAACAAGCATGTACCAAAGAAACACTATCAGAGGCAGACGTAACAGTACATCCAGTGCTAGATACATCACTGACATTTCACCTGCTACAGACCATGCACCTTGTCTGTACCTTTATTTAATATTTGATGTGTTGCTAAAGTTATTTCTTTCAATTTGCCTATCTCAAGTGAAGTCTTTAGTATTATTTAGCCTTACAATTTATAAATTTACTTTTTGAGGCCTACTTGACTATTTCTTTCTCTGCAACTGGGATCTGCTCAGCTATACCATTATTACCACACCAATATTCTGTAGCCTTCTTTGGATCTTAATTCTACTTTTCATTCACTGCACAATGGCTCAACTTTCCGCTCAACCAAGAACTGCCTAAATTTTCACTCTACAAAGGACCAAAATTCTAATCTTATAAACAGGACCAACCTGCATCTCAGTTTTGAAGTTGCTTTTTTGCATTTACTCTTTTGTGCAGCTAACACTTTACCATTATACCTGAGCATTACTTGCAGAGTACAATAAAGCAATGTATCCAATTATAAATATACAATTTGACTTCAGTCTGCTTCAAAACTACTGAAGGTTTCTGGGGCTTTTTTTGTAAAATAAATTATGCCCGTAAATATAAATATGTTCAAAAGGGTGTTTGCCTTTACATAGCTAATGAGTGATCATCTTTTTTGGAGATAAGTGATTATTTCTTAAATAAACCTTACATTAGTTGCTTATAACATTAATTGCAATTTCAACAGAAAACCTCAAAGATATATTTTTAATAACTTTAGTCTAATACTAAGAGGAGAGTGTTTTCTAGTAAGAGAAACCTCTCTTATCTCATTGTGACCCTATGCAGCCTATTCAAGATTGTGAGCAAAAATGTTTACACTCTTTTGTAATCAGACTCTGCAAAATAATACAGAAACTGGAGAAGGTTCACAGGAAAAAATATGGCCATTATTGTTCAAGTGCCCCTGAATAAATTATATTTTTGTATATTAATGCTATCTAAATAGATCATTATTATAACCTTCTCAACCTTCATGTTCTTTAGAGGCACAGTTTTATACCACAGACAGCAGAGTCATAACAGTAAACCCATACCCTGATACTCTTGCTAAAGACGCTGTACATGATTGATGGAGAACTATGTATCTGAGTATCCATTTGTTTAAGTGAAAATAATAACTAAGGCATGCATGTACTATAAAGAACCAGAGGGGGGTGGGGTGGGATAAGGTAAAGGCTAGATGTTGTGATGTATACAGCTTCAAATGCTGCATCTGGGACAACTCCGTAGAGTAGACTGAACACACTGTGTAAGTCCAAGCAGGTAAAGTATTAGTAAATACAATCTTAATGACAGAAGCAGGGCGGCAAAATAAAAAGTCACTTTCTCTCTTAGTTAGCGGCCCCTGCAGTGGATAGTGTATTCCCCCCAGCAATGTTAAACTCTGACAAGCATGCAAGAGGATATCCTACTATCCTGAAGTCCAAACATCCATCTCCATCCAGGCAACGAGAAGTCTTCATCCAGGTGGCGAGAAGTCTTTATCCAGGCATGCATGTACTATATACAGTTAGTTCTCCATAGCAGATGTGCTCACCATTATCTTAACATCTCCTTCACTGTCTTAATTATGAAATGGTTTTGCTTTCTACTCTGTTTTGCATAGTGACCAAGACAAAGCTGCATTCCATCACCACCAGTGTGTGGAGATTTAGTAGTAAAACTAGATCTCTGTCCACCACTATCACTGGCTAGGGCAAGGTGTGTAATGGCTTGTGTGATCATCAGCAATATCTAATATATTGTAAGCTTCAAGGAAATTAGGACTTTGCAAATAATATGAAGTCAATCTGAACAGTTTGTTTTGGTTCATTCCACTGTATGAAGATGATTAACAAATTATCACCTAGATTACGAGTTTTGCGCTAAACAGGGTGCGTAAAGAACGCAATAAAATGAGCGGTACTGCACTTTCCATAGCGCTGCCATTACGAGTTACTGAAACACCTCCTTGTGCTGTGCGTTATGGTGCCTAAGCTCCATGCCGCACAAAAGCCAAGGGCTGCGTTTACATGCTCATGCATGCTTTTCCCTATAGACATCAATGGGGACAGAGTGTTAGAAAAAAACTAACACCTGCGATCGCGGAATGGCAAATTGCCGTAACGCAACCCCATTGATCTATGGGGGAAAGAAAGTTAAGTTTAAACGTAACACCCTAACATAAACGAATAGTCTAAACACCCCTAATCCACCGCCCCAACATCGCCGACACTAAATAAAGCTATTAACCCATAATCCACCGCTCCCCGACATTGCTGATGCTAAATAAACCTATTAACCACTAATCCGCCACTCCCGACATCGGCGACACTAATAAAAGTTATTAACCCTTAATCCGCTGCTCCCCAACATTGCCAACACTAAATAAACCTATTAACCCCTAAACCACCGGCCCCCACATCCTAGCTAATAAACTAACCCTATTAACCCCTAAACCACTGGCCCCCACATTGCAAAACACTTAATTAAACTATTCACCCCTAAACCTAACACCTCCCTAACTTTAAATTAAAAGTTTCAATATAACTATCTTAAAATAAATAAAATGTTACCTGTAAAATAAAAAAACACTAACATTAAACTATAAATTAACCTTACTATTCTAATAAAATAAAAAAATAAAAAAACTCTAAGATTACAAAAAATAATAAACAAAATTATCAAAAATAAAAACAATTACACCTAATCTAATAGCCCTATGAAAATAAAAAGCACCCACAAAAAAAAAACACCTCCTAACCTACAATAAACTACCAATAGCCCTTAAATGAGTTAAACTGCTCTCTTACTTAGAAAAAAAATACAGAGTCCCCCCAACAGTAAAAACCCTCACCCAACCCCCCAAAATAAAAAACCTAATTCTAAAAAAAAACTAAGATACTCATTGCCCCTAAAGGGGAAAATGTATAGGCATTGCCCTTAAAAGGGCATTCAGCTCTTTTACAAGCCCAAAGTCCTAATCTTTAAAAAAAAACACCCAAAAAAACTAACACTAACCCCAGAACATCTACTCACGGTTCCTGAAGTCCAAACATCCATCTCCATCCAGGCAATGAGAAGTCTTAATCCAGGTGGTGAGAAGTCTTTATCCAGGCAGCGACAACTTCACCCATCGCAGGGGCGTCTTCTATCTTCCTCCCGGCGGGGCAGAGGGGAGCTATACAGGACCGGTGATGACATCCTGCACGGAGCGTCCTCTTCCTAAATGCAAGGTACCCGTTTAAAAATGGCATACCTTGCATTCCTATTGGCTGATTTAATTCTTCAAATTCAAATCAGCCAATAGGATGAGAGCTACTGAAATCCTATTGGCTGATTTAAACAGCCAATCGGATGAGAGCTACTGAAATGAAGATAGACGTCCCTGTGATGGATGAAGATGTCGCCGCCTGGATGAAGACTTCTCGCCACCTGGATGGAGATGGATGTCCGGACTTCAGAAACCGTGAGTAGATATTCTGGGGTTAGTGTTATTTTTTTATTTTATTTTTTGGGGGGGGTTGTAAGATTAGGGCTTTGGGCTTGTAAAAGAGCTGAATGCCATTTTAAGGGTAATGCCCATGCAAGTGCCCCTTTAGGGGCAATGGGTAGCTTAGGGTTTTTTTTTTTTTTGCGTAATTCAGTGTTTATTATTTTCTGTAATTTTATATTTTTTTTTATTTTTTTTGAGGTATTTGGGTTTTTTTAAATGTGTAATTTAGGTTTTTTAATTGGTAGTATTTTTTTATTTTATTAGAATAGTAATGTTAGGTTAATTTATAGTTTAATGTTAGTTAGTTTTTTATTTCACAGGTAAGTTTTTATTTATTTTAAGATAGTTATATTGTAAATTTTAATTTAAAGTTAGGGGGTGTTAGGTTTAGGGGTATTTAGTTTAATTTAGTGTTTTACGATGTTGGGTCCGGTGGTTTAGGGGTTAATAGGTTTATTTAGTGGCGGCGATGTCAGGGAGCAGCGGTTTAGGGGTTAATCAATTTATTTTAATGGCGGGGATGTTGGGGTTTCTAGATTTATTTAGTGTTGGGGATGTGGATGGGTGGCGGATTAGGGGTTAATACGTTTATTTAAAAGTTGCGATGTGGGTGGGTGGCAGAGTAGGGGTTAATAGGTTTAATATAGTGTTAGCAATGCGGGAGGATGGCGGTTTAGGGGTTAATAGGTAGTTTATTGGTGTTAGTGTACTTTGTAACAGTTTAGTTATGAGTTTTGTGAAACATTTTTGTTTTGCAAAATCCTTAACTACTAGTCTCAGATGGCGGAATAGATCGTGTCGGTAAAGGCTGTAACTCAAGCATTTTAGCCGGACCGGACAACCTGTAATACTGCGCTATGGAAGATCCCGCACTCAAACGTCATTTTTTTGAGTGCGGAATGGACGTTGCGTTAAGGCTAAAATGCTTGCGTTACAGCCTATACTGCGGCGACTCGTAATATGCGTTAACGGCCATTCCAGTGCAATGGCCAATTTTTCAGCAGTAATAGCCGTACCGCACCATAACGCAAAACTCGTAATCTAGGCCTATATTTTTTAAAGAACTTTCTTCAGAGTTAGAGTATAAATTTACTTTTTAACTGCCTCCATTTTAAACAGGTGGCTGTTCATCAATGTACCTTTACATTAGCAGCAGAGGCCATCATAGAATGTATATAGTCACAGTCACCATTGCAATTACCCTTCAATATGCTACAGACACTACTCAAAGTTAGTGGCATCCTGCCTTCAAATATTTCCTAAAAATGCTAAACATATATTAGTTTTTTTAAGTTAAAGGGACAGTCTACTCCAAAATTTGTTTTGTTTTAAAAGATAGATAATCCCTTTATGACCCATTCCCCAGTTTTGCATAACTAATAGTTATAGGTATAGGTATATGTGTCTGATTGTGTGCTGCAAGCCTGTGCATAGGTATATGTGTCTGATTGTGTGCCTACCAGTCTGTGCATAGGCATATGTGTCTGATTGTGTGCCTACCAGTCTGTGTATATGTACTGTATATGTGCCTGATTGTGTGCCTAGCATAGGTATATATGTCTGATTGTGTGCCTACCATAGCTATATGTGTCTGTGAGCCTACCTGTGTGTGTATTGGTATACGTGTCTAGTAGAAGGGGGTGGAAGATATGTGAAAGGGAAGATATAAGGAAAGAAAACTGTGTTGGAGCAGAATACCTGAAAGGGAAATGTGGGTAATTAAAAAAGAGATCAATGCTAATAGTTCAGGAAATAACTTCAGGATAGGGAGAGGTTATAAAGCAGTAAAAGGAGTTATAGGGAGTGGTTGCAGTGTAACAGGAAGATTGAAAATCAAGTGATAATGAGTTGTAGAAAGTGGAAACAGACCAATAGGAATCATGGGAAGCTGATATATGGGCAATATTATTATTTATTGTATGTATTACAATACAATCTGCCAGATTACGAGTTTTGCGTTATGAGCAGCTCGGTAATAATTTGCAAGTTATTTCCATTGTTCACCTTTAATAGCGCTGCTATTACAGGTTTGCAAAAGCCCGGCGTTAGCAGGCAATATGATAGCGTTGAGCTCCATACCGCACACAAATGCCAGCGCTGCTTTGAGCTGGTTTTACGTGCACGAATTCCCCATCAATGGGGAGTGCCGACTAAAAAAAAGCCTAACACCTGCAATAAAGGAGCGTAAAGCTCCGTAACGCAGCCCCATTTATTCCTATGGGGAAAGAAAATTTATGTTTACACCTAACACCCTAACATAAACCCTGAGTCTAAACACCCCTAATCTGCCGCCCCCAACATCGCCGACACCTACCTACACTTATTAACCCCTAATCTGTCGCCCCCAACATCGCCACCGCCACTAAAGTTATTAACCCCTAAACCTCTGGCCTCCCACATCACTAACACTAAATAAATATATTAACCCCTAAACCTAAGTTTTACCCTAACCCTAACACCCCTAACTTTAATATAATTAAAATAAATCTAAATAAAAATTACTATCATTAACTTAATAATTCCTATTTAAAACTAAATACTTACCTATAACATAAACCCTAAGATAGCTACAATATAACTAATAGTTACATTGTATCTATTTAGGTTTTATTTTTATTTCACAGCTAAGTTTGTATTTATTTTAACTAGGTAGACTAGTTAGTAAATAGTTATTAATTATTTATTAACTACCTAGTTAAAATAAATACAAAATTACCTGTAAAATAAAACCTAACCTGTCTTACACTAACGCCTAACATTACACTACAATTAAATAAATTACATTAATTAAAAACAATTAACTAAATTACAAAAAATAAACACTAAATTACACAAAATAAAAAAGAAATTATCAAATATTTAAACTAATTACACCTAATCTAATAGCCCTATCAAAATAAAAAAGCCCCCCAAAATAAAAAACCCTAGCCTAAACTAAACTGCCAATAGCCCTTAAAAGGGCCTTTTGCGGGGCATTACCCCAAATAAATCAGCTCTTTTACCTGTAAAAAAATACAAACAACCCCCAACAGTAAGTAAAACCTACCACCCACACAACCAACCCCCCAAATAAAATCCTATCTAAAAAAACCTAAACACCCCATTGCCCTGAAAAGGGCATTTGGATGAGCATTGGCCTTAAACTGGCATTTAGCTCTTTTTCTGTGCCCAAATCCTAATCTAAAAATAAAACCCACCCAATAAACCTTTAATAAAACCTAACGCTAACCCCTGAAGATCCACTTACAGTTTTTGAAGACCGGACATCCATCCTCATCAAGCCGGGAGAAGTCTTCATCCAAGCGGCAAGATGTCATCAACAAAGCCAGGAGAAGTCTTCATCCAAGCGGCAAGAAGTCGTCCTCCAGGTGGGCAGAAGTCTTCATCCAGACGGCATCTTCTATCTTCATCCTTCTGACGCGGAGCGGCTCCATCTTCAAGACATCCGGCGCGGAGCATTCTCTTCTTTCGATGGTTCTTGAAGAATGAAGGTTGCTTTAAATGATGTCATCCAAGATGGCGTCCCTTGAATTCCGATTGGCTGATAGAATTCTATCAGCCAATGGGAATTAAAGGTGAAAAAATTATATTGGCTGATGCAATCAGCCAATAGGATTGAACTCGCATTCTATAGGCTGTTCCAATCAGCCAATAGAATGCGAGCTCAATCCTATTGGCTGATTGGATTTTTTCACCTTTAATTCCGATTGGCTGATAGAATTCTATCAGCCAATCAGAATTCAAGGGACGCCATCTTGGATGACGTCATTTAAAGTAAACTTTATTCTTGAAGAGCCATCGAAAGAAGAGGATGCTCCGCGCTGAATGTCTTGAAGATGAAGCCGCTCTGCATCGGAAGGATGAAGATAGAAGATGCCGTCTGGATGAAGACTTCTGCCCGCCTGAAGGACAACTTCTTGCCGCTTGGATGAAGACTTCTACCGGCTTCATTGAGGACTTCTGCCCGCTTGGATGAAGACTTCTCCCGGCTTCGTTTAGGATGGATGTCCAGTTTTCAAAAACTGTAAGTGGATCTTCGAGGGTTAGTGTTATTTTTTTTAAGGGTTTATTGGGGGGTTTTTATTTTTAGCTTAGGGTTTTGGGCAGCAAAAAAGAGCTAAATGCCCTTTTCAGGGCAATGGGGAGCTTAAGTTTTTTTATATAGGATTTTATTTTGGCGGATTTGTTGTGTGGGTGATGAGTTTTACTGTTGGGGGGTTGTTTGTATTTTTTTTTTTTACAGGTAAAAGAGCTGATTTCTTTGGGGCAATGCCCTGCAAAAGGCCATTTTAAGGGCTATTGGCAGTTTAGTTTAGGCTAGGGTTTTTTTTTTATTTTGGGGGGGGCTTTTTTATTTTGATAGGGCTATTAGATTAGGTGTAATTAGTTTAAATATTTGATAATTTCTTTTTTATTTTGTGTAATTTAGTGTTTATTTTGTTTTGTAATTTAATTAATTGTATTTAATTAATGTAATTTATTTAATTGTAGTGTAAGGTTAGGTGTGAGTGTAAAAAAAAAAAAAGCAGATTTTATTGGGGCAATAATTGTAAGTTTTATTTAGATTTATTAGTCATGTGCATGGCGAAAAAATTCGGTTTGGTTCGGATCGATTCAGATTTTTTCGAATTTCGGTTCGGATAGATTCGAATTCGGAAAAATTCTAATCAATTCGGTTCAGATTCATTTCGGATTTATTCAGATTCGAATAAATTCGGCTGGATTCGGTTCGATTCGGAATTTCGGTAAGTGTTAGGTGGAATGTGCTGTGTATTAGACTAGTATATGTACTGTATATTAGGTGTAACCCATAGCAGAGTGATATAACCTAATATACTGTACAATACTAGTGTAATCCATGGCCATCTGAATCTACCGAATAAATCCAAATAAATCCGAATTAATTTGGATTTATTCGGTAGATTCTGCACTATTTTAATTCGGAAATTCGAATCGATCCGAATCCCGAATTTTACGAATTCGGCCGAATTTCCAAATCGATCCGAAATGAATCGCACATTTCTAAGATTTTTTTTAATTATATTTAAGTTAGGGGTTTTTAGGGTTAGGGTTAGGTTCAGGGTTACGTTAGGGTTAGACTTATGCTTAAGGTTGCATTAGGGTTAGGTTTAGGCGTTAATATATTTATGTAGTGTTAGTGATTTGGGAGGCCAGAGGTATAGGGGTTAATAACTTTAGTATAGTGGCGTCGACATTGGGGGTGGCAGGAAATAAAGACTGATATTCAACCAAAGATTTATAGCCAAATAACGATATATTATGTACAGTTATCTTAACAACACAGTCTGATGTTCAACAAATTTTTGCCAACTATTAGATGATACACAATATATACATTACATAGATTAGGATCCAATACAACTACCACACAAATTCAGTACCTTGATGTAGTGCAATACTGCAATATCCAAATACTTACACATAAATCAATATGCATATTTACATAGGGTTTGAGATCAAGCAATAAAGATATATCGTTAACCCACTATTTGCCACTACTATAGGCACTAATATCAGTATTAAATCATATAAGAAGTAGGACTATAATACCTAACATAGATCCAACAATAATATACTGAAATATGGTGAACCCTTAAGCTATCCAAAACTTGTGATCCACTATTTTCACTCTCTGAATAATTTTGTAATCTATAACCCAATATATTATTCTAATAAGAAGTCATATTATTGCTCGTGTTTTTAATTAAATTTCTTTCCCGCATATTTTTAGTAGTGTTCCAAGAATAAAAGTTAAGTTTTAAAGTAAGATATTTTGACTCTGTTACCTTAGAGATCTGAATACAAAGTAATAACTAAGTCTCTATAATTAGTAACAAACAACAACACATTTAAATATAGCTCTTGAGTGCTATAGATGTACTCTTTCAGTGGTTATCTTCATAGCCACTAATAACCTGTAAAGCTACCCCAAAATATGTTGATGGCCTGAAAATATTGTATATGTTACCTGGGCAGTTTTTCTTACTCTTCGAATGAATTGCAACAAAATTGAAATTGAAGCCGAAACTGACTTGGCAAAAACTACTGGATTGGGCTGGGGCCAGGGAGTCATTCGGTCACTAGATCAATGGACATAATTTCAAAGACACTGCTAGCATAAAGAAGTATTACAATAAATCTAAATAAAATTAATATCATTAACTAAATTATTCCTTTTTAAAACTAAATACTTACCTATAAAATAAACCCCAAGATAGCTACAATATAACTAATAGTTACATTGTATCTAGCTTAGAGTTTATTTTTATTTTACAGGCAAGTTTGTATTTATTTTAACTAGGTAGAATAGTTATTAAATAGTTATTTACTATTTAATAACTACCTAGCTAAAATAAATACAAATTTACCTGTAAAATAAAACCCGTTACAATAACACCTAACACTACACTATAATTAAATAAAACTAAACTAAATACAGTTACCTAAATTAAATATAATTAGCTAAAGTACAAATAAAAAACACTAAATTACAGAAAATAATAAACAAATTACAGATATTTAAACTAATTACAACTAATCTAATAGCCCTATTAAAATAAAAAAGCCCCCCCAAATAAAAATAAAAACCTTAGCCTAAACTAAACTACCAATAGCCCTTAAAAGGGCCTTTTGCGGGGCATTGCCCCAAAGTAATCAGCTCTTTTACCTGTTAAAAAAAATACAAACAACCCCCCCAACAGTAAAACCCACCACCCACACAACCAACCCCCCAAATAAAATACTATCTAAAAAAACCTAAGCTCCCCATTGCCCTGAAAAGGGCATTTGGATGGGCATTGCCCTTAAAGGGGCAGTTAGCTCTTTTGCAGGCCCAAAGTCCCTAACCTAAAAATAAAACCCACCCAATACACCCTTAAAAAAACCTAACACTAACCCCCTGAAGATCGAATTACCGGGAGAAGTCTTCATCCAATCAGGCCGAAGTCCTAAACGAAGCCGGGAGAAGACTTCATCCAAGCCGGGCTAAGTGGTCCTCCAGACGGGCAGAAGTCTTCATCCAGACTGCATCTTCTATCTTCATACATCCGGCGCGGAGCGGGTCCATCTTCAAGACATCTGACGCGGAGCATCCTCTTCATCTGACGACTAAAGCTGAATGAAGGTACCTTTAAGTGACATCACCCAAGATCCAATCAGCTAATAGGATTCAGCTCACATTCTATTGGCTGTTCCAATCAGCCAATAGAATGCAAGCTCAATCCTATTGGCTGATTGGATCAGCCAAAAGGATTGAACTTCAATCCTATTGGCTGATTGCATCAGCCAATAGGATTTTTTCTACCTTAATTCCGATTGGCTGATAGAATTCTATCAGCCAATCGGAATCTAAGGGACACCATCTTGGATGACGTCACTTAAAGGTACCTTCACTCAGCTTTAGTCTTCAGATGTCCATCCAAATGCCCTTTTCAGGGCAATGGGGATCTTAGGTTTTTTTAGATAGTATTTTATTTGGGGAGTTGGTTGTGTGGGTGGTGGGTTTTACTGTTGGGGGGGTTGTTTGTATTTTTTTTAACAGGTAAAAGAGCTGATTTACTTTGGGGCAATGCCCCACAAAAGGACCTTTTAAGGGCTATTGGTAGTTTAGTTTAGGCTAGGGTTTTTTTATTTTGGGGGGGCTTTTTTATTTTAATAGGGCTATTAGATTAGGTGTAATTAGTTTAAATATCTGTAATTTGTTTATTATTTTCTGTAATTTAGTGGGGGGCTTTTTGTACTTCAGCTAATTTAATTTAATTTTGGTAATTGTATTTGATTTAGGTAATTTATTTAATTATAGTGTAGTGTTGGGTGTTATTGTAACTTAGATTAGGTTTTATTTCACAGGTAAATTTGAATTTATTTTAGCTAGGTAGTTATTAAATAGTTAATAACTATTTAATAACTATTCTACCTAGTTAAAATAAATACAAACTTGCCAGTAAAATAAAAATAAACCCTAAGCTAGATACAATGTAACTATTAGTTATATTGTAGCTAGCTTGGGGTTTATTTTATAGGTAAGTATTTAGTTTTAAAAATGTATAATTTAGTTAATGATAGTAATTTTATTTAGATTTATTGTCATTATATTTAAGTTAGGGGGTGTTAGGTTTAGGGTTAGACTTAGGTTTAGGGGTTAATACATTTAATATAGTGGCGGCGACATTGGGGGTGGCAGATTAGGGGTTAATAAATGTAGGTAGGTTGCGGCGACATTGGGGGCGGCAGATTAGGGGTTAATAAATTTAATGTAGGCGTCGGCGATGTTGGGGGCAGCAGATTAGGGTTTAATAAGTGTAAGATTAGGGGTGTTTAGACTCGGGGTTCATGTTAGTGTGTTAGGTGTAAACATAAATTTTATTTCCCTATAGGAATCAATGGGGCTGCGTTAAGGAGTCTTTCACTGCTTTTTTGCAGGTGTTAGACTTTTTTTTTAGCCGGCTCTCCCCGTTAATTCCTATGGGGAAATCGTGCATGAGCACGTACGACCAGCTCACCGCTGACTTAAGCAGCACTGGTATAGGAGTGCGGTAATGAGCAAAACTTTGCTCAACGCTCACTTCTTGTCTTTTAACGACGGGTTTCTGAAAACTCGTAATACCAGCGCTGCAGGTAAGTGAGTGGTGAGTGAAAACTGCTCGTTAGTACCGCATAGCCTCTAACGCAAAACTCGTAATCTAGGCCTTAATTTCTTAATTATCCAGGACTTGTGGACTAGTGAACATTTCAAGTCATATATATTATTATCACTGTCTGCAATTGTAAAAGGCCACAATGTGTAAAGAAAACTCATATACAAAAGAGTGGAGGTTCAATGAATAATAAATGTTGTGATTATTTTTTATCATTTATTTGTATAACACCAATAAAAGATGTATCTATGGGCAACAGCAGAGGAGTAGGATAGTAAATAAGAAATAAGGGCCCTGGGAACCCTCAACAAAGGGAGAAGAAAGGTACTACATCAGTATCATCTCCACATTTAGGGCTAGATACAAGTACAGAACAAACAATGGCACAAGGTGCATTATCTTTTGTGTGAGGGGCGTACATGTGTAGTACTCCCATTTAGCTGTGAAGGGCAGAGCATGCTGTATAGGTGCTGTGACTCAATATTCTAGACCCGCCACTGCCTCCCACAAAGAATAATGCACTTACATAACAAGTGGGTAATTAAATATTTTAGCCAAAGCATCTTAACAGGGCTGAAACATTTTTAGAGTGCCCTATACTTTTAAGGGAAAATACAGGGAGCGTTCATTGCACTCGTATTACAAATAGAGAGTAGTGTCACACTGAAGTGCAATCCAAAATACTGCTGTAAGGTTTAGCTGTTGTAAAACTTGTATACCTTTGACTTAGTGCTTGAGCGATATCTGACATGAATCTTACTCTATACGCCCATAGAAGTCTATTATGGGAGGGATTTAGCATACCCGCACTGACATGCAGATGTTAGAGCAAACTATCACTTGAGTGCTAAAAATAACTTTAGACTTGTAATATGAGCGCAACAATAAAAGCGCTATTGATTGTGCTTGCATGATGTTAATTTATAAGAGCACTAATACTTTTACTCTTCACTTGTAATCTAGGTCTTAATATTTAGCTTTTTAATTGCTTTTGTGAATGCCCTCAGATTATAACATCTAGGATCATACCTCGCAACCAGTGCTCTCTCTTTAAACCCTAACAAATAATAACAACTGCAGCAAACTAAGGGCTCATTTCCACTGTGCCGTAATTTGGTTTGCATTAGGTTGCAAACCAATAAATTAGCTGTTGGAAGCAATTTCGTGAATCCGATGGCATGTCCCATAGAAGGTATTAGAAGCCATTAAGCGCTAATTTACATTAGATTTTCAATGAAAGCGCAAACCATTAATACATGGGGGTAATTTATGAATCTCTGGTGGACATGATCAACTATAGCGGATCATGTCCGCCAGACATCGCTAAATTCCTACAGCATACGCTGTTGGCATTTAACATTGAACAAGATTTGTGGTCAATCGGCCACTAGTAGAGGGTGTCAATCAACTGATCGTACACGATCGGGCAGATTGCTGTTCGCCGCCTCAGAGGAGACGTAAGAGTTAAGGAACAGCAGTCTTAAGACCGCTGCTTCTTAACTCCTGTTTCCGGCGAGACTGAAGGCTTGTGTGGAAACAGATGCATTGCAGCCGACTGACTGTTTGATAAATAGGCCTCATTGTCGGAGCCTGTAAATACATTGAAAAAAATTACACCAAGCTCAACTAAGTCAGGCCTAGTTACCATTGAAATGTTAAAATTTGCAAATAATGCAAGTGTTTCAATGTAGAAAAAAATTGTAATATGTAATATTTATTGTTGTCCCATGTAAAATAATAGTTGCATTTATGTTCTTATAAAATATCAATATATATTTACATAAAAGAATATATGCAAGTACATATCTACAGAATTTAAAGTAGACCTATGCCTAGGGCAGAAATAAATATTACATATATAAATAAAGTAGAACATGTAATTAAAATAAAAATTAGTATTTGCTTATAGTTATAAAATATGTATTATAAATAAGTGTATCTTTATTTTTGTTTCTCTTCAGAGGTGATCCCAGATAAGGAGTGCAGACGTTAAATGTATATGTTAAAGTGTAAGGTCCGGTTACCATAGCAACTAACTTAACATGTGATGGTGCACAACATTAACTTACACCTACACGAAAAGAGTGACTGCACGCAATGGGCAAAATGTTTAATTGGAAACCTGGTACTAAAATGGAACTGTAAACTACTTTTAGCTGTCCATAACTTTGTTAGCTTACGGCTCTCTTTTGTACGTCTCAATATAAATGAGCCCTAAGTGGGTATTTGGTTAGTGAAACAAAAATGCTATATAAATACGAAGCAGTTTATTTTTGACTATTATGTTGAAAGCCAAGCATTTACAGGGACATTAAACACCTTTTAATAGCAATATTGTGTTACTGTCTTGATAATAAATTAACATGTTCGGTGAATATAAGTATGGAATTTTTTTTTTTTATGAACACCATAGTTGTTGCTTTTTTTCCATAGCCAAATTCCACTGCCACTTGCCTCATTTGGGGGAACCAATCAGATCTTGTTAACTGAGTAGACAAAGCTAGTTACTGTCACTTTATTAGCAAAAATTCCATTGTTTTTTCAGTTTGTTACCTGATAATCCATTCTGGGGCCAATTGGAGACAGATATGTAACAGGGTTAGACTTATACAGAGTGCACTTCCATTCCTCAGAACTGGAAAACTACAAAAAATTACAAGAAAGGAGAGCAAAAAGTGATGAAAGTGAAATACAAAATTGTTTTACTATGCGTAATTAAAGGGACACTAAAGTCAAGTATGCAGTTTCAAGAAACTTTGCAATTTACTTCCATTATCAAATTGTGCTATTGTTTTTCTTAAATCTACAATTTCTGTGGCACCGGCTACCTTTGTGCATATGCAAGAGTTCAGTGTGTACATACATGTGGCTGTGATTGGTTGATGGCTGTCACATGATACGGGGGCAGTCAAATTGAAGTACATTTTTAAATTTGTCAGAAAAAAATGTACTGCTCAAGTACTAAACTGATTTAACCAAACTTTTTTAGTTACTATCAGTCTGAATTAAACTACCAAATTTAACATGGCTTAATTGCCAGTACAGAGATATAGGCCAAGCAATATGATATTTAAAAAGTTCAGCATGGATTACAGGACTTTATTTTTGCTTTCTTTATCATTGTGTCATCATTTGCTTGTTGCAGACAATAAAAACTATTTCCAAGCATGATCTTAGTAAGAAAAATGAAATACTTTTTTTTTTTCAGGCAAGAGAAATAAGTTTAATTCCAGCACTACCAGTAGAGGGAGACATAGAAGTGTATCTAGTTCCAGCAATACCATTACCACCCCAAAAACTTCAGATCCTGCACAAGGTTGGTTTTCATTGTATCTTAAAGGGACAGTCTACAATAGAATTGTTATTGTTTTAAAAGAGAGATAATCCCTTTATTACCCATTCCCCAGTTTTGCATAACCAACACAGTTATATTAATGTACTTTTTACCTCTGTGATTACCTTGTATCTAAGAACCTTCTTCCAGCCCCCTGATCACATGACTGTGACTGTTTATTATCTATTGTCTTGCATTTAGCATTGTATTGTGCTAAACCTTAAATAACTTTCTGTGCCTGAACACAGTGCTATCTATATGGCCCACGTGTACTTTCTGTCTCTTTGTGTTAAAAATAAATTTAAAAAACATGTGATTAGAGGCAGCCCTCAAGGGCTTAGACATTAGCATCATGGATTAGCATGAATTAAATTATTTTATGGATATTCTTGAAATTAGGGCTAAAAATATTACCGTTAATAATAATATGTGGAATGAAAACAATGAATTATTCCAAGAGCTATTAATGATTAATCAATGCAAGGCTCTCAAAAAGCGAGATGAACTAATACTAAAATTTTGTCCCCTTGTGATATGCGTTATTGACGAAATGTCGCTTTGTGTCATAGACAAAGAATTATAAATACAGGAGCTAGAAAGTGGTATTCGTTCCTCACGCAGATGCGAAGAGGAGTTAAAAATAGCCAAAAATAAAATGGATGTTTGCCCAAAACCTAACCTTAGATAAGCATAACATAGACTTGCTAGCACAGGTACAAGAGTTAAATAAACAGCTTTCTTCAAAGCCAGAGAGAACTAAGGGATTTAAAAAGATCATATCACCATAATGAAAACCCCTATGTTAACAGTGAGAATAATGCAGATAATGCTAACTCCCTTAGAGAACGCTTCAGGGACGAAGTGCAGAAATATATGGAGGAGTATAGACAAATGACCCCTATTGGGTCAGAAATAGATTTCCCAAATAGACAATAACCTCATGATATAAATCCAGAGAACTGCTGTAACTCAGCTGGTGCGGGTGAGGGAAACTCTAATAGAGAATCCCCAAATAAGTCTAATAAGGTATATGACTCCCATAAAATAGTTACTTTCATAAAGGGTGCCGTACCTGTATTCTCCAACAAGGGAACAAACTCTGTAATTGATCACTTAGAAGCCTTTGAAAATGCATTAGCTATAATGAATGTTACAAGTGAGTAATTAAAAATTAAACTTCTGCCCTGGGTATTTGACGGTAAACATCACAAATTCTTTACTTCACTAAAGAATATGAATATTCATTCCTGGAGTGAAATAAAACGACAATGCAGAAAAGAATTCAGACAACATCGCACTAAAACTGCAGCGAAAATAGCTGTATATGGTTACAATCCATTATGAATGCCTCTGCCAGGCTCATCTTCCTTACTCGTCGCTCTTCATCTGCTGCACCTCTCTGCCAATCCCTTCACTGGCTTCCTCTTGCCTCTAGGATTAAACATAAAATCCTCACCCTGACATATAAACCTCTCAACTGCTCTGCTCCCCCCTACATCTCAGAACTTGTCTCTAGATACTCTCCCTCCCGTCCAATTCGATTAGCTCAGGATCTCCTCCTCTCCTCCTCTCTTGTTACTTCCTCACATTCCCGTTTACAGGACTTTTCCAGACTGGCCCCCATCTTGTTGAATTCCCTGCCTCGCTCCATAAGACTCTCCCCTAGTTTTAACAGCTTCAAGCGCTCCGTAAAAACTCTACTATTCAGGGATGCTTACAACCAACACTAACCTGGCTAACTCCATTGCTTTCCCCTTGAACCCCTTAGAATGTAAGCCTATGGGCCCAGCTGTTTACATATCGCTTCATAAGAACCGACTACAACTGTGAAACTCTCGGCAGGGCCCTCTACCCACTTGACCCCTACAAAAGCTATCCTGTACACCGACTATGTTTACAGCGCTGCGGAATCTGTTGGCGCTCTACAAATACCTGATAATAATAATAATAATAATAATAATAATAATTATTAGCATATGAGCCTCCCTAGGTTTAGTGTAAACTAAGAATACCAAGAGGAAAAAAGCAAATTTGATGGTAAAAGTAAATTGGAAAGTTTATTTAAATTACATGTCCTTCAATAATGAAAGTTTAATTTTAACTAGACTGTCCCTTTAAACAATTCCTCATGGAACTGGCTAATCAGGTGAGGTTCATACACTACACACAGTGAGTATATTTCAAATTCTTATATAGTAACATCCCCTTTAACTAAAAAATTCCAGAACTTCTGATGGTTTGAAAGCTATTTAGTACAAAAAAACATTTTGTTAACCAACTACAACCAACTTGCTTTTCTTTAGGACAAATAAGGTGATGTGGAATTTGCTAATGTTTACACAAAAAAAACCCATTAAAAATCACCAATAAATCTTAATGTCCTTGTCTTCTAAAGTGTTGCTTTGAAATGGGTCCTGTGTATATAGTGGCAACATATAGCATAGTCAGGAATGTTACAATGTGCCTAGGGCAGTAGGTTTGGGTGGGGCAGCCCATTTTGTGTTTTGCATTTGTATGGCATGGTGCCTTCCATTATTATGCATTCCAAACACTTTATTTAGCAATGCTATTACATAACAATAATTCCTGTTTTTCATTTAAATTATTATTATTTATTTGCACAAACTAGATAGTGCTTGCATATGAAAGCAGCTAAAACTGTCAATGTGCTTAATTGCATTATAAATATAATGTTGTGATTTTGTGGACTATTATTGAACATATTTTAATTCAGTACAATAATACAATACTTTATGGGTTAAAAAAAAAAGGATTTCTGTTAACTGTGATTTTTTTTTTTGATCAGGTAATACTATAATACTGACATCCAGCAGAGAGAGACATAGTACACCTGTTAAAAAACATTTTGCTCCCACTCTGTCTTCCACAGGTTCTTTTAAAGGTTGGTAATGCAGATTATCTCCTTAAAGGGATAGAAAACACCAAAAATGTTATTGTTTAAAAAGATAGATAATCCCTTTATTTCCCATTCCTGAGTTTTGCATAACCAACACTGTTATAGAAAACATTTTTTTAATGTTTAATTTCCATCGATGGGAGGAGAGTCCACTGCTTCATTCGTACTTGTAGGAATTAAGAACCTGGCCACCAGGAGGAGGCAAAAACACCCCTGCCAAAGGCTTAAATACCTCCCCCACTCCCCTCATCCCCCAATCATTCTGCCAAGGGAACAAGGAACAGTAGGATAAATATCAGGGTATAAATGGTGCCAGGAGATTAATATAAATTTAGGTCCGCCCACAGGAGAAACGGGCGGGTGCAGTGAACTCTCCTCCCATCGATGGAAACGAAATTATCAGGAAAGCATAATTTATGTTTTCCATCTTAATGGGAGGAGAGTCCACTGCTTCGTTCATTACTTGTGGGAACAAATACCCAAGCTCTAGAGGACACTGAATGAAAAAAAAAAACAGGAGGGTAAAAGGAGGCAGACCCTATGCTGGGGTCACCACAGCCTGCAGAACCTTTCTCCCAAAAGCTGCTTCCGCCGAAGCAAATATGTCAAATTTATAAAAGGTTGCAAAAGTATGTAAGGAAGACCAAGTGGCCACCTTACAAATCTACTCCATAGAAGCCTCATTCTTAAAGGCCCAAAAAGAGGCCACAGCTCTAGTCGAGTGAGCCGTAATACTCTGAGAAGGCTTGTGTCCCGTTGTCTCATATGCCAGACGGATCATACTCCTCAACCAAAGAGACAGAAAAGTGGCAGAGGCCCTTTGCCCCCTACGCTTCCCCGAATACACAACAAAAAAGGATGAAGTCTGTCTGAACTCCTTCGTGGCCCGAAGATAAAACTTCAATGCCCACACCACATCCAGATTATGAAGTAACCTCTCCTTGGAAGAAGAAGGGTTATGACACAAAGAAGGAACTACTATTTCCTGATTGATGTTATGACTCAACACTACTTTGGGAAGGAATCCCAATCCAGTGCGAAGAACAGCCTTATCGGCATGAAAAACCAAGTAGGGAGGCTCACATTGCAAGGCTGCCAGCTCAGAGACTCTGCGTGCCGATGCAATAGCCAGTAATAATAGGACTTTCCATGAAAGAACCTTAATGTCAAGAGCATGCATAGGCTCAAACGGAGACCTCTGCAAGACCTTAAAGGGACACTGAACCCCAATTTTTTCTTTTGTGATTCAGATAGAGTATGCAATTTTAAGCAACTTTCTAATTTACTCCTATTATCAATTTTTCTTTGTTCTCTTGCTATCTTTATTTGAAAAAGAAGGCATCTAAGGGTTTTTTGCTTCAGATTCTGGACAGCACTTTTTTTATTGGTGGATGAATTTATCCACCAATCAGCAAGGACAACCCAGGATGTTCACCAAAAATGGGCTGGCATCTAAACTTACATTCTTGCATTTCAAATAAAGATACCAAGAGAATGAAGAAAATTTGATAATAGGAGTAAATTAGAAAGTTGCTTAAAATTGCATGTTCTATTTGAATCACAAAAGAAAAGATTTGGGTTCAGTGTCCCTTTAAGGACCAAGTTTAAGCTCCAAGGAGGAGCCGGATTTCTGAAGACAGGTCTGATCCTAACCAGCGCCTGAACAAAGGACTGAATGTCAGGAATGTCCACAAGCTTCTTATGCAACAGTACTGATAAAGCCGAGATCTGTCCCCTCAGGGAATTGGCGACAAGACCCTTATCCAGACCGTCCGGGAGAAAAGCCAAAATCCTGGAAACCCTGAACTTGTGCCATCGGTATCCTCATTCCTCACACCAGGACAAGTAGGTCCTCCACACAATGTGGTAGATGCGTCGAGTGCCCGGCTTTCTGGCCTGAACAAGAGTGTCAATCTCCTTTTCCGAAAATCCTCTCTTGGCTAAGACTAGACGTTCAATCTCCACGCAGTCAGCCTCAAATAATCGAGATTTTGTTGTAGAAAGGGACCTTGAACTAGCAGATCCCTGTGACAAGGTAACTTCCATGGCAGAGATGATGACATCACCACCAGATCCACAAACCACATCCTCCACGACCAAGACAGAACAATCAGAATAGCCAAAGCTTGTTCCTGCTTGATGTGGGCCACTAATAGTGATGTCGCGAACCTAAAATTTTGCGTTTGCGAATGGCGAACTTCCGCAAAAGTTCGCGAACCGGGCGAACCGCCATGGATTTCAATAGGCAGGCGAATTTTAAAACCCACAGGGACTCTTTCTGGCCACAAAAGTGATGGAAAAGTTGTTTCAAGGGGACTAACACCTGGACTGTGGCATGCCGGAGGGGGATCCATGGCAAACTCCCATGGAAAATTACATAGTTGATGCAGAGTCTGGTTTTAATCCATAAAGGGCATAAATCACCTAACATTCCTAAATTGTTTGGAATAACGTGCTTTAAAACATCAGGTATGATGTTGTATCGTTCAGGTAGTGTAAGTTTTTTTTTTTTTTAAATGTACACTACTGTTTTAGCAGATATGACTTGCACTGGTGTGACACTGTGCCCTGGCAGGACCTGGAACGCACACGTGTGAGGGAAACTGACTGCTATTATTTCACAGTAAACAAAGGTTGTTTTTTTTTTAAATGTATGTACACTACTGTTTTAGTAGATATGACTTGCACTGGTGTGACACTGTGCCCTGGCAGGACCTGGAGCGCACACGTGTGAGGGAAACTGACTGCTATTATTTCACAATAAAAAAGGTGTTTTTTTTTTAAATGTATGTACACTACTGTTTTAGCAGATATAACTTGCACTGGTGTGACACTGTGCCCTGGCAGGACCTGGAACGCACACGTGTGAGGGAAACTGACTGCTATTATTTCACAGTAAAAAAAGGTTTGTTTGTTTTTAAAATGTATGTACACTACTGTTTTAGTAGATATGACTTGCACTGGTGTGACACTGTGCCCTGGCAGGACCTGGAGCGCACACATGTGAGGGAAACTGACTGCTATTATTTCACAATAAAAATGGGTTGTTTTTTTTTAAATGTATGTACACTACTGTTTTAGCAGATATGACTTGCACTGGTGTGACACTGTGCCCTGGCAGGACCTGGAATGCACACGTGTGAAGGAAACTGACTGTTATTATTTCAAATTAAAAAAAGTTTTTGTTTTTTTTAAATGTACACTACTGTTTTAGCAGATATGACTTGCACTGGTGTCACACTGTGCCCTGGCAGGACCTGAAACGCACACGTGTGAAGGAAACTGACTGCTATTATTTCAATTTAAAAAAAGGTTTTTTTTTTTTTTTTTAAATGTACACTACTTTTTTTAGCAGATATGACTTGCACTGGTGTCACACTGAGCCCTTGCAGGACCTCAAACACACACGTGTGAAGGAAAATGACTGCTATTATTTCAAATTAAAAAAAGTTTTTTTTTTATATGGAATGTGTCTTGTGACTGTGAGCTACAGGGTCAAAGTTTACTCAATGATGACGAATAGGGGGCGGATCGAACATCGCATATGTTCGCCGTCCGCTGCGAACGCGAACATGCTATGTTCACTGCGAACTATTCATGGCAGAACTGTTCGCAACATCACTAGCCACTACCGGAGGTAGAAGAGGTAACGGTGGAAATATGTAAATTAGGTTGAAGTCCCAGGGTACCGCCAAGGCATCTATCAGTTCCTCCTGGGGACCCCTGGATCGCAACCCATATCTGGGTAGCTTGCAATTGAGTCTGGGCACCATGAGATCTATCTCCAGCGTCCCCGATCTGCTGCAGATCTCCTCAGGATGGAGGGAACATTCCCCTGGATGAAACGTCTGTCTGCTCAAAAAATCCGCTTCCCAGTTGTCCACACCCGGAATATGGATCACTGAGAGCGAACAATTGTGAGTCTCTCTGCCCATTCCAGAATCTGAGAGACTTCCCTCATGGCGAGGGAGCTTCTTATCCCCCCTGATGGTTTATGTAAGCCACCAAGGTAATGTTGTCCGACTGGAATCTGATGAATATGGACGACCCCAGAAGGGGCCAGGCCCTCAGAGCATTGAATATTGCTCGAAGTTCCAAAATATTTATAGGTAGTCTTGACTCTTCTCAAGTCCATCTGCCCTGTGCCCTTCTGGCAACCCAAACAGCTCCCCATCCTGATAGACTTGCATCCGTGGTCACAATCTTCCAGGATGGTTTCAAAAAGGATGTCCCCCGGTTTGGTCCACCAAGATAGGGACTCCCACACTGGTCTGTCTAGAGATATCTGTTGGGATAGATCTGAATGATCTCCGTTCCATTGTCTCAACATGCACAGCTGAAGAGGTCTGAGATGGAACCTGGCGAATGGAATGACATCTATGCTGGATACCATGAGCCCCATCACCTCCATAAACCTGGCCACAGATGTCCTGGAGGATGTCTGAAGAGCTAGACAGTTGGACGCAAGCTTGCAATGTCTCTGATCTGTCAAGAATATCTTCATGGCTGAAGAATCTATTATCGTTTCCAGAAATTCCACCCTGTTGCTGGGGACTAATGAACTCTTTCCTTTATTTATCTTCCACCCGTGTGATCGAAGGAGAAGGAGAAGAGCTCTTGAGTGATCCTCCACAAGGCTGTAGGATTGAGCCTGGACTAGGATATTGTCCAAATAAGGTGCCACCGCAATCCATCTTGCTTTCATCACTGTGAGTAGAGCTCTCAGAACCTTTGTGAAGACTCTTAGGGCAGTCGCCAGACCAAACGGAAGGGCCACAAACTGGAAGTGCTGGTCCAGGAAGGCAAACCTTAGAAACCTGAAGTGATCCCTGTGGATTGGAACATGAAGGGGTAGGCAACCTTCAGGTCTATAGTTGTCATGAATTGCCCCTCTTGCAACAGGGACAAAATTGACCTGATCATCTCCATCTTGAACGATGGTACTGACAAGAACTTGTTTAGGGCTTTTAGGTCCAGAATTGGACGGAACGTGCCCTCCTTTTTTGGGACCACGAAAAGGTTTGAATAATATCCCAGACCTCTTTCTGCTGGAGGAACTGGGACGATTATCCCCAGAGATGAGAGATCCTTCATGCACCCCAGGAAGGCATCTCTATTTTCTGGTCTGGAAGATATGTTTGACAGGAGGAATCTGCCTCTGGGCAGATAAGACTTGAAACCTATCCTGTAACCCTGGGATACGACCTCCAGAACCCAAGGGTCTATAACATCTCTTCTCCAGGTCTCTGCAAAGAGAGATAATCTGCCACCTACATGATCCAATGACGGACCAGGGGCCACCCCTTTATGCCGACTTTGACTCAGCGGGCTTCTTGTTCTGCTTGGACTTGTTCCAAAAGTTATTTGGCTTCCAAGGTCCCTTGGATTGCTCTAACTTTGCAGCAGGATGCTGACGCTGAGACTTGTACACACGAAAGGGATGAAAAGTAGATCCCTTTGGCTTAGCCTTCTTATCCTGAGGCAAGAAGGCACCCTTGCCAGCCATGACCATAGAGATGATAGAATCCAGGCCCGGGCCAAACAAAACTTGAGAGACAGACGTCATGTCAGTATACTATGACTTTAGCCACAGAGCCCTGTGGGCTAAAACAGAAAACCCTGATATCTTAGTATTCAGGCGAATAATCTGCATGTTAGCATCACAAATAAACAAATTAGCCACCCTTAAAGCCTTAATTCAATACAAGATTTCATCGAGAGGAGTCTCCACATCGACCATCGCTGCTAGTGCGTCACACCAGTAGGTGGCTGCACCCACCAATGCGGCCGACTGCCGCTGCTGGCTGAAAAAGGAACCCCATAAGTTGGAACATCTTCCACAACATGGACTCCATCTTTTTATCCATGGGTTCCTTGAATAAGGAGCTATCCACTATCAGAATAGTCGTTCTCTTAGCAAGCATAAAGATAGCACCATCCACCTTAGGGATGGTTCCCCACAGTTCAAGCTGCGCTTCAGGAACAGGGAAAAGCTTTTTAAAAAAAGAAGAGGGGGAAAAGGGCGATCCAAGTTTCTCCCATTCATTCTTAATAATGTTAGCTATTTTGTCTGGAACCCAGTTGCCTGAGGCACTACCCTGTCCTCATAGACAAGTTTAGAAATCAAAGGTTCCTCCGGTAGTTTATGCTCCGGAACCTCCAACGTATCAAGCACCTCTTTTAACAGATAGTGCAAATGCTCCATCTTAAACTTAAAATCAGGCTTCTCCACTGACGGAGGCCTAGAAGTAGCTTATTCCGTCCCAGAAGTGACATCCTCCGATAATTCGGAGTTGTCCTCCTCAGTTGAAAATCTTTCCAAGACATCCAGCGGAGTCGAAGACCCCTGAGACGGATAGCAGTGCCGTACCTTCCGCTTGCGCTTAGTAGGGCGAGGCATCACATTTATGGACGCAGAAACCGCCGTCTGTAATTGATCGGCGAAGTCTGGAGGCCAAAGGGCCCCTCCCGTGGGAGGATTAGTAGTGCCCTGGGGAACTGCTTGTGTAATCAGAGATGAATGCAGGGAACGCACCTCGCGGGGCGGAGAACCCTCAGAGGTGGACAGCTCAGTGGTACTAAAAATGTTATTCTTTTTGGAAATAGCAATATTGTCAAAGCATGGGGAACAGAGTTGTGTCGGCTAAACTGGAACATCCTCACAATATACACAGTTAATGGATTTAGATAAAGAGGGAGTATCCTCTAATATATCAGAGTCCTCCATAGCTTGCACCTTATTTACGAACTTGATTAAAAAATAAAAGGCACCTTTCTATCCCAATGGCCGGGGCACTCACAACTTCCTATGACCCAGACTATAAGAAACAGCTTGCATCTCCTCTAAACGCAGGTTGAGAAAGAGGAAGTTGTAGAGGCCACACCCGGTCACATGGAGTGCCATGCAGGACCGCCCCTGCACTCGAGAGAAGGACGAGCCAAAAAAGCCTGCCTCAATGTCTCTCTATGAACTGTGTTCCACACTGGCAGAGCCTCATCTCACACAAATGCAGTAACAAACACAATAAACAATATTATGTATAATAACCCCCCCCCCGTTAAACAGCCCCCTTCAGAGGATATTACCCTAGATTTTATAAAGATAAAAGGAGTCACACTGTGACCCTGTCTCCATGCATTATCAAATATGTATATAAATGAAACGATCTTACCAGAATCAACGTCGTGGAACAGGAACACGGCCCTTCAATTGTGACAGGGTAATAGCAGTGCTCCTGACATGGACTTGAGAGAAGAAAAGCAGGCAGCGAAACTCATCAACGCTGATTGGTAACAGAACTGTTAAACTGAGTCGGGATGGGTTCGCAGAAAACTCTCCCTGCATCTCCGGACTCAAACATTCACCCATGCTCTCACTGAGAGACTGACAGGACGACTTAAAACTCCAGTCCCATTTCAAAGAGTACTACCCTCCATAAGAGACTACTCTGAATCTTCCGACACTTCTCTGCCAACCTCCTGTGACAAAAGGCAAAGAATGACTGGGGGATGAGAGGAGGTATTTAAGCCTTTGGCTGGGGTGTCTTTGCCTCCTCCTGGTGGCCAGGTTGTATCTAAGCTTATTTTAGGCTTAAAATCTAAAAATATACAAGCACAAAATATAAAATATATATATGCTATAAAAAAGCATCCCAAATTGTCATCCCGAATTGGTGGGTGTGCTGTAAGGTTTGCACGGATACGAGGACACATCACATTAAGGAATGCACACACCGCTGACCAACGGATCCACTCTTTGTTTGGTCCTATCAGATAAAGTCAAACATTTGACACGAAGGATAGGCGGTAAGACTTTACCATTAAGGAGTATAATTTACCTAAATTAATCTGGAGGTTTACCTACGCCCAAAAGCAAATTGGATACAAAGGAATATAAGAACTGTGGCTATATATCACATATCGGAACTGTAACAATACACACGACTGCATTTTAAAGGTGCACACAGACTTTTTCGTAATTTCTCCTAAAGGGAGATTTTAAGCATTATTTATTTATACTATTAGTACTGAAGTTCATGCATGATTCAAACTAATTAGTTTTATTTATTTCAATAAAATATTACATTTTTTATACATTATTTGTGTGAGGTGTTTTTTTAACTATCCACATATTGATGAAATTGTTATATTAAAAAAAGCAGAGGCTTATATCTTTTCAGATACTGCATGGTGTATCACAATAGGTTTGTTATGTGACTTTATTTTATTCTATATACAAGATTACCTTTTTTATAGCATATATATATTTTATATTTTGTGCTTGTATATTTTTAGATTTTAAGCCTAAAATATTTTTGGGCGCTTCATATCAAACATTCCCTCTTTTTGCTATATCTTTTTGTATCAGGTTTTGGATTGCCTGGAATCTAATGTGAAGCATAATCTAAGTGTTTTCAGCGCAAGTTTTTCTACCTCTTTTTTTCCTAATTGTATCTAAGCTTATGCAGACTACCTCCTTATCTCAGATCATTTAACAGACTGGCATTTCAGGCAATTAGTGCTGACTCTTAAATAACTCCACATGCATGAGCACAGTGTTATTTATATGAAACACATTAACTAACACCCTCTAGCTGTGAAAAACTGTCAAATGCATTCAGATAAAAGGCGGCCTTCAAGGGCTTAGAAATTAGCATATGAGCCGTCCTAGGCTTAGTTTTTAACTAAGAATGCCAAGAGAACAAAGCAAATGTGAAGATAAAAGTAAATTAGAAAGTTGTTTAAAATTTCATGCTCTATCTGAATCATGAAAGTTTAATTTGGACATTACTATCCCTTTAATAACCTGTGTTGTTCTGAGATCCCAATTGGCTCATATTCATTGACCAAAGTACGATCGTACAGTAAAGGCACGGACAATGTATCTATCCTTTATAACAGGGCTTTGGCTAATTATTTATTTGGAAACTGGTGACACATTACTCAGCAATGTTTATTTAGAAGCAGTTATACGCTCAGCAAATCTAGATAATTACCTAATATTACATGCGTAGTTATGTGAATTACTTTAACATTTTCATGAACGGATAAAGTCCATGTAAACACAATCGCTGAGATTACGAGTTTGGCGTTAACAGGGGTGCGTTGCTAACGAGGCTTTTTTTTAAAACTTGGCGTTAACTGCAAAAAGGTGAGCGTAGAGCAAAATTTAGCTCCACATCTCACCTCAATACCAGCGTTGCTTAAGTCAGTGGTAAGCTGGCTAAACGTGCTCGTGCACGATTCCCCATAGGAAACAATGGGGCTGAGCTGGCTGGAAAAAAACCTAACACCTGCAAAAAAGCAGCGTCCAGCTTCTAACGCAGCCCCATTGTTTCCTATGGGGGTATAAAAAATATGTCTGCACCTAACACCCTAACATGAACCCAGAGTCTAAACACCCCTAATCTTACACTTATTAACCCCTAATCTGCCGCCCCCGACATCGTCGCCACCTACATTATACTATTAACCCCTAATCTTCCACTCCGGACACCGCCGCCACCGACATTATACTTATAAACCCCTAATCTGCTGCCCCAACATCGCCGACACCTACATTATAGTTATTAACCCCTAATCTGCCCCCCCAACGTCACTGCAACTATATTAAATTAATTAACCCCTAATCTGCCGCCACCAACATCGCCGCCACTATAATACATTTATTAACCCCTAAACCTAAGTCTAACCCTAACCCTAACACCCCCCTAACTTAAATATAATTTAAATACATCTAAATAAATTTACTATAATTAATTAAATTATTCCTATTTAAAACTAAATACTTATCGATAAAATAAACCCTAAACTAGCTACAATATAACTAATAGTTACATTGTAGCTAGTTTAGGATTTATATTTATTTTACAGGCAACTTTGTATTTATTTTAACTAGGTACAATAGTTATTAAATAGTTATTAACTATTTAATAACTACCTAGATAAAATAATAACTACCTAGTACAAAATTACCTGTAAAATAAATCTTAACCTAAGTTACAATTACACCTAACACTACACTATCATTAAATAAATTACCTAAACTAACTACAATTAATTACAATTAAATTCAATAAACTAAATTACGAAAAAAAAACCCCACTAAATTACAGAAAATAAAAGAAGAATTACAATAATTTTAAACTAATTACACCTAATCTAATCCCCCTAATAAAATAAAAAAGCCCCCCAAAATAATAAAATTTCCTTACTCTATACTAAATTACAAATAGCCCTTAAAAGGGCCTTTTGCGGGGCATTGCCCCAAAGTAATCAGCTCTTTTACCTGTAAAAGAAATAAAATACCCCTCAACATTAAAACCCACCACCCACACACCCCTACTCTAAAACCCACCCAATCCCCCCTTAAAAGAAACTAACTCTAACCCCCTGAAGATCTCCCTACCTTGAGCCGTCTTCACCCAGCCAGGCACAAGTGGTCCTCCAGAGGGTCCGAAGTCTTCATCCGATCAGGGCAGAAGAGGTCCTCCAGATGGCAGAAGTCTTCATCCAAGCTGCATCTTCTATCTTCATCCTTCCGGAGCAGAGCCATCTTCTATCCAGCCGACGCAGAGCCATCCTCTTCAAACGACGTCCTAACGAAGAATGAAGGTTCCTTTAAATGACGTCATCCGAGATGGTGTCACTTGAATTCCGATTGGCTGATAGAATTCTATCAGCCAATCGGAATTAAGGTAGGAAAAATCCTATTGGCTGATTGGATCAGCCAATAGGATTGAGCTCGCATTCTATTGGCTGTTCCAATCAGGATTTTTCCTACCTTAATTCCGATTGGCTGATAGAATCCTTTGAAGAGGATGGCTCTGCGTCGGCTGGATAGAAGATGGCTCAGCTCCGGAAGGATGAAGATAGAAGATGCAGCTTGGATGAAGACTTCTGCCATCTGGAGGACCTCTTCTGCCCTGATCGGATGAAGACTTTGGACCCTCTTGAGGACCACTTGTGCCCGGCTGGGTGAAGATGGCTCAATTATTATTTTGGGGGGGCTTTTTTATTTTATTAGGGGATTAGATTAGGTGTAATTAGTTTAAAATTATTTTAATTCTTTTTTTATTTTCTGTAATTTAGTGTGTTTTTTTTTCTCGTAATTTAGTTTATTGATTTTAATTGTATTTAATTGTAGGTAGTTTAGTTAATTTATTTAATGATAGTGTAGTGTTAGGTGTAATTGTAACTTAGGTTAGAATTTAGCTACGGAATTTGGCGGCGCTATACAAATAAATGATAATAATAATTTTACAGGTAATTTTGTACTTATTTTAGCTAGGTAGTTATTAAATAGTTAATAACTATTGTACCTAGTTAAAATAAATACAAAGTTGCCTGTTAAATAAATATAAATCCTAAGCTAGCTACAATGTAACTATTAGTTATACAGTATTGTAGCTAGCTTAGGGTTTATTTTATCGGTAAGTATTTAGTTTTAAATAGGAATAATTTAATTAATTATAGTAAATTTATTTAGATGTATTTAAATTATATTTAAGTGTAGGGGTGTTAGGGTTAGACTTAGGTTTAGGGGTTAATACATTTATTATAGTAGCGGCGACGTTGGGGTCGGAAGATTAGGGGTTAATAAATGTAGGTAGGTGTCGGCAATGTTGGGGGGGCAGATTAGGGGTTAATAAAATTTAACTAGTGTTTGCGAGGCTGGAGTGCGGCGGTTTAGGGGTTAATACATTTATTAAAGTGGCGGCGATGTCCGGACGGCAGATTAGGGGTTAATAATTGTAGGTAGGTGGCAGCGACATTAGGGGGGCCAGATTAGGGGTTTATAAGTATAATGTAGGTGGCAGCGATGTTGGGGGCAGTATATTAGGGATTCATAGGTATAATGTAGGTGGCGGCGATATCCGGTCGGCAGATTAGGGGCTAAAATGTTTTATTATAGTGTTTGCGATGTGGGGGGGCCTCGTTTAGGGGTTTAATAGGTAGTTTATGGGTGTTAGTGTACATTGTAGAACTTTAGTTAAGAGTTTTATGTTCCGGTGTTAGCCCATACAACTCTTAACTACTGACTTTTAAATGTGGTAGAAGTCTTGACAGGATAGGGTCTACCGCTCACTTCTTCCAAGACTTGTAATACCAGCGTTAGGCAAATCCCATTAAAAAGATAGGATACTCAATTGACGTAAGGGGATTTGCGGCAGCCTCGAGTCGCGGAAGAAAAGTGAGCGGTGAGCCTCTACCTGTCAGACTCGTAATATCAGCGTTAGGTAAAAAGCAGCGTTGGGACCTCTCAACACTGCTTTTTCCGGCTAACGCCAAACTTGTAATCTAGCAGAATGCCTTTTTTGCCCATAATTGTACTACAATCACCTTTGAGCAAGTAACCTATACTTGGGTAATTGTGACAAAACCCCAACTTTTATTTTGCTGTCTTATCCCTGTAAGATGTAAACATTATATGACCTACAAATAATGAATGTATAATGGATCCATCAGTTGCTATAGATAGCACAAGTCTTACACAACCAGGATGAACAGCAGCAGAATTCAATAAACTAATATTTATTGTTACAATAGGTTCATAGTATAACAAAGGAAATGTCTCAGCTCTCTGCCTTTAGTCCTGTCATGGTATATGGTATTATGAAAAGCAGAAGTCGAAAACAATTTGTTGCGTAACCAGTTAATTATAAATACTGCACATCTTTGGGTTACATCCAGAAGAGTTTTAAATGGACATACAAGTTATTTTATATACTGTTAAATATCTGAAATAAAGCACTGCATTGCAAAAAATAAAATAAACTACAAACGTATATATATATATATATATATATATATATACATATATCCATTTTGCTGCAGCCAATCATATGTACTGCTCTAAAGTGAAATTTGAAATATAGGATAATTGCAGTGCCTCCATTCATTCTGGGGGAAGGGAAATGTACAATTTGCAAATGTTTGTTGCAGAAAAAGCAAATTTCAAATAATTAACGCGTATTGCATTTTTTTCTACTGTCCTTATTTAAACACTCTAGACTAGATTACAAATGGAGCGCTACTGATATTGCAGGGTGCGCTATAAATATTGCAGGACCGCTCTAAGATTAGTGCGCAATCTGGTATAACAAGTCCGTGGTAAAACTAAATTACCAGAAAATGTTTAGCGCATCCTATACTTTCAATGGATAGTGTGGCCACGCTAAACATCACTCATATTACAAGATGAAAGTTATGTGTGCCCGCAAGAGCAGTACTCAACAGCTGTAAAATAGTTAGCGTGATTTGAGAACTGATGTAAAGTGTTAGGGCTAGAATAACAGTATAAAAAAAACACGTAATGGTATTTGATTGAAGGGTTTAAAGGTGTATATATATATATATGTATATATATGTGTATATATTTTTATGTGTGTGTGCATATATATTTATAATAATAATACCTGTTATCAGTGCCGCAAGTCGATTAAGTTCAAGGTAGTGCACTATACAAGTATCCAATTATTATTATTATTATTATATGTGTGTATATATGTGCTTATATTTGTTTATATGCATGTGCACGCATACATACTCTACATATAAACACATATATAAATATAAACATGCAAATATATACAAATATACTGTGGATATAAAAACTCTACACAGCCTTATGAAATTGCAAGTTTTTGAAATGTAAAGACAGAAATAACAGCAATGTAAATATTAGACTTTTTCCATCTGTAATGTGATCTTTCAACAAACAAAAATTCGGAGAAAAAAATATAGTTAATTATTGAAAATATTTTAAATAAAATCACCCTGATTGCATAAGTCTGCACCCCACAATGAAGGATTTAGCTGTGTTTACAGTTAACCAATCACATGAAAGTCAGCTGTTGCTGCAGGAATTGCTTGAATGTTTGGGGCTGCATCCTACAGGGAGAGCAAAAGTTGCCAAACAAACTGTGAGAGATAATTGTTGAAAAGTACCAATCAGGAGAGGGATATAAAAGAATAAAGCACTGGATGTACCATGGAGCACTGTCAAAACCATCATCAATAAGTAGAGAAAATGTGGTACCATCAGACAACCCTCCTAAGTCGATTACAGGATGTTGAGAAAACTTATCAGGGAGACTACTAAGAGTCAAACACTGCACAGCAATACTGAAGGAGCTATAGGAATTTCTGGCAGGTACTTGTCACTAGACATGTGCAATTCGTTTCGGTCGAATTTCCAAATCAGCAACATAACGAAAATCCCGAAAAAATACAGAAAACAAATAAATTAGTTACCGAATTTTCGGATCCATTCGTTATTTCGGATCTTTTCTTATTCATTCTAAATTAAACTGCCGTCCCCCAACATCGTCAACATGAAATAAACCGATTAACCTCTTAACCGCCACCCCCCACACATTGCCAACACTAAATAAACCTATTAACCTCTAAACCGCCATCCCCCCACATCGCCAACACTAAATAAACTTATTAACCTCTAGGCCACCATCCCCCCACATTGTGACTACCTAAATTAAACTATTAAACCCTAAACCTAACACCCCCTAATTTAAATATAATTAAAATACACCTATATTAAATTTACAATATTACTAACTACCTAGTTAAAATAAATACAAACTTACCTTTGAAACCTTTGAACTAAAAAAAACTAGCATTACTTGTATAAAATAAAAAAAAAAAAAAAAAGTAAAAAAAAATAACATTACAACAAAAAATAAAAACTACAATTACAAAAAATAATAAACACTAAAATTACAAAAAATAAAAAACACATACCATTACAAAAAATAACAAACAAAATGATCCAAAGTAATAAAAATGTAAAAAAAAAAAAAACAACACCTTAAAATAAAAAAACCTTATCTATAAATAAACTACCAATAGCTCTTAAAAGGGCCTTTTGTAGGGCAATGCCCTAAAGTTAACAGCTCTTTTGCCAAGAAAACAAACCAAATACCCCTTAACATTACAACCCTCCCACCTAACCAGCTCCCCCAAATAAAAATAAAAAAAGGCTAATCTACCCATTCCCCGAAAAGAGCATTTGTATGGGCATTGCCCATAAAAAGACATTCAGCTTTTTTTATAACCATAAACAACACCCCAAAAATAAAACATAAACTAACACTAACCCCAAAATTTGTACTCACCATTGCTGAAGTCCGGCAAAACATCTTCATCCAGGCGGCTTCATCTTCATCCATCACGGGTCCATCTTCTATCTTCATAGCTGATCAAATCAGCAAATAGGATGTAAGCAGCTTTCATTCTATTGGCTGATTTGATCAGCCAATAGGATGTCAACAGCTCTCATCCTATTGGCTGATTTGAATTTGTCAGCCAATAGAAATGCAAGGGTACCCCCATATAAAAGGGTTACCTTGCATTTAATCTTCAGTGTACGGCGGACGATCGCATAAAGAGGATCTCTATGTCACCGATGGACCTCTGCTCTGCCTCCGCGCATCCACCGACTGCTCTGCATCAGCCATGAAGATAGAAGATGGACCCGCGATGGATGAAGATGGAGCCGCCTGGATGAAGATGCGTCTTGGTTTATTTTCTTGGCAAAAGAGCTGTTAACTTTAGGGCATTGCCCCACAAAAGGCAATTTTAAGGGCTATTCGTTGTTTATTTATAGATTAGGGTTTTTTATTTTGGGGTGTGTTTTTTTTTTTGTTGAAATAAGTAATGTTAGGTTTTATTTTTGTTTCACAGGTAAGTTTGTACTTATTTTAACTAGGTAGTAATATTTAACTTTAATTTTGGTGTATTCTAAATATGTTAAAGTTAGGGGGTGTTAGGTTTAGCGGTTAATAGTCTAATATATGTAGTTGCGATGTGGGGGGATGGCGGATTAGAAGTTAATAAGTTTATTTAGTGTTGGTGATGCGAGCGCAGTTGGCCAAGCACACTTGCGGGCTAGCGTGTGAGCGAAAACCAGAAGAGAGTTTTGTTTCATGCTCTATAGAAGTCTATAGAGAAAGGGAGTTAGCACGGTTGCACTACAAGACCTCCAGATGTTAGCACAGC